>NC_133548.1:49772500-50135000 GCF_048773025.1 Camelus bactrianus
CTGAGTGTTGGCTCTGGGCTGGACCCTGGCAGACCACCGGGAACCCAGACGTGGATCAGACCCAGGCCCTTGGGCAGCTCCCATGGTGACGGGAGAGGGGACTGGTAATCAGGTGGTATAGGGTGAGGGGCTGTGGGAGCCCTGTGGGAAGCCTCCATTCCTCCCTTATTTCTCTGCTCTGCTGGCCTCTGCTGGCTTCACCAACTGACAGGTTCTCTCCTGGTGGGTGGGGGGAGTGTAAGATGGCACCTGCTGCTTACACGCTTGCATGGGACTTAGGGTTGGTGATTCCAGAGAAGGACAGACGACCACTCTCCAAGGTCTTGCCCTGTCTGGGTTTTGAAAGATGAGCTGCCTTATCTCATTGTCAGGGGGTCATCAGGTAGGCAAGGCAAGGAGCGGCTTTGTAGGCAGATGTTTCTTAGACTAGATATTAGGTGCCCAGGAGGCTTCTGCTGGGCCTGGGGTTCAGCATCATGGACAGGCCAGCTCCCAGGGCTGGGCTCTGTGCTCAGCCAGGTCGGGGTGGTGTGAAGGGAGAGTGGGCCCGAGTGGGCCCAGGCCTCAGGGACGCACAGTGGCAGCTCCCTCCCAGCTGCCCGCCCGCCTACAGGAACACCCAGCCCTCATCAGTGGACTTTGTGTTTCCCACTTGGTTGCAGAAGGGGTTGTGGGCGGGAGTTGGGATGAGGCAGGTGAGGACAGGCAGGGGAGTGCGGGAAAGCCTGGCTCTGGCCTACCTGCCGACCTGACCTGCCACTGTGTTGCTTGTACGAAGCCCTCCTTCTGCCTGGTTAATAGGGAGATGGTTGAACAAGATGGTCTGCAGTTCCTGCCACCTTGACTGTATGTAACTGTGAGAGATCTGTAATAAGCTTAGCACACAGGTTTGGATTAGGAAACAGGGAAGAAGTTTTAGGTCTTTTCAGTTGTTCTGATGGGGAATATGTCACCAATGTGGAATTACTGTGTGCACCCTGTCCCCCGCAAAGCGGAGAACGACATGTAGTGAGTGTGACTGGTTGGTTGGCCCTGACCCAAAGCCAGGGGCTGGACAGCGAGCCCTTTCCTCAAGCATTCTTCGGGGCCTGTTTGCAGTAGGAAGTGATCAAGTCATGCCCTCCCCTCCATTGCCTTTCTTCCCTGCCCCGTGGAAGGTGGAGGCCCCCAGCTCCTCCCTGTACACCCCCCACTCCAAACTTGCCATACCTGACACTTTGGACTGAGTGTGTTCGTAAAATGCAGACTTCGATTCAGTAGCTCCTGGCTGGGGCTCCAGGCCGTGCATTCATAAGCAGCTCCCAGACCTGACTTTGAGCAGGAAGGTGCCGGAGTATATTCTGTCTTCTCTCGAGCCAGGGCACCCAGCCTGCCCCAGACCCGGTGCGGGGACCCGCCTGCCATGGTCCTTTCTTCCCTCCCTCCTGCACAGCTCCGGAGGCAGAGCCAGGGGATAACTTGGCGGGCCGACCCTTAGATTTGGGGTTCAGGCCTGTGAGGCTTGGCCTCACTTCCCTCCCCACTGTACTCACCCAGTGCACTCTCCCTGCTGCTGAGCACGGGCCACCCTTGGACCTGCTGTGTCCTGTGGGCAGAGGTCTTTGCATTCGGCACTTGCTGTGCCCTAAGCAGAGGGCAGGAATCCTGGGTTCCAGCTCTGGCTGTATCACCTCCTGCTTGGGCAACCAGTGCTCCTCTCCTCAGCTTCCCCAGTGGTTCTGTTGGGCTACACTAGATGACCCCAGAGGGCCCTCAGTCTCCAGGGTGGGATGTTGGGAAAGTGTGGAGGTGGAAAGGGCTATGATGGTAGGATATTCGCATAGAGGGCAAACGAGCAGTTTGGCCCAACCTCTGGAGTGCCTCTGTGGCCCAGCCTCTTCCTTCGCTTTTGTGAGTTCACATCCTGCCACTTCCACTCCAGTTATGCCTGTGGTGTGTCAGATGCTACTGAGCACCCAGTATGTGCTGTGCCCTGGGGATGTGGCAGTGCGCCTGGGAGGTCTCACCTGGGATCACATGGTGAGTGGAATCAAGGTTTGTACTGGGATCTGACTCTTCTGCCGTACTAAGCCCCTTCCCTCTGCTCCATTAGACCAGGCGAGGGCGACAGGACTGCTGTGTCTCCCTTGAGGCCTGGCATTATCCACATGCCTCCTGAAAGTTAAAGGAATTGTCAGCTTTCAGCAGATGAAGGTTGTGTCCCTTTCTAAACTCTGCTGTGACCTTGCCGCTCTGCAGAGTTTGAAGAAATAAAAAGGCTTGAGTGTAAGCCCATAAACCCCTCTCCTTCCTACTTCCGCAGTAGGTCGGGGTGAAAGGTCAGAAGGCCCTCAAGGACCAGATTGTGACTCAGTGAGGAGCCTTGCAGAGTGGGTGGTGTGAAGGGATGTTTGACCAGCACACAGTTGGCACTTGGTAAAGCTGTGTTGAGTGAAGGGCACGTAGTTGGAGCTCAGTAGCTGTTGGGCTGGAAGGGGCACACTCCCTCAGTCCAGCTGCCAGAAAACTGGGGTCTGGATCAGGAATGTGGCCCATGCTCTTCCCCAGTGCTGCCTCTCCTGCAGCCACCAGGCTTTCTGGTCCCTCCACCCTTCAGCCATGGGAATCAGGGCATCATCCTGGGGACACAGCCACAGAGCCAATTAAGTGGGCACATCTTGTCCTAACTTATAGGCTCGGCACTTGCTTGGTAGCAAATGTAATTGCAGCCATCAGTGTCCCAGGCTGCCCTAAGCTCCCTGACCACTGAGTCCTTTGGGGAAGCAATGATTCCTGGCTGGTTCCTCTCTGGGCCCCAGCTTTGGGCACTGAGATGAAGCTGAAGGTGTGAGTCCTCTGAAGGTGGTAGTGGTGGTGCTGGGGGTAGGGACAAGAGGGCTCAGCTGCCTAGGAAAGGATATCAGTCCTGGAGGTAAAGGGGTGGGGGTGGGCCAGGGATTGGGGGTGCCCAAAGTACACTTGGAGGGGAAAAAAACATTGCAAATTGGATGTTGAACCTCTGTCCTTGGCCTCACAGACACAGATAGCAAAAGTTAAATATTTGTACTAGATCCAGTTAAAGGATAAAGAGAGGAGTCTGATTGGGGTGGAGGGGAGTGGAAAGAACTGGCAACTGTGGCGAGCCTCCCCCCACCTCTTTGGATACCCTATATGGTCTCCAAAATTACTCTTTGAGAGGGACGTCATTCCTGTTGGGTATAAACATAGCAACTGGGGCACAGGGAAACAAAGCATGTGAACAGCCCAGAATTACAAAGCTCTTGTGAGGTAGGGCTGGGATGTGAGCCTGGGTCTGCCTAATTTTGTGGACCATGCTCCTCTCACATCTAGGAAGGTACCTCTGGGAGGTGGGTTGGTGTTGGGGACTCTGAAGCTGGAGGGAAGGTGGCAACAGGCTGATAGCTCCCCTCTGTCACAGGCACTGGCTCCAGCATCCTCTCCGCCCTCCAGGACCTCTTCTCCATCACTTGGCTCAATAGGTCCCAAGTTGAAAAGCAGCTACAGGTCATCTCGGTGCTACAGTGGGTCCTGTCTTTCCTCGTGCTGGGTAAGCTGGGGCTTAGAGGGCGAGGGCAGGCAGGGGCCACCTCCCCAACAGAGGTGGGAGCAGAATCTCTGCTCTGCAGGGGTGAGGGATAAACACATCCTCCCACTTACCATCTTTTGGGTCCCCGATCAAGTGCTCTACCCCACGCATGCATGAGATTCAGTGGGAGGTGATGGTATGGTTCCAGTTTTACGGATGGAAAGCCCAAGTCTCAGAGAAGGTAAGTAACTTGTCCAAATTCACACAGATTTGAATCCAGGTCCATAGGACCCCCAAAGCCTGTGCTTTTCCCTCGTGCCACCCTGAAACATTTTCCAGCAGATGGTATGGTCCTGGGATTGAGTTCCGACTACCACGGAGAAGCTTGACCACTTAACACAGGTTCCTTGGATTTCTGAAAGTTACTTTCCTCGTTTCAGATAGAGAAAATGCTCCCTACTTCACATGGCTTTTGTGGGGATTGGAGATCAGGAATAAGAGCACACAGCCCAGGGCCAGGTCATGGTGGGCCCCCAGGATAGAGGAGCTGCTGCTGGGAAGGCCTTCAGAGCCCCCTCCCAGGCCTCACCCACCTTCTGCTTGACACGGTCCCCAGCTGCTTCACATGGCCTGTTCAGTGCTTCTCCCGTCTGTCTCTCAGCACCTCCCACGTCACTGCAGGTCCAGGTTGGTGCCCCAACTCCCTGGGTGGCCATCCAGCCAGGGTCAGGTCACCGTGGGCTGTCTGGGAGGAGGAAAGGCCCCTTGCCTGGGACAGCCCTGCTCTCCCAGGAGCCTCTCCTCTCTCCCAGGCCCACGTCCTCAGCATAAGTGGCTTCCCCAGCACGTCAGGGCAGATAAACCTGCTGCAGAGCATCCCACAGGACATTCCAGGGCCTGTGGGTGCATCCCTCTGGGCAGCCCCCTCTTCAGGATGGTCCAGGCTGATGGGGATTGCCAGAAGCTATTGTGTCAGCCCTGAGCCTTGTCCTCCCAGGAGGCACACAGTTTCCAGGGCGGCAGCTGCCCCCCTTCCCTTGGCAGGGTAGAGAGCAGGGATGGGGTGCTATTTATCGAGCCCTCTCAGTGGACCAGGCACTCGATGTGTCTTTCCTTGATTTCCCACTTCACGGGTGAGGAGGTGGAGACTCGCGAGGCTCTGTGACTCTCTGAGACAGTGAAGATCATTAAGGGGCAGAGTTAAGAATTACATGGAAGCCCAGAGCACTCACCAGGGAGCCCAGCTGACTAGGGAGCGCAGAATTAGTGGTCCTGGTCTGAAATAGCCAGTCTTCCCCTTGTGGCCCAAGAGTGGGTTTTAGGGTTGGGGGAGTCCATGAACTTCTAAAATTAGATGCAAAATTATATGTGAAAGTATATGCACATTTTTCTGGGGTGAGGGGCAATTGCTGTCCTCTTATTTTTACAGAAACACGTGGCCTCAACAGGATAAAGAAACCCTGCTCTGAGGAACAGAGTGAACTAAACTAACTTCCTCAACTCAAACCCCCAACTTGGCTTTTTTTTTTTTTAGAGTCCTGGACTAGAGAGCACAATGTAACCCCTCCATTTTCAGAGGAAGCAGGGGCCCAGTGAAGGGCAGAGTCACATGAGAAAGAAGTAATAGGACCAGAACAAGACCCCATGGACTCCAGCCTCCAGGCCCCGGCCTAGTCTGCTGCGCCAGCTCCCTTAGTCCCTGCTTGCACCTGGAAGCCACCCCTACCCGCCACACTGTCTTAGTGGGTCCAAGCTTGGCTGAGGGGGAGCTGAGCGGCTGGCTGGTAGAACCCCACCCCATGCAGCAAGCAGAAGGGGCTGGCCCCGAGCTGTGGGTTAACAATTGATCAAGCCCAGCCACAGCCCAGAAACTGGCCCAGCATCTTCCCAACACCCTTGTGTAGGTGGGAGCCAAGCCTAGTTGGACAGGCAGGTCTGCTGAGCTGCTGCTAATTATTGTCCCGAGCAGCCCCAGCCACTCCCTCCCACTTTTCCCCAACCAGATTTACTGGCAAGGGCTTACCTGGTGTTGCAAAGGCCGCTGTGGCCCCATCAGCATCCCTATGAAACAGAGTGACTCACCACCATTTTTGTGCCATGGATCCCCCTGGCATCCTGGTAAAGGCTATAAACCTTTCTCAGTGGTTTTAAATGTGTAATACATCAAAGGAAATCAATGATATTAAAATATAAATATGCACGGATTAAGAAATCAAATTAGACATAGATTGACACGTGTGCTTTTTAAAATTATTACATTAAATAAAAAGATCCAGTAGCAGACATAGTCATTACCAGAATTCGTAAGTGGTGGAGAAAATGATTTTTCAAGATATATGGAAACACCTTTGTTTTCTATTGTTGTCACCGTCAACAGGTACCACTAGGACTACTGCGATCTGGTACGTTCCTAAACAAAGGAAGCAGTATATATTCATAAGAGATAGATGAAGATGAGGATACCATTTTTCCCCATTCAAGTCCATGGATTTCTAGTTTGGACACTTATCGTTGTGTTAAGTCCTCTTCATCCATCATCTCATGTAATCTTCTTGACGCCCTGTTGGAAATTGAGGCTCATGGATGGGCCATGTGTGTGGCCAGCGAGCGGCAGGGCCCCAGCTTCAGGAAGAGCACCTCCAGGCTCTTCACAGCCCCAATGCTGCCTCCTTGCCACTGAGCAGCCACAGGCTGCCCCGCTGGTGGGCCTCGGGGAGCAGAGTTTTGAATCACAAGCTGGACCCTGATGTGTGGGGAGGGGTGATTGTGAAGGTGGTCCTGAGCCTTCCACATTTGGAGACACAAGCTGTTGGCATCTCATGGCCCCATTGGAGTTGGTTCCTGCTGCAGCCCCCCAACCTCTGAGGAGGGAGCAGGGAGCACATTGTTTAGAGGCCCGGGATTAGACTTTGAGAAAGGAAGGTTGTTTGGTGGGTTTAGTTCATTTTTTGCTCAATAAACCTTTGCTGTGTTGGTTGCCAGGGCTGGAGAAGTTCATCTGACCTGGTTCCAGCTCCTAGGGAGCTCAGGGGCTGAAAGACTGTCTGATGGAAGGAGTCTGAAGGGGGAGACAGAAAGCAAGACAGATGCTAGGGGCTGTGGACATACAGGGGCTGGAGGAGTGAGCCCGCCAGCTGAGGGGGACTAGAATGCAGTCTCTGAATCCTCAGTCAGTTCTCTTTTCTTCCTTCCAGACTGCATTAGCACCAGAGTGAGGACAGTCGGTAGGGATTCCCACCTTCCTGGAGAGCCCAGATATCTAGGCAGTGGGTCCTGGGGCTCAGCCTCCTCTGGTCTCTCTACCCATCAGCAGAGTAAGGGGTTTGATAGCAGTTAGGTACCCAGCCTACTCAGACCCTAGCCTGAACCTCAGGGCCCCACCTAGGCCCACCTGGAGCATCCATCTAGCCTCTGAAGGCACTTAGATACCTGTGGGGTCTAGGGGACTAGAGTGACCTTTATTTGAGGCCTAAAAACAGGGACCAGAGGCAGACTGTTCAACAATATGAGTGACTTTGTAAATTCACCAAGCTGCCTCAAGTACTTCACAGTTTGCCTTTAACAAAGTTTTGTGGGTTGCAAATCTGCCCTAGAGACTCATTTTCCCTATCTGTGATGTCCCACTCATAAGTGTGAAAACTGGACACCTGGCCACTCTGTGTCACTGCCCCTCCCAAGAGAGTTGTACCACTTTTAGCTGCCTTAGAGGGAGGCTGGCTCAGAAGCCTAGAACAGGACTGGATTGTGAATGACAAGGGACTGCCATTTTCCTGCCTTTTGACTCATGGGGAGTCTGTGTCTGGCTCTCCCCTCTCCCTCGGGAAACCAGAAGAGGCTGAGCACAGTGGGGAGAAGAGAGCGTGGAATCCAGAGCCAGGCAGCCCCAGAGCACCATGACCAGTGCAGCGCCCAGCAGAGGGTGGGCCTGCAACACGGGCTGACTTCTCTCGTGGGCTATGGGGGGGGATGCTGGACTGAGGCCATGCTTCTACCAAGCATGAGGACCTGTTGCCCCAGTGCTGTGCTGAGTGATAGGAAGCAAAGAAGATGTGGCCTCCTAGGTGGAGAATTCAGAGGTGAGAGATCCCTGTGGGAGGATGGTATACTGGAGAACAGTTCTTGAAGAGATGAGGTCTGAGCTAGGCCTGAAGGTTGGGTAAAAGTTGGAAAGATAGAAACCCTGATGAGGGCTTCTGTGCCAGTTTATTCAGCCTCATGGCCAGCAGGCCCAGAATGAAGGGACCACTGGAAGCTGGCCCCAGAGGGTCTTCTAGATGTCTTACTGGGGGGTTGAGAGAGGAGCTGCCTGGCGCTCCTCCTGGGGCAGGAATCCCACTCTCTCAGATCCCTCTAGGGGCAATCTGGGGGTTGTAATTTTTGGTCAGCTTCTAAAATCTAAAATTATGGGCTTAATGATCAGACTTTAGTTTGAGTCCTGGCTCTGCCTATTGGATGACCTTAAGCAAGTTACCACCTCCTAGAGCCTCAGTGTTCTCATCTCTGAAATGGGATAAACGCCACCATGCCTCTCACTTGAGCCAGTGACTCAGCCCAAGTCTTGAGAGGCAGAGGCCCTTGGTAGGTCCCTCCCCTTGTCCACAGTAACTATGCTGGGCACTAGGGTGGGGAGAATGTGCAAGGAGGGGGCAGAAAGGACGGCTCTAAGGACAGCTTCACAAGCAGCTGATGTCCACGTTCTCCGGCATTGCTGTCCAGACATGGAGCCCACGTGCCTCTCGATGCCAGGACAGCCCGTCAGAGTCTAGGAAATGAGGCTTGTGTCCCTGTGAGCCTCCTGTGCCTGCAGGCTCTCTCTGCCCGTGTCCCCAGCTGTGCCTAGCTCAGTGCCACAGTAAACACTCACTCGGTTGCTCGGTGAGCCTTTGTTCGGGGTGGGAGACTGAAGCCCACCTGGGGAGGACAGGCCTGACCTGGGACCATCTGCCTCCCCACCAGGAGTGACCTGCAGCATCCTCCTCGTGTACACATTCTGCACTGATTGCTGGCTCATCTCCGTGCTGTACTTCACCTGGTTGGTGTTTGACTGGAACACGCCCAAGAAAGGTCAGAGCATGGGTTACCTTGCCCCCAGCCCCTCACCCTCGTGTCACTCCCTCCTGTACCGGCTGAAGTTCCTCATTGTGGGTACTGCCCCTTTTAAATTAGCACATACTATGTGAAAAGCACTGGGCTAAGCCAGGGTGTAGTTTTGGATGAAGGGGTTATAGTGCCTCAAAAGTCACCATCCTGGTCCTCGCTGGAGCTCCCACTCAATCCAGGGTTTGCATAACATGAGGGAATGAACGTTGAAAGGGGCCCAGGAGGAAGAGGGGAGGATGCTGCATAGGGTGGTGGTCACCTAATTCAGGAGTTCACACTGGCTCTGCCCAGACGTCACCCTCCCCCACTCCTACTCCTTCCCAACACTGTGTTTTGTACCTTGGAAGGTGGCAGGAGGTCACAGTGGGTCCGAAACTGGGCTGTGTGGTGCTACTTTCGAGACTACTTTCCCATCCAGGTAAAGATTTGTGGGTGTTATCTTGGGAAGGTGGGAATGGATGGGAAATCTGAATTCAAGCCTTAACGACAATTCAAGCCATTCACAGTGACTACGTGTGCTGTGTTGAACCATGTTACATCTCCCATTATGAGCGTCTGTTGGTAATTTACCCCATTTTATGCAAGATTTAAGGCAATTTATAATGCTATTTATAATGCTATACCAGGTAAAAAGAAAAATCAAGACCTAGGGGGTAAATATTAGTGTTTTATTCTTAAGGGTCACAAAATTGCAGTGATTGCGCTTCATGATCATCTCTGAACTTCCTGGCAGCCAAGGCAAAAAGGGAAATATGATAGTCATTTGTTCTCATTTTGGGAAGGGAAGAAGCTTGCTAGCTTCTTAGGGAAACAAGACGTGTTCTAGCATTTGGAACTACAAGATGTTTCAGACACAGATCCTGAGTGATGTAAGGAGCAGGTATAATAGCAGATATTATGATCAGTGCTTGTCTGTTTTCAGTGAATATTAAAGGCATTACTTAAAATGGAGGTGATTTATCAAGAGCAGTACTAATGTAGTCCAAGTTCATCTGGCCAGAACCAAGGATAACAATAGATGTGAGGGGTTTTCTTTCCTTCTGAAGCTCTTATAGAAATACTGCTTCTCTCAGCCAGTTGTGGGTGGGTCGCTGGGGTCATGGCCCTGGGGATTAGGGCCCAGAAAATTTGGTGAGCAGTGACTGAAGAGTGAGACCCTAATTGCTGAAGTGCTTGGGGAAGGCTTCTGGAGGCGCTGCTCCTAGAACTCTGTCCGGAAGATAAGTAGCACTAAAGGGGTGGGGAAAACAAGGAGAGCCTAGGCAGCTGAGTTTGAGAAGCCTGGAGGGTGGAAGATGGTTAGGAGGTGGAGGAGAGAGGGAGGATCTCCATTTATTGGGAGCCTTCTGGGAGTCAGCACCTTTCCCCAAGGAGTCTCCTTTAACCCTCCCAGCATCCTGTAAGATGGGTATTCATTTGTCCCATTTTTATAAAAGAGGAAACTGAAGGTCAGAGAGTAACATAGCTGAATGAGACTAATAGGGGATTGAGTCAAGATTCCAGTTGCTGTCTGGCCTCAAAGCCTGGGCTCCTCTCAGCATAGCATGCTGCCTCCCCATGTGGCAGAGCTGTGGGAAATAAGCTTGGACTGATTCTCAGGCTTCCATCAGGCTTGGAGGACAGAGGCAGGAAGAGCCCAGTCTGACTCCGGGTGAGGCTGGGTCAGTTTAGACCAAGTTGATCCCTGGGTTTCCTTCCTCCTGCATCATTGGCCGCTCTGGGACCCCCACACTGGTCTTAGCACCTATCTTTTCTGGGGCCAACCTCAAGGGCCTGACAAGATGAAGGGTGGCCTGGACTGGCTTTCCATCTCATCTCTGCTGGGCCCCCTGCCTGTGGTCTGCAAGCTAGGTTGGCAAGGCAGAGGCATCTGGGCCCTGGTGCCTGTGGGCGACGCTGGTGGATTGTGGATAATTCTGGCAGAATCCTGAAGGTTTTTCCTGCAGGGGAAAGACCTGTCTGGCCAGCTCACTCAGCAACCCAGCCCCGGCACACCCTAGCTGCTAAGGTAACCCAGCAGAAATCATTGGGGTCTGAAGAGCAGAGGCAGTGTGTGTGAGTTTGAAAGTGTGCATGATGCAGGGTGGTGTATGATTGCTGTTGTGAGTCACTGACTGAGACATCCTGGCATGCTGCCTGGAGGAGGTGGCTGGGTAACCCTACATTTCTCTGCTGCACTCGGTATTGTGGGGGCGGCTCCAGGGCCAGCTCCCTCTGCCCACGCCAGCCTGAGCCCAGTTTTCCCAGGACCTTTGGGGAAAACCCCGTCTCTTTGGCTGCAAGGAATCCAAGGCTGTTGTTTGTGGGAGGACATTGCATCATGGGATCCAACCCTCTCATCTTGGAGGTGCGGAAATGGCATCCCAAAGAGGGGCAAGGACTGGTCCGGGTTGCGTAGTGACTCCACGCCAGTGCTAGGACTAGAATCCAGGCCCCAGATTCTTTCCCACTGAATGCCTACTGTCTGTTTCTCTGCGAGAGATTCAATCCTGGATTTCCACCCCCAGACTTCGCCTTTCTCCCCCTCTCTGCTTTACTGTTGGAGACCTGGGTTCAGATCCTGCTCTGTCACTCTATTCACTGTTGCTCCCCATGTAGTGCTGGACTCTCTGCTGGGCGTGGGGTCCCAGAAGAGTCTGCCCGGGTCCCCACCCTTGGGTGGGCTCACTGTCTAATGGATCCTGCTAGACTTGTCTTTTTTCCCCCAGTACTGTGGGCACACACTTTCTCAAGCTCACTGAGCCTCATTACTTCACATGTAAAGTGGAGCTCTTCATATGATAAAAAGTGGGAAATGATGGTTGCGTGTGAGGGCTGATGGACTCTGTTCTCTCTGCTGGGGCGCTTACACGGCCTGCCCCTCAGGAAGCCTCTCGAGGCTGACAGCTTCCTCCTCCCAGAACAGGATGACCTGACGACCAGCGGTTGGAGCCAGGACAGGCAGGTGCCCTTCTCCACTGATCTCTGTCCTTCCCAGAGAACCAAAACAAAACCCATTGCCTCTTATCTCACCTCTGTTCCAAGAATTCAGCTGGGAGTTGGAGCCACAGGACACATGTGAGCTGGCTCCTGGGCACCAGGCCCAAAACCAAGCCGGGCCTGAGGCAAGCCAGGCATTATGCCTCAACCTGGGCTCTGCTCTTGCCTGCTGGCGGCCTTGGCCAAGCCCCTGCCCCTCAGGGCCTCAGGCTCCTCTTCTGTGCAGGGAGGGTTTGGCCTTGTGACCTGACGTCAGGGCTGATGTTCTGTGGAGCCCTGTGCGACCCTCCTGCCCCTCCCCCCTTTCCCAGCCTCTTACCAATGGTTGTGGAAGGGTCTCTAGCTGGACCCACCTACCCATACTTCCCCACCCTCCTCCTAGTGAGGCTCTTTACCACCAGAGCAGCTCAGCTGGCCCAGAGAGCATCCCCCCTCCCAGCAGAGATGGGGCTCCTGTGTTCGCAGCAGCGACCAGGACCACTGGCTGCCTGGAAGAGGAGTGGGCAGTGCCCGGGTCACCTCTCCCTGAGGGACAGGCAGTGTCGTGGGAGAGACTCGGAAAGCCTCTCTGAGCTTAGAATCATCTATCTGTCCCTCTGCCTCATTTCACAGATGGACCAGCTGAGGCAGAGAGGAAGGACTGTCCCAAGGCTGCAAAGCAAGTCAGTGGCAGGGCTGGTACAGAAACCAAGACTGTCTGCTTCAGGGCCCGTGTTCTCACTCCGTTCCTCTGCCACCAGCGTGCCCCACTGTGTAAGCTTAGTCAAGTCTCTTCTCTTCTCTGGCTCTGAGTTTCCTCCTCTGTATGGTGCCAGGCTCTCTGAGCACCTTGCTTACCCTGGGAGGCAGGGAGTGAGGAGTGACTTGCTAGGAATGTGTCCTAGGCTCATGTCAGCCAGCAGGCCAGGCCCAGGCAGCCCCTTGGGCTGAGACTTTGCCATGGGGAACAGTCAGGGGACTGGAGAGCGGGTGTGTCAACAGAGCCTTCATCAGCATGTCCTTCCTCCTCCCTCCAGAAATGGACACTCTGTCCCCCCGGGGAGAGGGGAGTGTGGCAAGAAGACTCATCAAAGCTGTATCAGATGCCTGTACTTTTCTGGGTGTACTGCACCTGGGGCCTTCAACCTGCCCGTCATTTAACCAAAAGTCCTACGGGATAGAGGCTTGGGGGAGGAGGGAAATGATTTAAAGAGCCAGCCAGGGTCCCACCAGGTGGCATGTCTACATCCCAGGCCCAGGGAAAAGCACAGCTGGCGGGCCTAGTCTCGAGGTTGGGGGTGACTTGCTGTGATCTCCAGGGAAGCAGCAGCTCCTTTCTCTAGGCCTCAGTCTTCACCTTGTAATCAAAGGAATGGCCCAGATCTGCCTCTTCCAGCCCATCCTGTGTTCAGGGCTCTCAGCCCCAGCTGTCAGCTCATGAACAACCTTCCAATGTGGTACAGGCTGCCTCTGCTCTTCCCTCAACATCCTCCTCCTCCATGGAAACTGGCCCAAGATGCTTTTTCGTTCTGGCTTTTTTAAAAACAATAATTCATTTGTTTGTTTGTTTGCTGTGGGGGAGGTTTAAGTAGGTTTATGTATTTATTTTTTTTTTTAATGGAGGTCAGGGGATTGAACCCAGGACTGTGTGTGTGCTAAGCACACACTCTACCATTAAGCTATACCTCCCCCCCCCCACCATTCTGGCTTTACTGAGCTCAGATCTGCTTTCTGAGGCAAAACCCCAGAACAACCACCTTGCAAAGCTCATGTAAAGCTGGGCTCCCTTTAGACCCCCTTGTGCCCACCCCCACCAGCCCTGGATTCAGCTGCCACTGTTAGCATTTACGTGGCGGCCAGCTAAGGATTGGTTGGGGTTTTGAGCTGCTTTAATCTGCTCGCCAAAGGGAGAAAGAGTACAAATGTCCCAAGCAACAGGGTGACACTCAGGGGGTCTTGCTCACACTCAGACACACTGGCCGTGACAGAGCCAGGGGTGGTGCCAACCACCCACGCTCCCACCCACTTCTGTCCTCTGTCACCCGAAGACTCAGGTGTCAGTTTCCTGACCTCTCACACCGCCTCCCCCGAAACTGAGCATGAGCTCCTGCCCTCAGCCAGGACGTTCCCAAAGCTGGAGGCATAGAAAACCCAGGCTCCTGACACTCTGCTGGTGGCCAGGGGCTTGGCTCCCAGCTGGCATCGGTGGGGGGACATGGGTACTTTGAAGCACAGCAGGTGGGAATGTCATCAGTGCCACCTCTCCAGGGGCAGCGCAGCCCAGCAGACCACAATGGCCATAGACCCAGGCACTGTATTCTAGCAGTTTGTCTCAAGAAAACAGTCCGATGCGAAGATAGAAATCAGGTATTTATGGAAGCATTATTTCCAAAGGAAATTTTGGAAGCTTTTTAAAGGCCCATCAGTCAGGGTTTGATGACAATTCTGTTACATGTTGCACAGCCATGAGACGACACGCTACTGAGGGATTCTGATAAAGGAAAATAGCTATGATATGCTTGGTAGGTAATTATATAAAAATGATATCAACCATATGACCTCAGTTTTGTGGTTTTTAAAAAAGAACATGAGAGTCAGAAAAAAACTCATGTCAGTGGTTTATCTGGATGGAGGTAGGACTTTCGTGCTTTTGATTTTCTTCCTACTTTTCTGTATTATTTTAATTCTCTGGTTATTCACTATTTTTCTTAACAGAAAAAAGTGATGTTTTCTGAACACGATGCCCATAGCTCTCCATCCCTCTCCTCACCCTCCACCTGCATTGTGTTCCCTATAATGCTGGGTGGGTGCCTCTTGTTGCTCAGGGATAAGGGAAACTTGGCGCCATCTACCCCACCCTTCATGCCACCAGTTCCAGGGCAGGGGGTGTGCCCTGAGAAAGCTAATCATCCTTTAGAGCATCCTAGGACAGCTTTGTTGGTAGCACCGCAGGTCAGCTGCCCCAGCTTTATAGCTGACCTCTCTGCCCCTACTGCGGCCGGTACAAGGGCTGTGTGGCTTGTCCTTGTCCTTCCTGCATTTGAGGCTGAGCTGAGTCTGGCTGCCTGGAAAGAAGTTTCCATTCAGGCCAGCTGCGCTGTCCCTTCTCTGGCCAAAGTAAGGGATTTGGACTTTACCCCGACGGAAACAGGACATCCCTCTTTATCTGAGAGTGAGGGGTTGCATTGGGGTTTTAGAGCAGTCGCTCTGGCTGTGGGAAGCTGGGCCCAGAGGTGGGGAATGCAGTAGGCTGGCAGAGTGCAGTTAGGAGGACCTGGTGTGTTTGGTTGGAGAAACAAGGGGAATGAGGGTGAAAGTTTCCCACCCGCTTCCCAGGAACTCACAGTCCAAATGGTGACTGCGAAGTACCCGGCACTGTGGCACCAGTGATGAGAGTCTGAGGTCAGCGTGCGAGAGTCACTCCAGTCCTTCAGGCCGAGGGTCTCAGGGGGCATGTCACACCTAGTCCCTCCCCTCCCTCTGGTACCCAGTACCCCTCTCCTGGCCAGTTCCTCTGACCCGAGGTCTTCCCTGCAGCTGGTGAAGACACACAACCTGCTGACCACCAGGAACTACATCTTTGGCTACCACCCCCACGGCATCATGGGCCTGGGTGCCTTCTGCAACTTCAGCACGGAGGCCACAGAAGTGAGCAAGAAGTTCCCTGGCATCAGGCCCTACCTGGCCACGCTGGCCGGCAACTTCCGGATTCCAGTGCTAAGGGAGTACCTGATGTCTGGAGGTGAGAATCCGCCTCTGCCCGCCCCTGCCCAAGCCTCTCTGTTGGCCAGGAAGCCAATCCACAGGGCCCCAGTGGCTGGTCCCGTGTGGAGAGATGCAGGCTGCCACAGGCATGGTGGGTCAGGGCTGAGTGGGAGAGATGTTTGTATGATCTTTATTTAGGTTTTTATCCGAGATAACATCTTTCCTAGAAAGCCTTCTCTGACCCCTTTTCTGGGCATCCCCAGCCCCTGTGCTGTGCTCTGCACAACCTGATCGTTGTCCATGACTAGTTATCCGCCCACCTTGATCCCCACCAGCCTGACTCACTGGCATTCCCCAGCACCTGGTACCAGCCAGCCAGAATTAGGACCTCAGGGAATGTTTGCCAAATGGATGGGTTCCCGAAACAACCTTGTGTCACTATCCCCGTTTTACAGATATTAGTTGAGGCTCAGAGAAAGGCATAGCTTATGCAGGGCCATACTTCTAGATGGCTGGGTTAGGTCTGGGGCCCAAGTCCAGGGCTCCTTCTGTCTATACTGTGTGCAGGGGATGGGGAGTACATCCATGGGCAGCCCTGACTGTGTGTCCCCCCTTCACTCCCCAGGCATCTGCCCCGTGAACCGGGACACCATAGATTACTTGCTTTCAAAGAATGGGAGTGGCAATGCCATCATCATTGTGGTGGGGGGTGCAGCTGAGTCCCTGAGCTCCATGCCCGGCAAGAATGCTGTCACCCTGCGCAACCGCAAGGGCTTTGTGAAACTGGCCCTGCGCCACGGGTGAGTGCTTCCCTGCACACACGCATGCACACGTACACACCCCTCCACAGCTCTGCTCCATCTGGAGCAGCAGCTTCTTGGCTCCTGGGGGCAGGACCCAAACCCCAGAAAAGCATAGAAGGGAGTTCACCATCCTGTCTGGGAGGGGAGGTTTGAGCCCAGAGGTTCAGGCCAAGTTTGCCCAAATGCATGCTGGGTGGCTGGGTGGGCAGAGATGCAGCCTGTGTCTCCTGGGTCCTCACAGGTGGGCTGAGAGGTCAGGCCCAGATGCAGGACTCTGTCCTGGGGCCAAAGCGTGTCAAGCTGCTAGGAGAGTAAGAAGCAAGGAAGGAGGATGGTGCGGGTGGAAGCATCAGGGAAGGCTTCTTAGAGGGGTGACCCTGAGGACAGGCAGAGAGGAGCTGGGCAGCTTGGATTTCTGTGACCTTTTCTGGAAATTCAGAGGCACATTCTGTGTAGCCACCTGTTTAACACGTTTCACTGGGCAAAGCACATTTGTGTCCACCAGCCTGTTTGGTTCTCCTGCAAAATCCTGCAGTGATGCCACCTCATTTTCTATTTGAGAAAACTGAGTGAGGCTAAGTGACCTGGTCAGGGCCACACTGTAAAGCCCTGGCGTGCTTGCCAGTCACTAATGGGGCAGAGGGCCTGTCCGCATCTGGCGGTGAGAGGGTATGTGCTTTGGGGTCCCTGGGGGATTCTGGTGCACACCTGAGGGAGGGGAGCTTAGCTGGTGTCCGGGGCCTCTAGGGCTGCCAGGAGGAACTAAAGCCAGTGATTGGGGTGTGACGGACTCTGGCGTCTCCTTTCCAGAGCTGACCTGGTTCCCATCTACTCCTTTGGGGAGAATGAGGTGTACAAGCAGGTGATCTTTGAGGAGGGCTCCTGGGGCCGATGGGTCCAGAAGAAGTTCCAGAAGTACATTGGCTTCGCCCCATGCATCTTCCATGGCCGAGGCCTCTTCTCCTCTGACACCTGGGGGCTGGTGCCCTACTCCAAGCCCATCACCACTGTTGGTGAGCCCCCTGCCTGCAGACCCTGAACTCGGGGTGCCACAGCTAGATTAGAGGCAGAGTTAGGATTCAGATTTGGGCCCTTGGCTCCAATGTCCATCCTCTAAACCATTAGGACGCGGACCTGTTTGCGTGCTGATGGGAATGAGCGGTAGGGGTAGAGGATGGGGGATATTTCCATTACCACAAGCTAAGCTGCGCTGGATAAGAAGACAGCTTTCAGCCGTTCTATGTCTGTAGAGCTCAGAGTCTATCAGGGAAGACCCTGTTATGGCGGAGAGCAACAGGGTGTGGAGAGGAGGTGCAGGGTGCTCTGGGGGGTCCCAGCGGACCCCAGGGAGGAGGTGACTCTTACACTATTAGCCGAATAGGAATATCCAGCAAAAGAGGGGAGGAAGAGGGTTTTTGTCAGAAACAGTAGCCTCAGTGAAGTTCCTGCAGCAAGACTGTATCTATTTTTGAGGAATAGAAAGAAAAAAAAATCAACATTCCTGGAGCAGAGGCCTGTAAGATGTGTAGCAAAAAACCCCCCATAAAATCCAAAAAAGAAAAACCAAAATAACTGGCTGTAGTGGGCCCTCAGCTGTGTTGTTTTGGGTTTATTTGGGACAGTTTAGAGGAATCCAAACAATTATCTATTGTAGAGGGGGGTGTGTGTGTGTGTGTGTGTGTGTGTGTGTGTCTGTTTGTCTGTCTGTCTGTCTGTCTGTTAATGGTTCACAAGCTAGAGATCACACAGAAGTGCAGGGCCACAAGCCATGGACCTTAGAGGTCAAAGCTCACACAGATACTGGGAGTTATCAGGGCCAGATGTTTTGCTTTGTACCTTCACAGAGAGACCAAGTTCCTGCATTTTGGGTTATGTAACCCAGACTTACCCTCAACTCTGGTTATACACAAATCCCACACCTGGTCTGAGGTCTGCGAGGCCGCAGGGACATTTCCATGCATGGGGGGCTGGAGAGGGACAGGGTCTGGCGGACAGTGCGAAGGGATTTGCTCTTCACTTTAAGAATGGAAAACTACTTGAGGGTTCTGGGGAGAGGAGATTCAGACTGGCATTTTAAAGTGATCCTTGGGGCTGCTGAATAGAAAATGGGTTAGAAGGGGCAAAAATGGAAGCCAGAAGACCAGTCCAGAGTCTTTTGTGGTAGCCGATCGTTTGGACCGAGGGAATGGCAGTGGAGATGGGAAAGAACTGCATGAACTTGGGAGAAATTTCAGGAATAGCGCTGACAGGTCTTCGGGATGAGTTGGGTTTGGAGAGGAGGCAGGATGAAAAAATTAAATTATGCTTGGGTTTATGAATGTTGGTCTCCTCCTCCTCCTGCCCTTACCACACTTCTCAAAGCATCCTCAGCAAAGCCCTATGAGGAAGGATCCCCATGTGATAGGTGAGGAAACTGAGGCTCAGAGAGGTGAAGTGACTTGCCCAGAGCAGGGACATAGCAAAGCTATTATGTGACCCCACACCTCCCACAGGAGATCCCAGCTGAGCACAGTAGGCACAGCCAATCACGGTCTCACCTGCTGCTGAGTGGCTCTGTGGCCTTAGGCAGGTCCCTTCCCATGCCCCTGGGCCTCAGTCCTCTCATATGTAAAAGGGACAACCTGCGATAGAGCACATTCCATGCAGTTCCTGGCATGTGATTGGCACAGGGTACAGAGTTGACGCCATCAGCATCCTGGTGGACGCCCAGGGAGCGTGGGCTAAATGGCATTGACTAACCAGAGACCTCTGCCCCATCCCTGCAGTGGGTGAGCCCATCACCATCCCCAAGCTGGAGCACCCGACCCAGCAGGACATCGACCTGTACCACGCCATGTACATGGAGGCCCTGGTGAAGCTCTTCGACCAGCACAAGACCAAATTCGGCCTCCAGGAGACTGAGGTCCTGGAGGTGAACTGAGCCCATCTGCAGGGGCCAGCTTCTGGGAGGAACCAGCTGCAAACTGTTTTCTACCAAGTTCTCGAGTCTTTTTTGTTCTGTAAATTTGGAAGTGTCATGGGTGTCTGTGGGTTATTTAAAAGAAATTATAATAATTTTGTTAAACCATTACCATGTTAGGTCTTTTTTAAGAAGGAAAGCAGTGCATGTTTCAAGCTCTTTCACTTCCAGCTTGTCCTGTTCTAGGTGGTGGCTGACACATCTGGCCCTTTGTGGTTTCCCAACCAACCCCTCTTCATCTCTTCCCAGAATTACAGAGAAAACACAGCCCTTGTTACTTGGGGAAGGACAGCCATTAGTGACTCAGGCCAGTTAGATTATTTGCCCTTCGCGGGGTTGAGGCTACTTCTAATACAGACAGCTCTGTTCCCAGCTGCCTGACACTTGACTGCAGGACCTGTCCCTCTGGCCAAGGGGAAGACTCTGAAGGCACAAGGGTCCCCATTGTGAAGAGCGCAGGGGTGAGCATCGGGAGTTCTCAAGCCTGGTTCTCCTTTCTGCCGCCACCCCCCACCCCTGGGGCTTTCCAATCTGAGCCTGGACTGGGCTCCAGAGAGGTGATGGAGTGCCAGTGATCCATGCTGGGATGTAGGACTGTCCAGGTGAACCATCTCTTGCACGATCCAGCCCCATCACTTTCTGGTTGGAGTGACTGGCTTTCCTCAGGGGGGCCGATGACATAGACCCAGTACAGACCCCACCTTGGCCTGAATCACATACCTCCCAGCAGCCTCGGTTTGCTTAACCCACACTCCCAGCTGTGGATGTGAGGAAGGAGTCCCATTTCCTGTTGACAGAGGGACCTGGCCTTCTGAGCAGCCGATAGGTTCCAGAACAGAGGTCCCCCAAACCCAAGCCTCACAGATTTGTGCCTTTCTGAGAGGGTGGGGACCAGGGAGGAAACCTAGTCCTCGGTGTGTTCCCTTTTCTCCTGATGAGATCATGACACCATATCAGACTTTTGTATATTCCTAAATGAGAACATGAAAACAAGTCCTCTACGAGTTATTGCTGCATCTTGCCACTGACACGCAGGGAGACCACCGCCCCTGCTGGGCCACCTGCTGAGCCCTGGCTCCCTTGCCTCTTTGGCCCATGTGGCTCTGTGTGGTGTATGAGCTATCTAATGCTGTGGAATAAATTACTCCAAAACTTGGTGGCTGCAAACAACACTATGTCTACAGTTTCTGAGGGTCAGAAGGAGAGGTCCAGCTTAGCAGGACCATCTGCTCCAGGGTCTCTCACAAGGCTGCACTCAAGGTGTCAGTGGGGCTGCCATCATCTCAAGGCTGGACGGGGGAGGATCCGCTTCCACAGCCATTCTTCAGGCTGTTGGCAGGGTTCGCTTCCTTCCTGGCTGTTGACCTGCAGCCACTCCCAGTTCCCTGCCATCCGGCCCTTTCCTAGAGGAGCTCACAGCATGGCAGCTGTCTGTGTCAGAGAGAGTAAGAAGAGCCAGAGAGAGAGAGTGCAGACAGAAGTCACAGTCCTCTGTAGCCTGAACTTGGAAGTGACCACCTGTCACTTTCGCTGTTTCTTTTCCTTGATGCAAGTCCCTAGGTCCACCTGACACTCACGAGGGTCACACACGAGCTGAATACCAGGAGGCTGGGCTGGTGAAGGTGGTGAAGGCTCGTGCCCAGCTGTCAGGTCCTGGAATGGCTGGGCTGGGAAGATCCATGTAGATCACTCAGACCGTGTCCCCTTGCACCTGGCCTTAGTTACACCACGAAGGAGG
Organism: Camelus bactrianus; assembly: GCF_048773025.1. Classification (NCBI taxonomy): domain Eukaryota; kingdom Metazoa; phylum Chordata; class Mammalia; order Artiodactyla; family Camelidae; genus Camelus; species Camelus bactrianus. Next base: position 49,793,290 of record NC_133548.1, read on the forward strand.
AGACCTGGCCTGCTGTCACTCTAGTGATTTCATGCCACACCCGGACCTCACAAAAGGCCACCTCTCTCTGTTCTAACTCCAATTCAGTAAGTACCAAGCCCCTGGGACCCTTTCCTGCTGAGACTAAAGGGGCTCCTTCCCGCTTTCCCACTGCCTAAGGCCTGTCCTCGCCATTCATCCACCTCAGGGAACACTCTGCGCCAGAAGCAGTGCACAGGCTGCTTGGGAGCAGAAACAAACATTGGAAACAGCCGAGACATGCAGGGTGGTCAGAGCTGTGACAGGGAGGCCCCTGACCCAACGGGGGGTGCCTCATTGAGCTGAGGCCCCAGTGCCTGAGCTAGGACTCAGGGTGATGAAATTTGCCAGTGTTACAGAAACGACAGGCTAGCCAAGAAACAAGCACCACTCGGAGGGCTGGAGTACTCAGCTTTATTATGCCGGTGGGCTCAGAGGGGGTTCTGCTCCGGAGCTCTGAGCACCTTCAAGATGGGTGAGTGAGGTTTTACAGGGTTAATTACAAGCTTGGGGTATTCGGCCAATAGGCATGGAGCAGCTTTAGCAGCATCATTATCACAAAAGTAGAGGCAGGGAGGCAGCAACAAACCAACATTCCAAGGCCAGATATGTGTCTGAAAATCCAGCTGGCTAGCAGAAAAAACAAGAGCAGGGAATCAGCAAACTGACATTTATTAACTTAGATTTACGAGTTAGCCCAGCAGAACTCAGGTCAGTAATCGGACACTTGTTAAACTTAGATTTACGAGTTAGGCCTAGCCTAGCTTTTCCTTCACACCAGGAAGGAGTTGGAGGGGCTGATCAGCAAGTGCAGATGGGGAGACTGCTGATTTGATCCACCAAGAGGTGGCGGCAGAGATGTCCGCAGAGAGGTCTGTGGTGGGGCTTCACTTGGACAGGCAGGGAACTGGCTTCTTGAGATTTTAGGTGGGCAGGAGGGCAGGGCAGAGAGAGGAGGTTCCCTGGAGGGGCCAACAGAGGCTGGATTCTCCAGCTCCAGGCAGGCCTCAGGCTGCAGACTCCAGGTCAGAGGAAAGGCCTGTTTTCTGATGAGTCTCAGCCACACCCCACCCTCACCTGAGGATAGACGTGACCCTTAGCATCTGGCTCCCAGCTAAGCCCTGGGCCTAACCTAGGCCACTACACAAATACAGGCCAATGTTCTCAGCATTAATTTTGTGAAGACTGAATACCTAATGTGCACCAGAAACTCCACCATCTCTGCCTAAGAACAGTGACAATAACCAGGCCCTAAATCTTGGAGGGGTCGTGTCACCCAAATGCAGTCAGCCCTCTGTACTCGCTGGTTCAGGCCAACTGTATGGCGCCATTTATATAAGGGACCTGAGCATTCGAGAGTTTTGGTATCCACACAGATACCAAAGGAAGCCTGTATGTCTGTGCAGAGCAGAGGTCAGCCCTGCTCTAAGCTGTGTGTGAGGAACTCTAGGTAAATGCTGTGAATATTGCTTTGGGTTGGAAATTGTTACCTTGGGAGAGGCAACAGGAACCTCCTTTTCCAGACCCTCTGCCTTTGGACCGTGGGAGTGGGGCTGCCGGTTCAGCCCGAAGGTCGTCAGTTCATGTTTCTGCTTGTTGTTCCCAGATGTGGCCACTAGAGGGCACTGAGGATCGTTCTGAGGCAAAGGCCACACAGCGTCCTAAGCTTCCTTTTCACATTTTGACTCTTATCTAGCTCCTACCCAGCGGTAGAAGCTGGAGATAGTAAAATCACAGCCTCCCAAAAGCTCAGAGTTAGACAAAAATTTAGCATTCATCTTGGGCAACTCCTCCTAATCCGGAAAACTTGGCACAGAGAGGCCAAGGGACTTGCTTCTAATCACTCAGCAAATCAACATTTACCAATTCCTCCTCTTGACAGAGCCTGAGGGGCTTCCAAATTGAATGCCCCTATTCTCAGGTGCTTGTAATGTAATAAGGGAGGCAAAAATGCAAAGCACTTATACTTCTAAAAACCTTTGCCTCCTTTTATATTCCCTGTCTAGGTTCTAGATGTCACTGCTGCACACTCGTCAGCAGACCCAGCCTTCAGTCCTTGTGGGCTCTCCTCTCATGCCCTTCCCCACCGCCCCACTCCACTCCAACACCTGCCCGCTGATGCTGCCGCTGAAATTTTTGTCTCCCAAACCATTGCCTCCTGTCTCATCCCTAGTAACATATACTAACGAGTGTGGGATCCAGCCTGTGACACTGCCCTTACCGGCTGCATTATCATGTCACTTAGCCTCTCTGAGCCTCAGTTTCCTAATCTGTAAATGGGAATAATCTATATTCCAGAGTAAAGGAGATAACATGTACCTAAATACATGATGTATAAATAAAAACTATTAATCCAAGATTTGGCCTATAGTCTCTCATCAGGAAATAATAGCTGTCATCATCATCACCATCGTCATCATCACACCCTTACTGGGCCTCCAGACCTATTAGACTGATCTCTGTTTCCAGGTCCCTCTCCAGTTCACTGTTCCTGCAACAAAGTCCCCAGCCTTCCTTCCCTTTTTTTTTCTAATGAAAGCTTTAATGAGATATATCACATACCATAGAGCCCATCCTTTTAAAGTATATAATTCAGTGGGTTTTAGCATATTCACAAAGTGGTGCATCAACCACCACTCTCTCATTCCAGAACAATTTCATCACCACCCAAAGAAACCCCCATGGCAATTAGCAGTTACTCAGGCCCTGGCTAATCGTTAATCACTAATCTACTGTCTATATGAAGTTCCTATTTTGGACATTTTATATAAATGGAATTATACAGTATGTGGCCTTCGGTGTCTGGCTTCTTTCACTCACCACAGTGTTTCTGAGGTGCATCCATGATGTTGCATGTATCATGAATCATATGTACCATATATCCTTTGAAGCACAAAAGTTTTACATTGTGATGTAATCAAATTAATCTAGGATTTTTTTTGTAGTGTGTGACTTTATATCTAAAAGCTATAGCCTAATCCAAAGTTACAAAGATTTACTTCTGTTTTCTTCTAAATGTTTTAGAGGTTTTAGCTATTACGTTTAGATCTCTGGACTATTTTGAGTTAATTTTTGTATGTGGTTGAAGTGGGGTCCCACTTCATTCTTTTGCATGTGGATACCTGGTTATCCCAGCATCATTTATTGAAAAGATCATTCTTTCCTCATTGAATTGTCTTGGCCCTTTTGTCCAGTCAATTGCTCGTCAATGTGAGGGTTTACTTCTGGATTCTCAGTTCTGTTCCATTGACCTAGATTTCTATACTTACTCTAGTGGCACACAGTTTTGATTAGCTTTGTAATAAATTTTGAAATTGGGAGATGTGAATTCCAATTTTGTTTTTTTAAATACTATTTTGGTTATTCTGTGTCCCTTGCATTTCCATATGAATTTTAGAATCAGCTTGTTAATGTTTGCCAAAAAGGCAGCCAGGATTTTGATAGAGATTGCATTGAAGCTACAGATTGTTTGGGTGAATGTTGCCATTTTAACAATATCAAGTCTTCTAGATGTTTTTCCATTTATTTCAGTTTTCTTTAACTTCTTTTTAATAATGTTTGTAGTTTTCAGTGTACTGAAATTGGACTAAATTATTTAGGAAGAGAAAGAGGAAGAACTGCATAGTTATTCTTCAGATTCTTTTTTTTTTTTTTGGCTGTACTTTGCTGTTCATGGCAGTAAGTTCTCATCCTTTTGGTAAAATTTAGAGTCCTAAATAGTGTATTCTAACTAATGCAGGAAGTATGGTATGGGGACAGAGTTCAGGGATCAAGAGACCTAGGTTCACACCTTCTATCTGCCACCAAGAACCATGTGACTTCGGGCAGCACCTTTCCATTTTCAGAGCCTCTTTTTAGGCTTCTGTAAAACTGGGGCAATAATATCTACTTCAAAGGGTGCTGTGAGCATTGACTGTAGTAATGTATGTAAAGTATTTAGCCACAGTTAGTTCACTTTAGCCCTCCAGGGAAACCTTTCAGGGAAGGAACTCCATTTGCCTAAAATCATGCAGCCCGTAAGTTCAGGCCCAGACTAATCTTGATTTTTTTCTGACCCCTGGCTTGGAGCTCTTTCAGTCACACCACGTTACAAACAGGATGCTGGTTCTCAGAAACCCTGGAAACCATGCCTGCCTGGGAGTGAAAAAGGGAATTTAGGTATCCTTCAACCAGTCTATCCCCAGGAATGCCACCATATTCCTTTGATCCAATTGTCCTCTAACTCAATGAAGAAAGGGCACAACTTACTGTGGTTTTCATTCCTCCCCCTATCCCTGAATCTGCTCTTGACCCAACAGCCAGAGCAGCATTTTCAAAACATAGGTCAGATCACGTTGCGCCCCTGCTTAGACCCTTCAATAGTTGTATTCGTGCCTTAAGCAAAGTCAGACCCCAGTAGGGCTCCAACACCTGGCAGGATCTGGCCCCTGCCAGAATCTCCAACTTCATTCTGTGCCATCAGGGCTGGATTAAAAACTCCAGAATCCCTAAGCACAGAAAAGATAATGCTACTTTGGCTGTAGGAAATTACAAATAAAAGCAACACTAAATTGTAAAAGAAATGGGAAGAGGTCTTTTCTTTTCTTTTCTTTTCTTTTCTTTTCTTTTCTTTTCTTTTCTTTTTGAAATATCAATTTCTTTCCAAAAGTGTTCTCTTTCTTTTCCTCCTCCTCTCCCTCCTCCTCTCTCTCCTCCTTTCTCTGCCTACTCCCACTTGGCCTTCCTTTTAATCCCTTCAGTGTTCCCCACTCCTTCTTCAGCTGTTCCTTCTGCCCGAATTGCTCCTCTTGCTTTCACTAGCCTCCTCTGCCCAGTTAACTCCTACTCACCCTCCAGACCTCACTGTGAAAGTCATTTCCCAAGGAAAGCTTTCTCTGGGGACTTGGACTAAATCAGCCCCCTGGGTTAGATGCACTTGTATCCACTGTGTGTCACCCCAGCTGGTCTAAAACTCACCAGCTCCTGTGCTCACGTTGGCACAATTATAGTCTGTGACAGTGTGGAAACCACTGGAACCGAGGGCAAGAGGTTCCAGTCTTTGTCTCTGCTTTGCTACATACTTTGAGGGACCTTGGAAAAGCTCACTTTCTCTCTCTGGGGTCACGTCCAGTGAGAGAAGTCTGAGGCCCCGTGTCATCCAAACATTCACTTACTCAAGCATTCAACCATCCTCTGATTTTATTCATTCATTTCATCATTTTCTCACTGAAGCTGATGGAGCCGGTCCTCCGTATCAGGATGCTGGGGATACAGGATGAAGTGGAGAGCAAGAGTTCAGAGCGGAGTGGGTGAGACAAATACAAACTTCTCAGTGTATGGCTAGGCACCTGGCTACCTGTACTCAAGAGAGGTCGGGCAGCTGCTATGGAAGCCCAGAGGAGGTAGCAATTAGCTCACATCTAGGACTTTTTTGAGAAAGTGACCTTGAAGAATTGATAAAGAAGAGGAAGAAATGCTGCCCAGGGACCCGTCTTTCAGGTTTGTTGGGCATGTGCAGGCTCTCTGGGGAATGGCCTCTTTGTTTTATAATTCTCACCTGGCCTTCTGCAACAGTCTTGCTCTTCAAAGCTGCATCTCCAGGGCGGCCTGATCATCTTTCCAAATGACTTCCCGTTGCTTAAGATTAAGCCCGAGTTCTTAAGCCTGGTAGTCAGGTTCTTCTCACCTGGCCTCGTCTCCCTCTTCTAGCCTCCTGGCCTGTTGCTGCTCCAGGCAACCTCTGATTCAGCCACATTCAACTCTGAATGCTGTGTCCTCTACCTAAGTGTCTTGGCTTGCGCTGTTCCTTCGGCCTAGAATACTCTTTTCTCCTCTAGAAAGTCTTCCTGCACAACATCCTGCACTTAACAACTTCCTCTTCTGTGCTTCCATTATTCTTTATCATCTCAATGATTGCACTTACCACTTTGTACTGAAATTATCTATGAACTTCTTGTAGTCAGGGATTCTATCTGCCTCATTTCTGTAAATGTAGTACCCAGGCCAGCAACCTTGTAAAGCTCTGATGAGTGTTTGACTAAACAAGTAAGTGAATGGAAGAAAGAAGACTCTGTTGAAAAGAAGGGGACAGATTTAATTTATCTGGGTTTGAGACACAGAACGACCAATCTACCCTATTTTGCTTTTACCCAGTGCATCACACCCATGGAGTGTGAAGAATGAAGGGGGAGGAGGAAGAAGAGGCAACATGAATTAGAGTAAGTTTGCCTTTTTGGCTCTGCAAACTGACATTTTGATTTTAGTACCCAACATGGCTCTAGTTAGCTGTTAAATCATCAGCCATCCCAGGGAGGGGGTATAGCTCAGTGGCAGAGGCATGTGTGAGGTCTTGGGTTCAATCCGCAGTACCTCCATTAAAAACAAAACAAAACACTAAGAACCAAACAGGTCTAATCCCCTGTTGTTCATCTATCAAACTCCTAAGCATCCTCTATGAATTTTGTGAAGCCTGCTCTGACCTTGCCCACCAGCCACTGTAGAGTCTGTCATTCTGTTACCACTTGACCTTGATCTTTCTTCTGTCATTGCATGTATACTGTATTGGCTACCTTTTAATCCATGCACCTTAAACTTGGACATATGTTTTGCTAGGGGATTAATATGCTACTATATAAATATTATAGTTATTAAATTCTAAGTGATTACAAATATATTTATGTTGAAAAAAGTACAGCTATATTATGGAATGGGATCCAAAATAATACAAGAAGTCTTAGAATGAAATAGGACACACAAAAATAATGATGGGCAGCATTTATTGAACATTTACTATACTCAAGGCACTGTTCTAAGCACTTCATATGCATTCTCATGAATATTTTGCAAGTGGCAGGCTATTTCAGTTTGTTGCCATGTCCCTAAGAGTGAGTAGCCAGCTTTCCTAGTGTTTCTGGCATGTGGGTGGAAAAGTCTGAGAAGGGTCTGTAGTTTCGTGTCCAGTTATCTGCCTGATGCAGAGTTGAAACTCAGGAAAAGCTTGTGGAAAAGAATCACTCCTGCTCTCTCTGCTGAAATATCCTTTCTTCCCTCCCTGCCTGGTGAACTCTTATTGGAACTTCAATACCCAGGTTAAATGTTACCTTCACTGTGAAATCTGTCTCCTCTGGCTCCCACAGCCCGTGGACGTCCCTCAGACCCAGCACTAAGTCCCTTGACTTGAGGCTTCTGGCCTCTAGAACTGTGAAATAATTTTCTGTTGTTTTAAGCTACCCAGTTTGTAGTAATTTGATACAGCAGTCTCAGGAAACTAATATAGCTTGGAAACAGAAAAATGTTTTCTGTGAAATTCCACCAGATCTTGGAACCAGATGAGCTTTGGGATTTCCCAATTACTCTCTTCTTAACAAACACCTCACCACACACCTTACGCTCCCGGCATGAGGAACTACTCAATGTTTCAGAATAGGCGAGTGTGACATCCATCTTAGCCAGCCCTGGGATCAGATTCAAAGTATCTTCAGGTTTCTGAACACCCCTGAAAGACAGAATCCTTGCATTTTATTAAAATATTTTTAGTGCAATTATTATATGCCAGGTCCTGCACTGGCACTTTACATATATTGACTTACTAAATCCCCACAGCAATCTTGTTATTATTTTACAGATGGGAAAATTAAAGCTGAGAGACAGGAACTGCCTTGCCTAGGAACACACAGCAAAGAAGGTGGCAGAGCCAAGAGTCCAAAAGTTCCTGATTCTTGTTCTGCCTGACTCTAAAACACTGTGTTCTTTCTGCTGCATCAGTCCAGGCTGTGGAGAAATTCAGTCTCAGGTGGGGAAGGAAGATCATTCTACAGAATGACTTGATGATGTTTATTATAGAATCAATTGCTACAGATGCTACTATTATGAATTATGATCAAGGAGGTCTTCAAGGAAAAGGTGGCATTTGAACTGGGCCTTCACTTCAAAACCATGTCCTGGTGGGGAGGGCATAGCTCAGTGGCAGAGTGCACGCTTAGCATGTATGAGGTCCTAGGTTTAACCCCCAGTACCTCTGTAAAAACAAAGAAACCTAATTACCTCCCCTACCCAAAAAACAAACAAACAAAATGTCCTTATTCTCTGCCAGGCACCAGGAATTCAAGTATGAATCCGACAAGGTTCTTTCACTTGAGGAATTCACAGTATGTGAGCGAGTGTGTGTGTGTGTGTGTGTGTTTGTGGGAAATGTATGTGTGGCTGCACGGGTGTCACACACTTACTAAAAGACAATAGAATGCAACAGAAAAATCAGGAATTAGGTAGTGACAAGTTTCCAGAGTGAATCAGAGAAGCCCTTTGGAAGAATCTCAGCCACAGATGAGATTTGATGGGTGAGTAAGCATTAGGCAGGAGGAGAAAAGTAGCAAGGGTTTTCTAGGGACAGCGTCAACAACCTACTCATAGAAGTGAAACAGCATTCTGTGTGTCTGGCACACCTAGAAGCCCAGGGTACCAGTTAGTGGAGTGTGAGGAGGGGAGGGGATTTGTGGGTTGGAATTGGTCGTGGGTAGAGCTGGTGGGGCTGCGGAACAAGTTTCTGGTCTCAGTGCTTCTGCGTGGTGGCTTTCTGCCGAACCGTAAAGTATTCATTTTCAATTCCCGCACGTTGGCGAGAGCCCGTCAGGAAAAGATTGCTCAGGGAGCCCGCAGTTACATACCAGCCATCGCGACCCAGCAGGCACTAAATGGGTCCCGGTTACCATGGCAACTAGGTTAGGGCGGAAGTGCCTCTCCGAACTCTCACTAATCAGGTGACTCTCCTGCCTCCTGCACGTGACAGCAGAGACCAGGCGCACTTTCTACCTAATCTGACTCCGCCCCTCTTTTCCTTTACTGACAACTGACAGCAACCTCGAGCAATGGTCCTTGCGAATCCCGAGGAGACCCCGCCCCATGGTAGTGAAAGAACCAATTAGACTGGGAACAAAAAGAAGCAACGCCCCAAGTCTCACCCCGGTTTGACAGACGCAATTTAGGCCATCCCCGAGTCCCTCCGCCCGCAGCCCATTCCTGCCGGCGATGGATAGCCCGGCTGCCCAATAGCACATCCACTTTCTGTCGTTGGATCCCGCCCTCATGGGAGCTGAACCAATGGGCAAGCCAGGTCTCGGCGGGTGGTGGGGGTTGCACTGCGGTAATATGGCTCTTCCTTAGCCAGCGGCGGCGGCCAGAGGTCCGGTGGAGCGGTCTTTCCTCCGGGGTGGCGAATTTCTAGGCTGCAGGGGCTCTGCGGGTCGTGACTAGACCGTGGTGGCGGATGTCGAAGGAGCGCCGGCCCCGCCGCTTGCCGGCCCCCGGGTCAAGATGAGCGCCTCGGCGTCGGTCGGGGGCTCGGTCCCCCAGCCGCCCCCAGGCCCGGCTGCCACGCTGCCTCCCGGTTCTGCCGCGCGGGCCCTGCATGTGGAACTGCCGTCTCAGCAGGTAACCCCGCGCGCTCGCGGCACTCGGGAGGGGCTGGGAGGAGGTTCGAGAGGGGACCCCGTGGGCGGCGGCCTGACCCTGTGCCACCCGGGAGACCCTGAGAAGTTGCGGGGGAGAACTCGGAGAGCCGAAGAGGGCTGTCCGGAGGTCTTGGGAGCGGAGGGATCCAGTTGAACCTCTGGAGGATCCCTGAGTCCCAGGAGACCTCCCGTTACAGGAGATGGGCTGCGAAGAGACGAGAAGGACCCAGTGAAACTCCCTGGCTAGGTTGGGCTGGGGGCGGCCAGAGTCCGCTTCTCCCCCCTAGGGAGCTGGAGTGTCCCTGGCGCAGACCCTTCCCTTATCCCTCCTGGGAAGGGACGGGGGAACCCTAGTGTCACAGAAGAGAGGCAGAAAGCACTTTTCCTTTCTCAACCCACTTACTTGCGGACAAACTAGTTGGTACTCTGCTACGCGAGTCTTCAGGATTTCTAACATTTACTTTTAATCTCTTTTTATGAAGTACTTCTTTAAACTTATCAAGAAAATCCTTTGATAGTTTGGGTTTTCTTTCTAATTCTCCGACTCCCAGGAAGCACCTTTTAACAATTTAGGGGGCTGTTTGCTACTGCATTCCATCAAATGAGTATTTGTGGAAGGAGGATTTGTTGTATATATTCACGTCTTCCCCCATACTTTAGCAAGGTTTAGAGAGGGCTTCTTGGATCCACACTTGGATCCACAGTATAGGCAGATAATAGAGAACACCAAGTTTGGGGATCTGACAAAATTCTTTGTATCACCTACTTATTTGTAGAGTACTTCTTCCCTCCTCTCTCTTGCCTTTTTATTCCCCAAGGGGAGACTTTGCAGGAACATTAACATTAAAGAAACTTAAGGAAAGTACGTTTCATCTTTCCTCCACCCCCCGCCCCAAAAGAGGACCTAAGAAAAACTCAGTTATTGAGCGTTTACCATGTTGGATTTGTGCCAGGTGCTCAACTGGCTGATAGTTGATTTAATCCTCGTAACTCTAGGAGATAGCTTTGCTTTTTTTTTTTTTTTTTTTTAATGGAGAACTGGGAATCGAACCCTAGATCTCCTGCATGCTAAACACTCGCTCTACTGAGCTATATGCTACTCCCAGAGATAGCTATTTTTATTAGCCCCATTTTGTAGTTTAGGAGACTGAGGTGTAAATATGTAAAATTGCTTGGCCGAAGCCTTGCAGTTAGTAAGTGATGGGGCTGGATTTCAGAATCCAGAGTCTGACTGTAGCTCTAGCACATGGTTGTTGTGCTGCAGACTTGAGCAACCTTTTCTCCACTGTCTTCACACAGGACAGAGCACCTTTCTTCATACCCTTCCTCCAACTGCCCATCCCTGTTTTAGTACTTAGGAAAGCAGAGGTTGAGGGCAGAGGTTGGGGGCAGCAAGTGATGGGAAATGGGATAGATTTGAATACAAGAAAGTGCAAGGGTGTGGGGGGCAGTGCTAAAGGGAAGAGGAGAGTTGGAGATCATAGCTACAGTGATGGCCGTTGAGCTGAGCCCTTTGCAGAAGCAAGGGCTTTCTGTGTGGTCGAAGAGGATTTAAAAGACTGGAATAGCATGTGCCATGATTTTGTGGCGCTGTTGGGAAGGGATTTTGTGGAGAATATTAGGAGTTTGAGGGTAGTGAAATTTGGATTGTATTTACGAGGTGCTGGGGAAGAGTGAAAGTCTGGTGGGGGAGACTAGCCTCTGAAATGAGCATTAGTGTGAACTTCCGTGTGTGAGGAGAGGTGGATTGTGAGAGTGATTACTGGGAGAGGCAATGATGGGCACTGTTACAGGCATCCTGGAGAAATCCTGAGGAGTCCAGAGCCAAGAGGGGTTTAGTTTGGGAGAGCTTTGGGAAAGTGTGGGATTAGGAAAGAGAAAGCATCATTTGTTTCACAGAGCCTGTTCTCTGATAACAGTTCACAGTTAACATTGGGGAAAATAATCCAAACAAACTGTCCATGGAATAAATCCAACTGCATTTGTAAGCGTTTGTCTAATTTTTGGATTTGTGCCAATGGATGTATAGTGGCTTAAGTGTATGGCTGAATGCTCTGTGATCTCTGAGTATGGTTTTTACAGCTTTCTGAGGGTGTCATCCTTCTTGAATTCTTGGAAGGCAGCCTATATAACAAAAGCACTTTTACTTTTGCTCTTGACATTAATTTTGCTTTCAGGGTTAAAATACTGAAGTTTTTAGGATATAAATATATAACATTTAAAAAAGTAAATATTTTTGTTAAAGTGTTATCTGTATACAGTAAAGTGTACCAAGTATTAGTACATATCTTGATGAATTGTGACAAAGCAAAGCTATATAAGTACTACCCAGATTAAGAAATACAAAATTATTAGCATCTCAGAAGACCCCCTTATGTTCATTCCCATCTCTGTCTTTCCTTTTTCTCCAAAGGAACCAATATTCTGATATCTAATGTAGGAGGAAAGCTTATGCATATTCTTGAACTGTATCTAAATGAATCATTCAAAATGTATTCTTCTTTTGCTCAATATTGTTTGTGAGAGTCATAGAGTATGTGTGTGGGTGTGTATGTGTGTGTGTTTGTGAAACTTTTTTCTTTTAGCTTTAATTTGTCTTTTTTGCCTGTGGTTTTTGTAGTTTCAAAGGGTTAGATAAATTGGAAATCCAGTTAACTTTCTTTTAAATAATATTTTGAAAATCGTATTATTTTAATAGATTCCATGTGCTTTGATAAGGTATCAGTATTTCTAAACAGATAAACAAACCCTGTTGATTTAGGATTTCTACCATAAAGTTGATTTTTTCAAAGCATAGATTCAGTGGCTTCTCCTCCCCACACCGCCCCCCTCAATCCCTGGCCAATTTCTAAGGCAGAGGTTTTCACTGTTGACATTTTGGGTGGGTAGGTTGGTCTAAAAGATGCTTAGCTGCCTCTGTGGCCTCTATTCACAATATACCAGCAGCACCATCTGTCCTGCCAATCAAAAATGTCTTTAGATGTTGTCAAATGCCCCTTAGGGGGCAAAATTACTTCTGGTTGAGAACCATTGTTCTAAGATATCCTAAGGTATATTTTTGTTTTAAGATAGAGAGTATCCTGGCTATTATCTACTCATTTATTCCAGTGTTCATTAAGTCCCATTGATTCTAGTGGCTGTATTGTTTAAAATATTAATTTACTGTGTATTAGTTCCTAAAGTATTGTACTCCCCCCATCCCTAATCTGCCTCCAGAGATTTGTTTTGTTTTTGCCCAAAGAAAACTCAAAAAACTATGTATAAGACCTAACTTATTTTTCTTATTTTAGTCGACTTAAAGAAAACATTTAGTTAAGGCTGCCTAACTTCTGAACCTTCACACACGTGTGAGTACCAACTCCAGTCCTTAATAGCTACTTGTGCCATCGGGACTACTACTTAATCTTTGTCTCCTTTTGATTCTGTAGCATCTTACCTAAACTGTAATTTAAGCATGAACCAGTCACACAGTTTGAAGACTGTTTTTGCTCTTTAATTTTTGGCTGAGGTTTGTAATTAGCTACTGAATATAAGTTCATCTGAAGAATAACTTCCTTCACAGTCTTAGGTTTAGAATCTTGAAATAAAAATCTGTGTTTTGTGGTATAGGCATTTAATATGTTCTTAAAAGCTTGATTGAGAACATTTTTTTCCTCCCCAAAGGCTTCCTCCCTTGAATATAACCTAACTACATTTCTCAGCTACTCAGAGCTGGGGAGGCTTTTTTTGGTGATTGTTTAGTGACCCTTTTTGGGTCACTATATACATAAATGCTTAGTTTTGCATACAGTTTTGGGTCCCTTGAAGTATAAATGGAAAACCCCAGATGAAGTAGTCTTAATTTGGTTTAATCCCTTCTTTTTTTAAAAAAAATTGCAATTCATTATTTTTCTTAGACAGTTATCCATGGAATATATATGTATATATCGAACACATTTTTGTATAATAATGTTCATTTATGTTTGTTTAACTCCTATTGGTAGACTTTTCAACTATTTCCAGTCTTTCTCTGTTACTGGATTGCAATGAATGTTCATATACAGGTACCTTTGAAATCATTTACTTAGAGGAGATATATATATATATATATATATATATATATATATATATATATATATGTATATATACACATAGGCATGTACATTTGTATGAATTTAAAAAAATTTAAATTTGCATTTCTTTAATTATTAGTTATATTTTAATAGCTTCATTTATTGTATGTCAAACACTATGCCAAGTATATGAACTCATTTATATTTACATAACCCAATGGGTTTCAGCATCTTTGCATGGATTTATGTAGCATTTTAATTTCTTTTGTGAATTGCTTGTTAATGTCTTTGGCATTAATTTTTCTGATTACTTATGTTTTTTGTTGATTTAAAGCGTACTTTTCTTGTCCTTTTTTTTGTGAAGGAGGTGGTGTATCTTAGGGTTATTAGCCCTTATCTCTCTTGAGTTTTTAAAAATAGTCTTTAACTTTTAGAACAGTTCTAGATTTACAGAGGAATTGAGAAGATAGTATAGGAAGTTCCCATATACCCTGTACCCATTTTCCCCTATTCTTAACATCTGCCATTAGTATGGCGCATTTGTTACAATTAGTGAACAAATATTGATAGATTATCATTAACTAAAGTCTATAGTTTATTCAGATTTCCTTCATTTAAAAAAATGGTAAAATATACATAATATAAAATTTGCCATTTTAATCATTTTTAAATATACATTTCAGTGGCATTAAGTACATCCTCAATGTTGTGCAACGAGCACCACTCTCTATTTCCGGAATTTTTCATCCTTCCAAACAGAAACTGTTCTCATTAAACAACTCTCCATTCTTCCGTTCCCCCAAGCCCCTGGTAAACTGTTTTCTGCTTTCTGTCTCTATGAATTTGCTTATTCTAGGTCCTTCATATAAGTGGAATCATACCATATTTGCCATTTTATGTCTGGCTTGTTTCATTCAACGTAATGTTTTCAGCATTCATCTGTGTTGCAGCATGTATCAGAATTTGACTCCTTTTCTAAGGTTGAATGATACTCCATTGTATGTGTATACTACATTTTGTTCATTCATCTGTTGATGGATCCTTAACGTTTCCCTAGTATCCTTTCCCATCCTGCAGGCCACATTCTATTTAGTTTGACTGTCTCCTTCGCCTCCTCTTGGCTGTGACAGTTCCGCAGGCTTCTCTTCTTTTTGATAACCTTTACAGTTTTGAGTACTAGTGAGGGATTTTATAGGATGTCCCTCTATTGGAATTTGTCTGATTTTTTTTTTCTTCTTCTCATGATTAGACTAGGATTATGGATTTTGGGGAGAAAGGCCTGAGAAGTAAAGTGCCGTTTTCATCCTGTCATGTCAAGTGAACGTGTTGTTGACATGACTTACCGATACTACTGTTAACCTTCAGCATCACCAGTGAGGCCGTGTTTGTCAGGTTTCTCTGCCAGAAAGTTACTCTTTCCCACTCACTCCTCCACGCTGTCCTCTGTGGGCGGAAGTCACTCTGTGCTGTCCATGCTTAAGCAGTGGGGATTGATGCTCCCCTCCTTGAGGGCAGTATCTACATAAATTATGTGGAATTCTGTATGGGAGAGTTCTATCAGTAACCACTTCCTTTTACAGATGAGGAATCTTAAGGTCTGGGTAACTTTCTCAAAGTCACACAGAGTGTCAACACAGGGACTGCAGCTTCAGTCTTTGATGCTCACTTTCATAGGTACCTATTCTTTGCAGGGTTCTGGTGAAAAACAAAAGTTGTAAGTGACATCGAAGGCTGAGACCGTCATGCTTTGTATTTTATCTCCCACAGTACCTGTACATAGTGCTGTGCTGATAACATAGAATTCAGTATATTTTTTATTTTAAAATTTTATTTGTATGTGGGTCTTTCCTTTGAAGAACTTAACAGCCTAGAGAGAGGAAAGAAATGGGGTTAAAACACATACAAGAAAAAAATGTTAGAAGCATGAAAGCTTTCTAAAGCTTAATTAGCTGTACGTGACCTGTATTTTCCCCTTATGTATCTGTTTATTAGATACCTTACTTCTGTCAGTCTAATCATATTTTTGTTATGTTTTCAAAAGATCTGTTTTGTTGGCAAGGCCACTGAAGGCAGAGAGCGAGCTGTATCTTATTGGGAACATCTGCCCTGTGTGCAGTGCAGTTCAGTGTTATGTACATTTACTTATTCCTTCTGCAAGTATTTGTGGAGTACTTCCACAATTATTCCTTCCTCATGACTCAAATAAAGAAATAATATGTAGTTGTGTTGTACAGCTATAAAATAAAATGACAGCAATGTTTGAGCTGCTTTGGTTCTTGTAAACAAAACTGTATGAGGAAGCTTCAGAAACAAAGAAAGTATTAGCATCCTGAAATCATTATTTTTATGTGATAAAATGCCATTAGGAATTTAAGGGTTTTGTTTGTTTGCTTTTTGTTTTTTTTGTTTGTCCTGTGAAAATGTTTAGTTTTTCTTTGAAAAGAAAAGCTATGATCTTACTTAGTGTTTACTTTAAAATTTCTCTACTGGGTCACAATTCTTAACTTTGTGGCAGAAAATTCAGAAGTGAAACTGACTGGAAATAGAGTAAGAGTAGAATTGAAACTAGTAAGTTGGGCCTGAGTGCGTGGTAAAAATGAAAAAAAAAATTAGGTTTTCATAGTTTCCAAATATATATTTTTGATAATCTGTGTATTTTCATCTGTCAGACATATTACTACTAGAGGGAAAAAGAAGTATTTGTCATTTTAAATGAATTAATGAATGAGTGCAGCTACAAACTCTAGGTGTTGTAGAAGAATTAAAGGAAGATTTATATTAAGTGAAGGGTTGAAACATTTTAGGCTTTATACTTTATTTTAGGTTTAATGCCATCAGTAATGTCTCAGTTAAGTTTTTTTTTTTTCATGTCTTGTATTTTAGGAGTTGTATTCTTAGATTGTACAGATAGAGGAGCACATGGAGAATGGAAACTTGACATTGGCATTTTTTCAAAAATGTAATTCCTTGTATATCTTCTTGGTTTAGTGCTATATGATCTTGTTTTCCATCTTATTTTGAGATGGAAACATGAATTCTGAATCAGAATTTTATAGATGTAAAATCTGAAGCCCTCAGAGGTAAAACTATTCCCCTGGCTGGAGACTTGGTCTCTGTTTATTCCCACCCTCAAGCGTTAGTTTAACAAATCTGTATTGAGTGCCCTGCTCCTCCTGCTAGTGGCAGAGACCTGACCAGATTGTGGGTCTCTCATAAGAAGTTCCACTGTGCTTGGCTTGGTGTTTTGAGAACTTGTTTCTCTTAAACTTACCTCTGTGCTTTGACACATTATCCCTACAACTTTGGGGGATTTTAGGCTAAATTAAAATGTGGAAAAGGCTGTCTTTTAAACTTCTTTACAGGATAAGCCCTCAGACCCCACCCCCTGTCCTCTTTTATGGTGTGAATTAGTGAAACTTTAGAGTGTCCCTCTGTAATTTGAGTGATCAGCCTTCCTGTTTTGTCCCTGGGTACTTACCATGTCTATCTTCTTTTGAATTTTCCATTAAAAAGTCTTGATTCTTTACCTCTTCAAATTTCTGAAACGGCAGCCATCTGGTGATTGTGGTTTTTTTGAGGTCAGGAATTTTATTCTGTGTAATATTTGACCATGATGCCATAGACCTCATTTACTAGTAACGTTATTAGGCATTGAAAACCTCGAGTCAGGTTTATTTCTTGGTGGAGGAACTGAGACAGCTAATGGTAGAGCTGAGCATTAGAGCCCAGCACTTAGGAGTCTGTTTGTTGGTCCATTGAAATATTGGCACTTTTTCCCAACTTGGTTTTTAGAATGTCCTATAAGATGCAGTCAGACTTTTTTGAAAATAATGAGGAAAACAGGGAAGCTGAAACTGGTAGCTACCTTTGGCTTTTGTCAGAAGACTTCTGGGTAAGAAAAAAGAGAAGATACAAACGAGTGAAAGTGAAAATCAGACCTTTATATGGTCTGTTTTTCTCAGGGGAAACTTCGTCCTCTTTTAACAAGACTGTACTGTTTTTTTTTTGACTAAGGGCTTAACTGAACTGCCAGTAGTTGATGTGTTCATGTTAGCCTATGTCAAAACTAATTCTAGGTGCAGAAGTAGAAGAAACTGACTGAGTCATCCATTTATTCAACAGATACTTATAAAGTACCCCCTCTGATTTGTAGTAAGCGCTAGATTAGCAACTATATGTCTTCTTTCCTCCAACCTACTTATGTCTTTCAGAGGACTTCCTGTCATAATTCTAGTCATTTTTTGGTATAAGAGCTAATACAGGAAAATAAAACTTTAAAAAAAATACAGTGTGAAAATAATTTAGCAGTATGAAAAAAACTTTTAAAATTTTGTCTACCTTGACGAATGGAATGTCATTGAGAAAACTGGTGCTTCTTTCATCCACTAAAATGTTAATATTGGGGTATATGTGACAAGCAGCAACATGGGGAAGACTCTTAATTTTTCATTCTGAAACTAGATCACAAAGCAAGAAAGGCAGGTAGGCCGTGGGGTGCTCATTTCAGGTCTAGGATATTTTAGATGACTGTACTCATTACGGGATACAATTGGTTCCATTTGTAGAACTGTGTATATAGTAGGTATTTCAGGCTTGTTTTCATGAATTGACTTGGAGTTTCTCCTACATGGAAGAAATATAAATATAAAAATACAGAACAGATGTCCCAGTGCTCTGGAATGACTGGCTTACTTTTGATATTCATTTATTTCTATCAGAAGACATCAGTCTGATCATTAGATGGGGACACTACAATTACAGAATTTCTTAATTGCATATTAGCTTCCTTTTTTTGTATTTTACAAACTCAGCAATTTTAAAACTACTTGAAAACTATTAGAAGTTTTTCCTCACTATTATTACCTTAATTTTCAAGAAAAGGTTACACTATCAGTATCCTTTTTAATGAGGTAGCAAAAATAGGCAGTGCGTTTTAGACGTTATATCAAATATAAAAAGAAAATAAATTGGTACTTAGAAGTAAACATAAAATCTGTTAAAATGGAAAATTTAATTAATTGTTACTAAATTTCTGCTGTGTACCAAATTCTGCATTAGACTCTTGCATATGTCTTTCTCTAACTTCTCTTATTGTTGGAGTACCAGAGTATCTTTGAATACAGTTTTATAATTTCCTAAAAGGAAATAATTATTTCTTTAATATGGTGCGTTAGGAAGACTTGTAAGGCTGGTTCTGGGTGTAACTAACTGAGAAAAACACTGTGTTCTGGTCTTCGGTTCTTAACTTCACAGTGGGAAGATTGGGTGTCTGTATCTCTGTGCACATTTTTAACCTCTGTGCCTCCATTTCCTCAATTGCAGTTGCTTTACTTTTTGTCCCTAACGTTTTCATTCCACAGATACCGTGCTCAACGCTGTTATAGACTATCATCTGTTCAACAGTTATTTTTTTGAGTTTCTGCCATGTACACCACAGTGGTGAAGAATATGGATTCTAGAGCCTGATGTTTAGTTCAAATTCTGGTCCCACCGTTTCCTAGTTGGTAGTCTGGAAGTTACTTAATCTCCCTCTGCCTCAGGGAGGCTCAGATCATATGGCCATTTTAGTAGGTGTGTAGTGAGTGGTATCTTGGTGTTTTAGTTTGCATTTCCCTAATGAGAAATGAATGTGGAGCATCTTTTCGTATGCTTATTTTGTATCTGTATATCTGTATATCTTGTTTGGTGAGGTAGGTGTCTGTTAAAATCTTTGGCCCATTTTTCAACCAGATTGTCTTTTTTTTTAATTGAGTTTTAAGAGTTCTTTGTATATTTTGAGTAACAGACCTTTGTCAGATTTGTCTTTTGCATATATTTTCTCCCAGTCTGTTGCTTGTCTTTTCATTCTCTTGGCATTCTCTTACACAGAGCAGGCTTTTTAATTTTAATGAAGTCCAGTTTATCAATTATTTCTTTCATGGAGCATGTTTGGTGTTGTATCTAAAAAGTAATTGCCATTCCCATGGTCGCCTAGATATCTCCTATGTTATCTTCTGTGAGTTTTATAGTTTCACATTTTACATTTAGGTCTATAATCCATTTTGAGTTGATTTTTGTGAAGGGTGTAAGGTTTGTGTCTAGATTCATTTTTTTGCATATGGATGTTCAATTGTTCCAGCACCATTTGTTATTTAAAAGGCCATCTGCTTTGTTGTATGGCCTTTGGTCTTTTGTCAAAGATCAGTTGACTATACTTATGTGATCTATTTCTGGGCTCTCTATTCTGTTCCTTTGATTTACTTGTTTCTTCTCTCATCAGTACCACACTGTCTTGATTATTGTAGCTTTATCTTAAGTCTGGAGGTTGGGTATTGTTTGTTCTTCTAAATTTGTTCTTCTCCTTCAATATTGTGTAAGCTGTTTTGGCTTTTGTAAACTTAGAATCTGTTTGTCAGTATCCACAAAATAATTTGCTGGGATTTCGATTGGGATTGCGTTGAATTTATAGATCAAGTTGGGAAGAATTGACATCTTGACAATACTGAATCTTCCAATGCATGAATATACAATGTATCTCTGTTATTTAGTTCATTTTTGATATCTTTCATCAGAGTTATGTAGTTTTCATTTTTGGGGGGTACTAATGTAAATGGTATTATGCTTTTAAATTCAAATTCCACTTGTTCATTGCTGGTATATAGGAAAGCAGTTGGCTTTTGTAAATTAGCCTTGTATCCTAAAATCTTGGTATAATTGCTTAGTTCTAGGAGGTTTCCTTTGGTCGATTTTCTTAGATTTTCTACATGGACAGTCAAGTCATTTGTGAACAAAGACAGTTTTATTTCTTCCTTCCCAACCGCTATACCTTTTATACCTTTTCTTGTCTTAGCTAGGACTTGTTTTTCTTTTCTTTTTTAAACTTTTTGTTTGTTTAGAATTTCAAGGTTATTGAAAAAATGTAAAAATAAAACTTGTACAGGAACACCTTTATACCCTTTACCCAGAGTCATCTATTGTTAACTTTATTCCATTTGCTTTATCATTTGCAGCTCTCTCTTCCTGTGTACATACAGATATAGATAAGTATTTTTGTATGTGAATCATTTGAAGTTACGTACACCATGACCTTTTATCCTTAAATTCTTGAGTATATATTTCCTAGAATAGATATGTTGTCTCTTATATCCACAGTATAGTTACCGGTTTCAGCAAATTAACATTCATATAATACTTTTATCTGATCCGTGGTCCATATTCTGTCAGTTGATCCCATAATGTCCTTTATAGAAAGTTTCCTCCTCTAGTTCATGATCCAGTCTCGAGTTAGGTATTGCATTTAGTTGCCTTATCTCTTCTTAAGGTAGAGCATTTCTTCAATTATTATTATTATTATTAGTCTCTTTAATGTCAGTGTTATAATACAAACCCCTTCCTCTCTTTTTAAAATAGACCATTCTTCATTTTCTGTTTAGCTGATGTTTCCTCATGATTAGATTCAGATTATACATTCTCAATTGGAATTTCATGTGTGGTGATATGTCCTTGATAGGGTATCACTTCTGGAAGCACGCGATCCCCATTTGTCTCTCGTTGGTAATGTTTATTTTGGTGACTCAGTCAAGATATTATCTGATTTCTCAACTATGTAATTCTCTGTGTGTGTGTGTGTGTGTATCTGTGTGTGTGTGTCTGCCCTTGCAACTAACTAATAAACAGGAGACACTTGGGGACCAGGCGTATATCCTGCTCCTCCTCTTCTAGGTTTATCACCCACTGATGATTTTTGTCTGAGCTAATCTTGTCTGTGATTGTGGTAAAACAATGATTTCCCTGCTCTTAGCACTCCCTCCACCTTTACCAGTCTACCCTTGGCATTGAACCGGAAGCAAGAGTGGAAGGTTAGTTTTGAGGAGAGACTAGTGGTGAGAAGAGTGATTAAGAAGAGTGGTGGGGAAAGAAGACTGCTGATGAAGTTTCTAAATAAGATAAGACTGAGGCCTGAGCTGTGCGGCAAGGTGAAACAGTCATTCATTCATCATTCCTTTAGTCTATCAGCTAACATTCATTGAATATCTGTGTGGCTCCACAACAGCCACATGGGATAAAAAGACAGTTTTGGTTCTTAAGGAGCTTATAGTCATTGAGGCTACAGAAAGGCAAAGAGTTGTGATAAAATATAACTGCTACTAAAAGCTATGTATAAAATACAACTTTAAATGTTACCATACACATAAGGCTGCTGTCTTATGGCACAGTGAAATATCTAATCTTACCTATGGTTTACTCATTAGTTCATCCATCAGACACTTACAAGTACCCTCTTTGTGCCAGGCCTGTGCTCAGCGCTGTGGGTACAAAGAGGAATAAAACTTGGTTGCTGTATTTAAGGATCACCCCTCTTTTGCGGGGAGCACAGGCATATGGACATTGTCAATAAAGTATGATTGTGGTGGGTGCTGCGATGGTGGCATGTACATAATATAATATATATACATGGCACGGAGGGGAGAAGTCATCGTCTTGGTTTGGGGCAGTGGTTTGGAAAGGGAGGTCACAAAGGATGAATCAAAAGTAGTGATTCTGAGTTGGGTCTTGATGAATGATTTGACACTTGTCCACTTAATTGTAGACGTTCATTTTAGTCCAACTTTGTGATTACACTTGCTGTCATGTTTTCCTCCAGCCAAGAATCATGGCTCGTTGTCACACACTGTTACAGAAATACCCTTTACAAAATTACTTATGAATGAATTTTCCGCTCTTACCTTTTTTTCTTTCACCGTGCTGCCTTGTGTTTTTAGTAGCTAATCTCTTTAAAACCTCTCTTACAGAATTTTTAGCCCCAGTAGTTAGAACCATCTCCCCCATTTAACAGGTGAGAGAATCAAGGCCCAGAGAAGAATGTGGAAGAGCTAGAGTTCACACCCAGCTATTTTGGTTCTAAATTCGGAGCTTTCCCCACTGTCTTACTCCGTTTGCTTCTTGGATTTAAAATACAGTTTTCTGGGGGGAGGGAATAGCTCAAGCACTAGAGCACATGCTTAGGATGCATGAGGTCCTGGGTTCAATCCCCAGTACCTCCTCTAAAAATAAATACATAAATAGACCTAATTACCTCCCTACCTAATTACAAAAAAAATTTTTAAAAAGTAACAGTTTTCCAATTTCATCTTTGTCTCTACCTTCACAAACTTGTATAGCTGGAGTTAAGTGGATAGATTTTTGAAGCTACAGGTAAACTGATCACTAAAAGCTGAGGAAACTGTAAGGTGATTGATGAAAATAGTAACATTACTAAACTGTCATACATGCCAGCACTGTGTCTAAGTGCTTTGCAGTTCCTCCATTTACTCTTCATCACAGCTCCCTGAGGTAGAAACTGTTACTAGCTCCATTTTACAGATGAGATATCTGAAGCTCAGAGAGTTTAATTACATTCTTAAGTGAAATAGCAGGGCTGGGACTCAAACCTAAGTCTGCTGAGTTTATACCACAACACAAAAACAATGTTTGGCATAATTGGAGTAAGTGGCTCACAATCTGATTTTGAACTGAAGCACACCCCGTTTGCTTTTTTCAGGTTGATTTGACTGAACTCCGTTGGTAGATGGGCGTCTCTAAAACTGTTTACCCCAGTGCTATGTTGTACAGGCTGTTGCACAGGAGTTAGTCTTCATGTTGTGGGTGACTTAATCTGTTCATCTGTTCTTGTGGCTGAGCATCTATAAAAGTTTTCCTGTATTATTTGCTTTTGCAAAGTCAAAGCTTCTTGGTGCAGAAATGGAAGTGGGGCAGAGACCCATTTTAATTTAATGTTATTGCATTTATGTAGGAGAAGTATTCAGAGGTATTGAGTCTTCTGTTTCATTGTGTAGTTCCTGGCACATCATGGTTACTCAAGAAATCTTGAAATACTTTGGTTTGTTAGGGTACAACGTACAGAAGAGAATTATGAAGACATGAGGATGTTTGTGAATGTTGAGAGCTGATTGGGACAGATTGGGATCAAAGATGGTACTAGAAAGTAGATTGAGGGCCTTTGGGTTTTTTTAGTAAAGCTTGTTTTTAGTGGGAGGACCTCATTAGATACAGGCAACCTCGGTTAGTTCTGAGGCAAAGAGAAGGAGGTAATGGGAAGGAAATAATGGAAACGAAGACGTGAAGCATCTGCGTTAGAATTACCAAGTTATAGTTTGCTGATCTTGGTAGGTTTTAAGCATAGATTTTTGCCTGAAATCTTAACATTTAGTGCTTTATAATGCCTTGCACTTTCTTAAGGAATTATGAAGAGCTTACTATTTGTAAGTGAGCTCTTGTTTGCAGAAGAGGAAGTTGATGCATGCATAAAAGAAGGAAGCTGGTTTTTCATAGTATACACAGCAGTCGCTTTAGGGCAATGAGTGAAAAGTGTGGAAAACAAGAAACATATGCCAGAAATATTGTGAGGAATTGATGGGCTGGGTGGCTGATTAGAAGTGGAAGTGGGGGCAAGGGCATCTGCCAGGCAAAGATGTCTCAAAGGTTTTGAAACTGGATTTCAGGGAAGCAAATACCTAGTGTACATGCACATGTGTACACGTAGCCGAGGAGAGCGGCCTGGGTCCAGATCTTGATTTTGCTGCTTGCTGACAGTGTAAACGTGGGTAGGCCCCTTTACTTAGGGCCCCATTTTATTATCTTAAAAGTGAGTAAAATAACGTAGATTCATGCTTATTAAACTCAAAATGTGCATCCATATCATCTGGGGATCATGTTAAAAATGTACATTCTGATTGAGTGAGGTCTGTAGTGGGACCTGAGAGTCAGCATTTCCATCAGATGCCCACGTGATACCAAGTAGCAAAGGCTTAGATGATCCTTCCCAGTTCTGCAGCTCTGTAATCCTGGTTATGGAATGTTTGTCCTCTGGAGATGTGTTATACTCTTGTGACTTTTATCACCTCTGTTTAGATAGATGAATTCTAAATCTGTCCCTTTACTTCAGATTAGAAATGCCTAAACCAATTTGTCATCTTATACTGATAACCACATCCCTTTCTTGACATCCCTATTTTTGTTAATACTTTGTATTTATAAAGTACTTTACAATTTTTCAGAGAGCTTTTATGTCCATTATTTCATTTGATCCTTAAAATAACCCACAAAGGTAAGCATGCAGGAAGTATCTCCATTTTATGGAAGAGGAAACAGACTCAGAGAAAGTAAGTGATTTGCCCACTAGTGAGTGGTTAGAACCACCCTGGAGTTCAGGATTTTGACTCTAGTTAAAACTTGAGTCTGTTAAAACTGTGTCACACTGCTTCTGGTAATGGCTATCACAGATACCTGTGCTTAAAGGTTGGTTGTCATCTCTGTTTTTTAAAAAAGATAAATTTAATTTTATTTTAAAAAATAGATAATCATGTGGATCACAGTTCAAAGGTAATTCAAAGAGGATGCAATGAAGAGTCCCCATACCACTCTGTGCCCCAAATACCCATTTTCCCTTCCCTTTGGCAACTAGTGTTATATTTTATGCATCTTACATAATTATATTCTTTTTCCCTATGAACACAAATAATAACTTGTTAAACATACTGTATAAATCGTTTTGTACTATTTTTTTTGAAAATGAATAGTCTATCTTGATATCTTCCATATCAGTGCTGAAAAAGCTGCCACGTGATTTATTCTTCATGGCCCCATAGCATTCCGCTGCAGGATATACGTATTGTAATTTAGCTAGTCCCCTATGGTTGAATATTTAACTTATTTCCAGTTTTTGCTAATGTAAACCATAGTGTATTACATATGTCATATTGCGTATCTGCAGGTGTATTTTTAACACAAATGCAGAAGTGGAATTGCTGGGTCACAAAATATATGCATCTGTGATTTTGGTAGATAGTGCCAGGTTGCCATGTTAGAGGTTTTACCAATTACACATTTTTCAGCAAAGTGTCTGTTTTCCCAATGCCTTGCCTCTGAATATGTTATCAGACTCTGTGGTCTGTGCCAATTTTAATGTAGTTTTAATTCGCATTTCTCTTATGAGTGAGGCTGAGAATCTTATTGAAGCGCTATTTGTATTTTCTGTGAATTATCCATTAACATTCTTTGCCAGTTTTTCTATTGTGTTGTTGGACTTTTTTGTTACTGACTTCCATGAACTCTTTATGCTTTAGTGAAATTGTCTTTGTTATGTGAATTAAAATTTTTTTCTTAGGTTTTTTTCCCTTTGACTTTGCATATGATAGTTTTTGCCATGCATTATTTAAAAACATTTTATATGGTTAATTCTGTTGATTTTTTTTTTTTCTTTTTATAGCTTCTGAGTTTTATGTCATTCTTATACCTTTGGGGTTTTAAAAAAATTCTTTGTAGTTTCTTTGGTACTTTTATACTTCAGTTATTTACATCTGAATATTTTTAAGCTACTGGAATTTGATATAAAGTATAGGGTATGTTTCCTATATATATACGCATGTTTCTTTTCTTTCCTTCCCTTTCCCTTTCCTGATAGCTCTATTGCTCTAACACCTTTATTGATTAGTTCTTATTTCCCTAGGGGGCCCTTTAACTCCTTCAATTCTTTTATTAATCTTCTCTTCATTCTCAATCATATCCATTATCTAATTAGTCTCCCCATTAAGCCCATTTTTGTCTTTAGGTTCCTATGTAGTCTTATCCTTTCTTTCTGTTCTTATTGATATTACTTTAAAACCTTTTTTATTGTGGATGTTTCAATGAATAATGAAACATACATGTGTATATTTCTGTGACTAAATATTACACTTAATAACTGTCACCTCCTGGTAGATCTTGTTTTATCCATACACCTAACTACTTGTCCTCCCTCCTTCACCCAGTTATTTTGAAGCAAAGTACAGGCATGATGTTACTCTTAACACTTGGACTCCTGAAGCTGTCTTCTGTCTTCCAGTTTTTATCCTCCAGGTCATCCTGTGTAATTCTGTGTCTCTCTTTTTTGGTCTTTTTTTTTTTTAATTGAGTTATAGTCATTTTACAATGTTGTGTCAAATTCCAGTGTAGAGCACAATTTTCAGTTATACATGAACATAATATATATTCATGGTCACATTTTTTTTTCGCTGTGAGCTACCACAAGATCTTGTATATATTTCCCTGTGCTATACAGTATAATCTTGTTTATCTATTCTGCATATGCCTGTCAGTATCTACAGATTTTGAAATCCCAGTCTGTCCCTTCCCACCCCCCGCCCCCTTGGCAACCACAAGTTTGTATTCTATGTCTGTGAGTCTGTTTCTATTTTGTATTTATGTTCATTTTTTTTTTTAAGATTCCACATATGAATGATCTCATATCGTATTTTTCTTTCTCTTTTTGGCTTACTTCACTTAGAATGACATTCTCCAGGGGCATCCGTGTTGCTGCAAATGGCGTTATGTTGTCAGTTTTTATGGCTGAATAGTATTCTATTGTATAAATATACCACATCTTCTTTATCCAGTCATCTGTTGATGGACATTCAGGCTGTTTCCATGTCTTAGCTATTGTAAATAGTGCTGCTATGAACATTGGGGTGCAGGTGTGTTTTTGAAGTAGGGTTCCTTCTGGATATATGCCCAGGAGTGGGATTCCTGGGTCCTATGGTAAGTCTATTCCTAGTCTTTTGAGGAATCTCCATATTGTTTTCCACAGTGGCTGCACCAAACTGCATTCCCACCAGCAGTGTAGGAGGATTCCCTTTTCTCCACAGCCTCTCCAGCATTTGTCATTTGTGGACTTTTGAAAGATGGCCATTCTGACTGGTGTGAGGTGATACCTTATTGTAGTTTTGATTTGCATTTCTCTGATGATTAGTGATATTGAGCATTTTTCCATGTGCCTGTTGATCATTGGCATTTCTTCCTTGGAGAATTGCTTGTTTAGATCTTCTGCCCATTTTTGGATTGGGTTGTTTATTTTTTTCTTATTGAGTCATATGAGCTGCTTATATATTCTGGAGATCAAGCCTTTGTCGGTTTCATCATTTGCAAAAATTTTCTCCCATTCTGTAGGCTGTCATTTTGTTTTACTTATGGTTTCCTTTTCTGTGCAGAAGCTTTTAAATTTAATTAGGTCCCATTAGTTTATTTTTGCTTTTATTTCTGTTGCTTGGGTAGACTGCCCTAGGAAGAACATTTTTTGAGATGTGTGTGAGATAATGTTTTGCCTATATTTTCTTCTAGGAGGTTTATTGTATCTTGTCTTATATTTAAGTCTTTGATTCATTTTGTGTATGGCGTAAGGGATCTTCTTTGGTCTTAACATTTCTAAAATAATAGTTCTTTAATAAATGCTCATTGAAAGTATACGCTGGTTATTTTTACCTCAGATTGGCTTTTTCGTGTGTACAAACTCCAGTTCTTTAGTTAGATCATCTACTCTGAAACTGGAGAATGCCACGTTTGTATCCTCACAGTTACTAGCTTATTCTGTAAAGGAAATAACAGCAGGTGAAATAGAAGAAAAGGGGAACAAGAGAGGGAGAATGAGAGACATACACGGAGAACAGTACTGTATCTGTCACTACGAAGGCCTGTTTCTTAGAGCAGCACTCCCCAGAGGAATCATGGGGGGAAAGGGCAAGTTTGGACTTTCTCCCAGTATTGGGGCTGAATAGGGTGGAGATTAAAACAAACAAACAAACCTGGAGTCAAAATGTATAAGAAATGTAGAAAGTTCAGAGATAATTTTGTCTTATCTTGTGGAGACGAATGTTTGTGCTTAGTTAATGACTGAATTAAATTCTGGGACTGATTTGAACTTGGGTGAGAGCAGAGTTAATGTCAGAATGAGGGCTTTGGTTCCAAGGTTGTGTAATTTGCACCAGAGAAAGTTCTCAATTAGGAACCGGAGCTATAAAGTATTTTATGAGAGATTAGAGTTGGTGGTTTGTATGTTTAAATCTGTAACTGACTGTTGGCACCGTTTGCTTTCTATCCGCTAGCACCAAGCGCTGGTTTTAAAGCATTTTTGTGTTCTTTCAAAACTTTTCACAGTGAGTCTTTCAGGTAGGATCAAAAGATTAGAAAAAATAGTTAAGTGATTGAGAGTGCTATAATATATAAGGGGCTTTTGTATTTTTAAAAAAGACTGACCTAATTTACCAAGCTTAAATTCTTGATTTGGTAATTCAGCATTTTTATACAGAGGAAAATTACATAACCATTACAAAAACAATTCTGTGGAATTGTGGAAAACTCATTTTCTCCCAGGTTTTCTTTTGTCGCTCCTCAAAAAGGTATACCAAAGTAGCTGTAATCTGAGTTAAGCTAGGCCTTAATTCTTCCAGGCCATTTAGCCTGGTTCCAGGCTGAGAGTAAATGCCTGACTTGAGAAAGAAATCAGTTGAAAACAGGAATAGGGAAAGGCGTTCAGAACAAGTTTTACTACATTGCTAAACAAATGCTACTTTTAAAACGATCTCATAATTCAGTGATTATGTACACTGGGGGTCAGCAAACTGTGGCCAGTGGTCACTGGTTTTGTAACAATTGATAAAATAAGAAAGGTTTTTACATGGTTAAAGGATTCTAAACAAACAAATAAAAACCCAAAGAATTTGCAGACACTGAATGTACTGATAAGCTTAAAATACTTACTTTCTGATCCTTTTAGAACAAGTTGACCAACCTTTGATCTACATCATTCAGGGTGTACAATAATGTTTATTTATGTGGACATTCAAAATTTCTTGCTCTTATGTTTGTGTTGCATATGAGCACTTTGTTTTTGTAATGGTTATGTAATTTTCCCCTGTATGAATATACCGCAGTTAAGAGTAGTTACTCAGTTTTTGTTTTTAGAGCCAGTATTTGCACACATTTTTGTGAGTTGTGGAATTGCTTGGTCAAATATCACATGCAATTAAAAATTTGGTAATTGTTGCTAAATTGCCCTCCCTCCAAAATGGGTCATTTTATATTTTCCCAGACGTTGTTTTCCTACTAGTGTCAACTCTGGCAGAGACTAAAATAATCTATTTAATCAGATAGGTCTCTTTGTTTTTTATTGCTGAGGAACAAAAAATTTAGTGGCTTTAAACAACATCATCATTTATTTTGCTCATGAATATGCAGTTTGGTTCAGCTTGGTGGGAACCATCTATGTGTCCGTTACTTGATGTCATTTCTGGCCTCTCAAAGGCTTATGTGTCTGGTAATAGCTGGGCTTTCTCAGCTGGGTCTGAGGAGAAAATGTACACAGTCTTTTCCATGTGGCTGCTCGGCATCTTCACAGGAGGGTGACTGGAGTCTAAGGAAGAGCATCCTATAAAGAGGACCAGGTAATTTTATGACTTAGCTTCAGAAGTCACATGGCATCATTTCTGCCATGGTCACAGACCTGCCCTCATTTAAGGCGGAGGGAACATAGACCCCACTTTGTAGTGGGGGAGTGGCAACATCACAGTGAAGGAGAGCATGTGGGGTGGGATGTATTGGTGCTGCCATTCCTTGGGAACTGGGATCTTCCGCAAGGTGAAATGTTTGCTTTGGTGTGCAGATCTTTAATTATGAGTATGATTATACATCTTTTCATATATTTATTGACCATTTCCATTTCTTTTTCTGTGGCTGGCCTTTTTATATCCTTTGCTCCCTTTTTAATTGGACTATAGATTATTAGCTATATTATTGATTTGTAATAGCTCTTGTAGACTAAACAAATTAGACTCAAATTTGTTTGAAGATACCTCACTGTGGTCTTGGGAGTCAAAAGGTGTGTGTGGGTTGGTAGTTTAGTTTGGTGATGGTGAGGATATATGGAGTAATTATATTTAAGAACCACAGTACTCTTGTTTTTTAAGCAAGGGGTATAGGGAAGGGAGGGTGGATGAAACCATTTCCTCCTCCTTCTGTTGGCCATCAGCCTCCCTGAATCACTCACCAGCAGTGATGAGTAACAAGATCAAAGACACCATCTATCTCGTTGGTCATTATTATACCTCAGAAGCCAGAAAATTTTAGAAGCTGGCAAGAAAAATGTAACATTTGGGAGGAATATAGAACCCTAATGGTGTACTTTACCACTGAAAATTGCTTTGGATTTCTTTTTGGGGGTTTTCATTTTGAAGTGTGTTTTGACTTACTATCACCTAGGTTGTAGTTCAAAATTATATCAACAAAAATGGATTGACCCAACAGAAATGATCATTTTCTGAAAATGATACTCAACAAAATGAAACATTTCTTTGTACTTTGCCAGTAAATTAGAATGTTATCCTCATCTGTTAACCTGGTATGGGATGAATTCTTAATAAACAGTACAATTAAGTCTTCTCCTAGTTGTAATCTTTGACAGATTTATAGGGACTGGGCTGGTGTTTGTCATTGTAGTTCTCATTTTAGATATGATTTGATCCAGAGACTTAAATTCTCTCTGCAGGACTTTCTAAAAAATTATATATGTATTTTTGAAGTATAGTTGATTTACAATATTAATTTCAGATGTACAGCATAGTTATTCAGTATTTTTACAGATTATATTCCAATAATAGTTATTACAAGCTAATATCTATAATTACCTGTGATATACAATGTATCCTCCTTGCTTATCTGTATTATACATAGTAATTTGTATTTCATAATCCCATACCTCTATCTTGCTCCACATCTCTTGACTCTGCTCTCTTACTTGCCGGTTTCATTCTTAGGTTTTGCTGTGATAGAAAGATGGCTGCCAGCATCTCTAGCCCCGTGTCCTTCCAAGTTCTAGACTAGTAGGGAAAAAAATGGGACTATCAACAATTTAATACAACTGGGTCTTCCATGGACCCTACTCTGTCAGAGAGATGGAATGTGCTGTTTGGCTTGGCCTGATCTGGGTCACATGAATATCCTTGGAGGTGGAGGTGGAGGTGGAGTTAACTCTGCAGGAAATAAATGGATTGATAGTAGGGGAGGGAGGTTCTGCAAAGGAGTAGCTGAGGTTTGTTGTTCTGTATTTTTTTTAAACCAAATAGATGCTGGGCAGGACAAAACAAAAAATACCAAAACAAAACAAAAATTTTTCTTTAATCTACTGTTATGTTTTAAAGCAGCATTTCTAAGAGCATTAACAAAAAACTCCAACCATTTTAGGTTTTTTTAGAGGCACCAGTTTATAATCATACTAATGAGAAATTCTTTTTTACTTAAGCAAATGTTTCAAATGTACAGTGCATGCCAACTAAGTCTTTTTTTAGAATTTATACTTGAGAGGTTTGTAAAAAAAAAAAGTTAAGGAATTTAAGATCATAATGGTCTTTTGCTCACTGCCAACATTTCAGAGAGCAGAGTTGTGTTCTAGTTAGCATCTATCAATCCTCCAAATCAAAGCTGAATAGGAGGTTTTAATTTTGTTAGTGAATGTTTTAAAATGTTTTATATAGAATGTTTTATAGGTATGGTTTCAAAGATATTAAAGCCATGTTAATTCCAACTTAAAAATTAAAATCTTTTCAGCTTTAGTTTGGGGGATTGGTGTTTCTGGAGCTCAGTGTGGCTGCCAGAAAAAAGATACGGAAAGAGCATTTTATAATCATGAAAGCTTAGAGCACTTGAGAAAGTTTAAGGAGATTGATGGTAAAGAAGCTGCATGGAATGTTAGCTTTAAGAGTAATTTCAAAGTCTGTGTAAATTTTAATTACTTGATATTTTTACTCCTCTGAGATATTTGAGCCAATTTGGATCATAAGACAGATTTGAAGTTAACTCTCTTTAGATGGGCCACTCAAGAGATAATCTGAAGTTTACTTCTGTTTAAACAAGATCTAAAGCAGTGTGTTTATGCTAGATGGTTCCAGCAGGCCAGGAACTGCCACTGGGTTGTACAGTCTGGGACAGTTGAAGGTAGGTGAGTCCTGACGCACTGCTGAGACTTGTCTCCACTTTTAGTTGTTAGGTCCATTCTTAGGTTTGAAGTACTCTGTGTTCTCCTTCTATCTGGTGGGTGGGTGTCAGAATCCACT
The DNA here is from genome assembly GCF_048773025.1 of Camelus bactrianus. Taxonomy (NCBI): domain Eukaryota; kingdom Metazoa; phylum Chordata; class Mammalia; order Artiodactyla; family Camelidae; genus Camelus; species Camelus bactrianus. Next base: position 49,825,681 of record NC_133548.1, read on the forward strand.
AAGGGTCCAGGTCTCTCAGGTTCATTGCAAGGCCTAGGTCATACTAAGACCTTCTTGACTGGGTCAGTTCACTGGAGATTTATTAGTCCAATCAAAAACATCTGTTGTGTGCCTGCTGTTGCTAGGTATTCATCTAGATGCTGGAGATACAACAGTAAATAAAGTCTCTTTCCTTATGGAACTTATATTCTAGTTGGGGAAGATAGGTAAATACCTGGAACTCTCCATAATTTCATGTTAGGTATAATTACACGTTGTTTTGGTCAAGTATCGATTTTCTGGGGAACTGAGAACCAGAGAGGATCCTGTAGGTCACCTTGATTTCTTTAACATTTCCTTGGATCATAGGGTAATAATTTGGGCAAAGGTGGGTGATACCATAAGGAGTGATATTATGGTACAGAAGTCAAAACCACGTAAACAAGTGTTAGGAAAGTCTTGCTTTTATCTCTGTTCCCTCCAACCTGTTCTCACACCCATAGATAATAATTTTTCTGAGTTTCTGGTTTAACCTTCTGGTGTTTCTTTTTAACTGCATGATATCTTGGGGGAACGGGAGGAAGAAAGGAGATGGGAGACTGAAGGAAGGAGGTGAATGGGTGGGAATGGAAGAGAGGAGTTCTATTTAAGTAATGCTTGTGAAATGTTGTTCTACTGGCACTTTTTGTCCCACTTTCCCTCCTGCTAACTCTGAAAAAGGCAGTACATAAGTTTTTGAAAAATAAACTTTTTATTTTGGAGTAATTTTAGATTTACAAAGAAAAGTTGCAAAGATAATACAGAGAATTCCCTTCATGCAGTTTCCTCTAAGATTAACATCTTACATTACCATTTTCATTTGTCAAAACTAAAAAACAACGTTGGCTTATTATTATTAAACTTCATTTTATTACAGTTTGGTATTTAAAAAAAAAGCAATGAGCAGCTTTATGATAAAATTGGAATGAATATTTTAAAGAAGAAGCCAAGACAAAGGGCACAAGAGGGCTCCCGTGCACACTTACTGCCCTTCATCTAGATTATATCCGTAATTTACCCAGAGTTGATTTCCTTTATCTGTTCTAGCTTCTGGAGCACCTTGTATTTTAATTAAGCATGGTGTAGTGAAAATACTTATCCTAGTGCTTTTGCAATAAATAAAATAAGGGAAAAGGCAAAAAATCAGTGCTCTAAATATAGTTGGTTAATTTGTGGAGGAGTTTTTGTTTTTTTTTTGTAAACCTTCTTATAAAATGCCTGATATGGCCAGTTCTGTTTTATACACATCAGTGGAGGGAAGCATAGAGATAATGATACATTGGAAATCCACCCAGGTGAGTGTTTGTAGACTCCACTGCTGATTTAGCATCCTAGAGCTTGGAGTCTGAAGGTGCCTTGAGGTGCTTGTGTTAACTTCCTATATAATATAAAGATCTCTCCAGCAATATTCGTGCATCCATTACAGATTCAGTTTCTATCCAAGCCCTGCATACTGCTTTGTAAGGCAGTCAGTTCCATTATCATTGTATTTGTCATAAAATTATTCTCTTGAGTTGAAGGATAGATCATTGTTCTGTCCACTGTAGTGACAGAGGAGTATAAAGACCTAATTGTGTCTATTAGGTATATACAGATACAAGAGATACAGGTATATATCTGTGTATCTGTATAGATGTCTATATCTGTATCTACATTTGCTTGCTTTTCAAGAATATTTAATATCTTTTTATTTCATGCTGTCAACAACCTTGTAAATGAGATAGGGCAGGAATAATTCCTGTTTGACAGAAGAGATGCTGAAGTATAAAGTGCCTGGGTTAAGGTTGCTGGCTTAATAAATAAATGACTGGGACAAACTTACTGTATTTCATTTTTGAATTGTAACTTTCAGAAAGTTTTATAGGAGGAAAAAACTGAATGCTCCTCTTTTTTTGTTATATTTTTCAGCGGCGTCTTAGACATCTCCGAAATATTGCTGCCCGGAACATTGTTAATAGAAATGGCCACCAACTCCTTGATACCTACTTCACGCTTCACTTGTGTAACACTGAAAAGATATATAAAGGTAAGAGAATCTGGACTTGCCACCCACAGGTCGTTACATCTCGTTGTTCTTCTTTTGTAACATAAGTGATTCTCAGTGCCTCTTGCTGTTTTTACTTACTAGAAAGCTAAATTGTCATGCTATCTGAAAATATTTCATGAGCAGTTGTTATATGTTGAAGAAACATGGCTTTTAGGTAGTTCTTTCAGATAACTGAGCCTTACATTGATTAATTTATCATTCCTATGGAATGTTAACAATATTTTTATTCCAGTAGCTATCAGTTAAAATAGATTCAAGTATCCAGTACTAATTTGCTTTTCTTTAAAATGTAATTGATTCTTTTAATATTATGGTAAAATTGAGACCTAGTTCATATCTTTTTATATCTGTATGTGTATATGAGGTCATTTTTAGAAGAATGGCATGGTTTCTTTGAATTCAGTTCTACATGTTGAAATGTGGATTTTTCCGTAAATAATTCTGAGAGAAGGTCAGATATTTGATTCAAAATCGCAAGTATCTTTGAATACATACTGGACGAAAGGCACTTTGATATAATCAATTGACCTATGTTGGACAGTCTAAGAGAGGAAGCATGGTATAATGACAGTAATGTGTGATTTTTGGACAAGGATCATGGCTTTTTGAACCTCACTTTTCCCATTTGTCAAGTGGAGATAATGAGATCTTAAGAAATTAAGCAAGGGAGATTCTTCTGAGAATCAGCTGAGATGAGGTGATAACACTTGGTAAGATGTGATTAAAGTTCTATTTATATTAACCAAAGGAGGCATTATTTTAAAAAGAGGTACTAAGGACTTATTTGAATTTTATCCTGTGGCAAAGATGAAAAATTCAAATGACGTTTTATCTTTTTAATTACTTTTAAAAACTGTTATTAAAGCAGTAGTTGTTTAACAACTTTTTTTCTTTTTTAAACTTCAGTACCAGTATGTGTTAATTGAAAAATTCAGTCAGGAATTACATAGAGTAGAAACCACCCCCACCAATGCAAATAGCATTAAAATAGTTTTAAGGGTGAAAAAAGGACTGAATTCCACCATTTTAACATAATTTTATTTCATTCTTACTGTTCATTCTAACTATTGCATATTTTAAAAACAATTGTATTAATCTGAATGATTAATGCTAGCTACTATAACAAATACCATAAATCTTAGTGACTTAACATAATAAATTTCTTGAACATTAAGTTTGGTGTAGGTGTTCTTTATCAGATACTGTCTTGTCAGCTACTCTAAGTGATGACTCAGGTATCCAGATTCCTGTTATGGAGTGCTCCTTCTGGCAGGGTAAGAGAGAGGCATTATTTGAGGGAGACTTTCTTTTAATGGAAATAGTCCACATCAATTTCATCAGATTCCATTAGCCATGTATCAGTTGCATTGGGTTGTCATTTTTAGATGAAAAGGGAACTGAGAAATGTCTTCCTGTGTCAAGAAGGGAAATGGAACAGTTTGGTTGCTATTTGTCCCAAGAGTATAAGCATTTTTGTACATCTTACTACGTTTTGTCTGCTGCTCACTAATTGGTTTTATTACATATATTATAGCAATATATGACGATGCCAGAGTACTTTATATTTTTGATAGATTTCTATGTCATCAGTCCTTGATTATCTTCATTAGAACTTCTGTGTTCTTGCTCCAGTGTTGTCTCTGACAATAGTAACTAACATTGAACTTGGTACGTAATTGGTAAATGGTAGCAATTATTATTAGAATTGTAATGTTAACAATCATAATAGTATCTTATAAATAAAGAGAATAGTCGTGGGACTGGTTGATGATCATGATGCAAAAACTTGTCTGAGAGATGATGAAAGCAGTGATTTTTTTTTTCTTTTGGTCTTCTTTTAGCTCAGTTTGTATCTTGAGCTTAGAAATTATTATAGACTTCTTGTTTGCTTCTTGATGTTATCTCAATAAGATGATCACTAACACAATTAAGGAATAGCTGGTTTCAGACCACAGGAAGTCCAGTGTCTGCTACTGGTATTGAGTCTGTCACTAACTGCCAAGCCCTTTGCTACAGCAGTTAGTCCCTCTTGTGTGCTTTTAGTTAATTTATCTTTTAAATTAGAGGGTTGATGATTTCTGAGACTTTCTCCTGCTCCAAAATGTCATGGTTGAATGCAGTCTACTCAGGTCTTCTTATTGGACCCACAGGTTTCCTTAGTGCACCTAGTTAATACCACCTTATCCTATGGGCCCATTATGACAAACATGAATGTTCGTTGCATGATCATTAATTATGTGGCCCTTGGTGTAGGATGACCATGATAGAAGGCCAGTTGGCTCTTCTCAAAACTACCTGTACTACCTGTCTAGTGGCACCAATTCTTAGTTTCAAAAGAAAGTTTTTTTTATTGGAAGAATATCTGAAATGCTGATTTCTAAGATATTCTTTTATTTTAGCTGAAATCACAGCAGATCATAGAAAGTATGTGTGAGATTTTTTGATTTTTGACATTTTTTAGTTCTCTTAGGAGAGTCTGTTTTTCAGGTATTTCAAATCAAACACCATTTATTACATTCCCAGGGAACAAAGCCTTGTGTTAATGAATGAGGAGCGAGGTTCCAATCCTGGTTCCCACTTAAACTTGGAATTTTTATAAAATCAAGTTTGTTCTTCAGCCATAGTTATTTTCCCACTCGTGCCTGTCCTTTCCTGGGATGCCAACCAGCTGTTTTGAACCCATCAGAAGATGAACTCTGTATAATCCAATTTGATGATCTCATGCAAGTCTTGAAGTTTGAAATACCACTTGTCACTCTAATAACTTGAAAATACATAGCTTGGACGTCCCCCCTGACCTCATACCCTGTATTCAGTTGCCTGCTCTCCATCTCCATTTTGAGTCTAGTAGGTAACTTAAACTTGGTATATTCCACACTGAATTTCTGATATTCCAGCTCTAAACCACCTCCTGTATTCTTCCTTCTGTCAGAAAATGGCAACTCCATCCTTCCATTTTCTCATCCAAAAACCTTAGAATCATCTTGGGTTGTCCTCTTATATATTCCACATCCAGTCTTCCAGCAAATACTTTTGGTTCTTACTGTCAGAGTATATCCATAATCTGCTCACTCTTACTACCTCCAAACCACTATCATATCTTACTAGAGCTATTGAAGTCGACTTCTAACAGATCTGCCTGCCCATGCACCCTCTTCAGTGTGTTCTCTCTGAGATCCTATTAAAATGACAGTGAGGTCATGTTATTTCTCTCCTCAAAACCCTCCAGCAGCTCCCCTTTTCATTCAGAGTAAAAGCTGCAGTTCTTGGTTTCCTTGGCCTTCTGTGACCTGGCTCTGACCTCTCCGAGCTCATCTCCTCCTACTCTGGTTCACTCTGTCCCAGCCCCACTGACCTTCATGCTGTTCCTCGAATACATCATGTTTACTTTAGTTTGAAGGCCTCTGCACTGGCTGTTCTTTGGCCTGGGTGCTCCTTCCTCCTGATAGCCACAAGACTAATTCCTCTGCCTGCTTTATTTTTCTCCACAGTACCTCAGATCATCTTATGTACTATATGTTTAATTATTTGGTTAATGCAGGTCTCTCTCCACTAGAGTGTAAGCTCTATATGGGCAGAGATTTTTAGATCATCATTGTTCACTGCATTATCCCCAGTAGTTGGAACAATGCTTGGCACAAAGTAATATTTTTCTTTTCATTTAATTTTTTGAATAATGAATGCAGTCCTTGGTTCAACATATATAAATATATTAAAGTATATATTAAAGTCTTCCTTCTACCTGTCCCATCTCCCTAGTTTTCCACCCTGCCCTTGTCGTTCCTAAGATTCTTTTTGCAAAAGCAAGTAAAAATAGTACCAAATTGTATGTATATTTCTGTGCCTTGCCTTTTTCACTTAATATATCTTAGATGTTTTTCCATACTGGTTTATAGAGAGCTTCTCTATTTTTCTTTTCTTTTTTTGTTTTCTGTTTAGTTTTGCATTGAACAGATGTACCATGATTTATTTAACTGGCTTCTATTGGGCATTTAGCTGTATACACAGTACTGCAGTGAATAATTTTGTTGCTGTACATTATTCTGTGTGAATGCCTGTATAGCTATAGAGTAAGTCCCAAGGAGTGAGAGCACAGAGAGTGTGTCATTGCAGTTTTGGTAGACGCTGCAAAATTGTCCTTGTTGATGTTCCCAATTGCTGTGTACAGGGGCCCTTTTTTCCCACAGCCTCACCAATAGACTGCAATCTAACTTTTGAAATTTTGCCAATCTGATAGGGGAAAGTTAGTCTTATAGTGTAGTTTAAGTTTGTGTTTCTTCTATTATGAGTGGGGTTGAGGTACTAAAAAAATTGTTGAATAAATGGAATGCTGTATAACAGCCAAACCATGTCATTGAATCATGCTCTGCAATCTCTGATTGCTTTGTTTCTTCAGGTCTCAGAATGCATAGAGAAACATTTGTATCTAATAGTCCCTTTCGTGGAGAACCAGTCTTGGACCATACCTTTTTGAAAATTTACTTGTCAGATAGTTTTGCTCAAATTGAATTAATACAAATTAATATAATTCTATTAATAAAAATTAATTCTATTAATTAATATTGTTAATAAAAATTAATAGGATTGTATCAATAAAAATATAACTTATAAAGTATTTTTAATTCGCTATTTCATTTGAGCCTCAAAATGACCCTTTTATTTTCAGGTGTCATTTTCTTTTGAAAGGTGAAGAAACTATGGCCCCTAAAAATTAATTGGCTTATCTAGGGCGAGCTTATACATGGTGCACTGGAGACTGGGGCTGTTTTTTTAAATTCTAAATTCTTCTAAATTCACTATTCTGTTTTGCACCATGCTGCTGATTTCATTTGTAATATTTTAAATGTAACAGAATGATAGACAGTGTAGGCCCACATTTAACACTCTAGAAATTACCTCAGACTTGGTGATTCCTTTCTAAATTGTATGGCTCCTTTGTGGACTCTTCATTTGAATTAGCAGGTACATTTTGAGGGCCTAATAGAGAAGACAGATTTAGTTTCATTTATACATACAGTTAGTCAGCAGAGTTTTGGAAGAAATAATGATGCTATTCATCTTTTTAGAGCTGGAGATACTTATTTTGGGGACTTTAATTTAGACAGTTTGCAGATTAAATTGGGGAATTCTTTCTCTGAAAAGAAAAAAAAAAGGATTATCTTTATGTTTCTTTTTTCACTGATTTTCGAAGTATTACATACTTGCATCAAATTCAGACAGTATGAAAGTGTATTAAGTGAAAGTACCTTGCAATAAAAAAAGACACTTTTTTTTTAGCACTGAATCTTTTTTCCCCTAAAAACATATTTGGTACGTATAAATCAGAATATATGCATATGCGTTAAAAAAACATATATATATTATGTATACACATACATACATATGTATATTTAGGTAGTCAATTTATGGTTGAAATTGGTTAAAATTCATTTGGGGAAAAATGAAAAGAATAATACTTAGGGTTGCCTAGTATTAAATAGGTTATAAATTGGTACAGTATTTTTAGAGGACAATTTGGCAATATCGAGCAAATTCATTTTTCCTTTTATCTTGCAATTTTATTTCTAAAATTATAGATTCAGGTGTCTTAGGATATATATCTTTCAAAGGCTGTTTATAACATTACTCGAAATATCCAAAATTAGCATAATGTTTGTCAGTAGAAGATTCCTTTTAAAACAATTAGAATTATCTGTTTTCTTACTTAAAAGATGATTCAAAAGAGAAAACTTAAAAAACTGCCAAGCAAAAAATAAAAGTAAGCAACCTACTCCTCTCCTATCACCTAAGATAAACATTGTTAACATAATTGTAAAGATTTGGATCCTGTCGTAAATTCTCTATTGGAACTTTTTTTTTCACTTAATTCATTGTGGCTGTCTCTCCACAAAATAGAATAATTATGCTATTTATAATTTTTTTTAAAGGAAGACAAGGATAGGGTAATGTTGATGGTATGTTCGTCAGGAAACATTCTAACCAAAAGAGCTTGTCCATAAGAATTTTATATCCAGGTCCACTTTTCCTTTACTGCTTGACAATTCCCAAGCTTAGTCCTGCGGACTACTTTGACAAGTTCCACACTCCTTGAGTTTCATCTATACTATTACATACTTAATATATTTTTAAAAGTTCATTATTTTAAACTCCTGTCTAAGCATAATCTGTGAAGTTGTTGATACAGTAAAAAATTTATTGCATGCCACCCTGTGCCAGGAATAGCTTAACATGCTGAGAAAACAGCACAGCTGTACAGAACAAATGGCTACTGCTCTTATGAAACGTACAGTTAGGGGTTGAGTCTGTGAGACATACATTTCAATATATTAGAAAAAAATAAAGTTTGTTTTTGTATCACCTAAATCATCTCCTATACCAGTTGGATATGCATCACCCTTGGGAAATATTACCCTGTAGCAACATAAGGATACAAGGGTTCTTCTAGGCTCTGCATTGACAGAGCATCACAGAAGCGGCTTTGGTAGAGGGAATATTCAGGGGTTGTTGGGACAACAACCTGACACAGTCTCTCTTTTGATTGTATCTTCAGGTTTCATAACATTTACAACATATGTGAAAGTTTGTAGAATCATGACATTTTTAGTGCTTACAGAGGACCTTCGATTACTAGCCTAATTCTCTTAAGTTGTCTAATGAAGAAATGAGCCCAAGGGAATGAGAGTCAGGATGTTAATGACAGATGAAACTAGTGCCTAGGTTACCTGGTGGCTAGATGAGTATTCTTTCCACAGTACTACAGTGGATAATCATTGGAGACAATGGAGAAAAACAGTGTATAGAATCTGTTGTAGAGAATTGCAGTAGGTAAGGGAGAAGAAAGTCTTGAGTTTTTAAGGGCTCATATTAGAATCTGGGGTAAAAGGAGCCAGTAAGGCGAAAATCACTGAATTAAATATTAAAGGTTTTGACCTTTCTTTACTAATGTTTTTCCCTTTCAAACACTTATTTAATCACTATTTCTATTTTAATTTACTTTTTGCAGATAAAGATATGGAGAGAATAGATCCCTTGAAAATGTTTTAAGTGTTTTTTTTACTGTAACAGATGTTAAAGAAGGTATAGGATTAAGAGTTAGCTTATTTTCTTATCACTTATTGTTCTTTTTCTTCTTTTCCAGAATTTTATAGAAGTGAAGTGATTAAGAATTCCTTGGTAAGTTTGCTCTCTGACAGGTACATATGACTAAGCCTATAACGCCTGTGTCAGAAAATGCTAAGACATAAAATCAATCGAAGTTCAATTCTGGTATTATGGCACATCTACTGTTAAATCTTATGCTCAATTATTGCTTAAATCTTCATTGATTTGTCCATTGCTGTATCCCTAGTGCCTAGAGCATGCCTGGCACAAAATAGGTGCTTGATAAATACTTGCTGAATAAAATGGTATTTTTTTCTGTTGAAAACTTGTTTTTTCAACTCAAATTCTGTAATTCTGTCACTTCTATTTTCTCCAGAGATTTTTGACTATTTCACTTACCGAATATAATAATAAATGATATCTTTGTTAGATATAGTTCTCAAGAATTTTATGTCTAGGGCCATGTACAGAATCCTTCCACTTGTTTTTTGGCAGTAGCATCACTCAGAAATTTGGAAACGTCCTACTTTTGATAATGTATATACTAGATATTTACATAGATGTCTCACTTTATTCAACCTTGTTGATAAAAAGAAGAGCTTTATGGAAATGATAATATCCTTTTAACAGTCCAAGACCATTGGACTGGATTTGGCCCCTGTCCAGTTTTTCAACTTTATCTCCTAACACTTTTCCTACCTCATTCCAGGCTTACCTCATTTTTTTCAGTGCTTCAAACATGCCAAACTTGTCTTGTTATTTGTGCCTACAACACTTGTTTCCCCACGTCTTCGTTTGACTGAAGAATCCTTTGAGGTCTGAGCTATGTCACTTCAGCCAGGCCTTCTATTATTGTTCCATCTAAATAGTTCCCTTTCCACTCTTTTTCACATCACCTTGTTTTATTTTCTTTAGAGCATTTACCACTCCTGGAAAACTCTTGTCCCTTGATTTATTATCTGTTTCCTGCCTACCAAAACACAAGTTTCATGAGAGCAGGAACCTTGCCAGTCTTGTTCACCTCTGAAACCCTAAAGTCTAGAACACTGTAGATGCTCGGTGAATATTTGTTAGTTGAGTAAGTGGATATCAGTGATGTGTTTTATTTACAGAATCCTATTGCATGTTATCTCATTTTGATCCTTAGAACAACTTGTAAGGGAGATGGGGTAGATCTTGAGAAGCTGACATTTGGACTCAGTGACTTTCACAGAGTCATACTACAGGACCAGAACCCAAGTCCTGACCTTTGTCTTCAAGTCTCTAATACTCTTTCCTCTTCATCAAACTGTCTTCTAAATGTCTCTGAAATACCATAATAGATTTGGATCCTAGACCAGACAGGTTCCTGGAGCCCATCTTTGCGGAGCGCTGGTTACCATTAAAGGTCTTGTTCCACATACATTAAATGATATATAATATGACTAGCACCATGTCTGACATATAGTAGCTACTGAATATAGTTTCTCCTCCTATCCTGGCTCACCTGGAAACAGAAGTGGTCTACAGTCAGTTGAGAGCTGGGAGGAATGGTTTAGGGAGCAGATAGAGCAGAATGTCTTCTTGATTTATTCCACCCTCTCTTCCATAGTCAAAACTCAATTTCTTAAATTTAATACACCCATTTAACCAATGTCCAGATCAAGAAATAGAATATTTTCAGTGCCCCAGAAGTCCCCTCTTACCCTTTTCAGTTACTGTTACTCTCCTGACATTTAACATCATAAATTAATTTTACCTGTTTGTGAGCTTTATATAAATGAAAGAATACAGTATGCATTCTTTTGTGTCTGACTTCCATGTCTCAACTTCGTGTTTTAAGAGTCATGCATGTTGTGGGCTGTATTTGTAGTTTGCTCTATAGTGTGTCATTGTGCAAGTATACCAGAATTTATCCATTCTTCTGTTGATGGGAGTTTGGTTGACAGGATATTTTAAATGACGGACTAAGCACATGTAGTGCCGATAGTGTGCCTAACTTACGAGAACTGATAATAAGAACAGCTGTTTTTAAGGATGTGGATGTAGAGACAGTGACACCTGATGACTGCCACCTGGTGGTCAAAGAGTTTAGGACCTTATTGATTTTATTAACATTTATTTCTGAAGTCAGAATCCATCTTAAAATTGAAGAAAAATGCTTGTCAGAATTGATGATAAATTGGAATATGTTGCATGGCAGTAAATATAATAGAGTAAAATAAAGCAGAATAAGGGAGTATCTGGCAGGGGTGATTGCTGTTTTCCTATGGTAGTCAGAGAGCAGACACTTGAAGTGAGGGGACAAGCTATGTCTCTTAAGTGGGCAAAGACTGTTCCAGGCCAAGAAGTAGGAAAGTACAAAGGTAGGCGTGTACTTGAAGTTTTCAAGGAATGGCTAAGAAGTTAATATGGCTCAGCTGGGGTGAGTGGTTTGAGATTTTGCTAGGCAAGCATGACAGAGACACGGGGTAAGAGAGCTGAAGATCAGGGCAGAGGAGGAAATGACCTGGAGAGATAGCGGATGATAGTCAAGGGGTGGATAGCATGAGGATGAGATTCTGGCGGGTAACATAAAGTTAGGAGCATCTGGTAGATGAGTTATTCACGCTGAAGAGAAATGACACCAGACAGAAACTTGAATCTATACAAAGGAATAAAAAGTACTTGGTAAATAGTAAATATTGAGTAAACACAAAAGATTATTTTTTCTTATCTTATTTTCTTTATATCATATATGACTGTTTAAAGCAAAAACTATAACTGCATAGAGGGTTTTATAATACATGTAGAGACCACACATGTGAAAGAAATGGCACAAATGACAGAAGGTGGGCAACTGGAACTATACTGTTACAAGGTTCGTCTGTTTGACATGAAGTAATTAAGGGTACATATAGTAATCCCTAGAGCAGTGATTAAAAAATTAATGCATTTCACTGTATATAACTTTTACTTTTAAAAAACCTGTAAATAAGTATTGAACGCTAATGTGCAGGTTGGCTTTTTACAGTGGTAAGGATTACCAATTCTAAGGCTACTTTCTGTGTATTTTAAACTAAAAATGCATTAATTTTAACTATACAGTTTGCTGAATTTTGATAAGTGCACACACATCTGTCAAGATATATACATTTCCCGTCATTCCAGACATTTCCCTTGTGCCGAATCTTTCCCCCTACAAGAGGAAATCATTTTCACCCTAGATTAGTTTTGCCTCTTTTAGAACTTCATATAAATGGAATCATCATACAGTATGCATTTTTTAATATTCTATTTCAGATTCTTGGCTTGCCTTTTCAGCTGTACTTCTTTGCATTAATTTTTAAATCATTGCTCTAGGGATTTCTGTATGTACCTTTAATTACTTCATGTAAAACAGACGAACCTTGTAACTGTGTAGTTCCAGTTACCCACCTTCTGTCATTTGTGCCATTTCTTTCACATGTGTGGTCTCTACATGTATTATAAAACCCTCTATGCAGTTATAGTTTTTGCTTTAAACAGTCATATATGATATAAAGAAAATAAGATAAGAAAAAAAAGTCTTTTATATTTACTCAATATTTACCATTTACCAAGTACTTTTTATTCCTTTGTATAGATCCAAGTTTCTGTCTGGTGTCATTTCTCTTCAGCCTGAATAATGGCTTTTAACACTTCTTGTGGTACAGGTCTGCACAGTTATTCCTAGACCTTAATGTTCATCTTCATATTTAAATGAAACTACCCTTATTTTGCAGGGTTGCTAAAACAACTTTGGGAGGATAGAGACTGGGGGTTATTTAAGAATGGAGTTCTATTGATTTTAGGTTGAAATTCTTGTGTGGCTTGGAATCAGTATAAAACTGATTGCACAAATGTGTTTACTATGTTATCATTATGCTGTTTATTGATCATCTTTCATTGTCCTCAAACATCCGTATCGGTTAATCAGACATTCATTCACTCATTCAGCAAATATTTATTGAGCATATACCAGATACTTCTCAAGCTTTTGAGGATCTTGCGGCAAACAAATCAGGCACTGTTCCTGTCTATCAGAGCTTTTATTTTAGTGGAAGGAAATCAGGCAAGAAAAACAATCAACATACAAGTGAAAAAAGATACATCAGACTTAAGTGTCATGAAACTGGAAGTCATGTCCCCTCTCCTGAAACTTCACAGCCAAACCCACAAAATACGTACATCAATATATCCCCTAAAAGAAAAACACTGCCTTAGTTCCCTTCCTACTTTGATCATGTAAAAGAATGCTGTAAAGCTAAAAACAGTTACCCTTATATGAGGCCCTTCTGATTTATTGATTTATATAATATGAAAATTGATAATTTATTGAGATTGATTGTAATTTTATATATTATTTATATTATAGTTTATTGAGATTGATTATGGTTACATTCAGCAATGAAAATACATTTAATGTGAGGGAAATAAATGAAAGTAAGAAATTGATGCATTATAGTTCATATCTATTGAAATTATTAAAGCCCCTTAACATTTTTACTTTTCAGAGAATGTTTCAACTATTTGGATAATACTCTTAATGAAAAATAAAGTTCTTTCTGAGCCTAAAGTTGACCTTTTTTTTTGGTTTGTTTCTTTTTTTTTAATTAATGGAGGCACTGGGGATTGAACTCAGGACCTCGTGCGTGCTGAGCATGTGTTCTACCACTGAGCTATACCCTCCCCCCAAAAACCTTTCAATCTTAACCTTAAAACCTTTCAATGGCCCCACCTCTTATCCGTAGTAAAGTACTCCTTGGCACGGAATCCTTTGTTTCTCTCTCCAGCTTTGTGTGCTGGCACTCTTGTGTTGTGTACTCCAGCAGTTGTCTTAGTTCCCTGACTATACCTTGCTGTTCCATGCCCTTGAGCCCTTGTTTATGTTCCTTTTGCCTGGAATTTCTTATTTTAACCTCGTGAAATCCTTTTTGTCCTTTAAAAGTAAAGTGTCATAGCCTGTGTAATGTCTCCCCCTGTTCCTTCAGAATTTATTATTCCCTCCTGTGCTACTGTGTAACCTTTTGAATAATTCTGTTACTGGACTTCTCAGGAAGCAATGTAATTATTTAAATAGAGGTTTGAATCCAACAATAAATTGGAGGTACTTTGAGGGCATTGTTTATATTTTGCTTCTAAATAATTGTGCATTATGTGTTGAATAAATAAATGAATTACCAAATGAAGCCATGTTATTGAGAGATTAGAATATATGCTCCTTCTAATGACTCTAATAAATAGAGAAATTAAAAAGTACCAATATCTTTCTCTTCATGTTAAGTGGAATGTCTTGGTTCACCGAAGTTTCCAATTTAATATATTTGTGAGTTCTTTCGGTTTTTTAAAACAAAATGATTTACAACCTAACTGAAATAATTGTAAAGAAGTTACAGTTTTCCTAAGGCATGTTTTCATTTTCATCAACAGAATCCAACGTGGCGGAGTCTTGACTTTGGAATAATGCCAGACCGTCTCGATACATCTGTGTCTTGTTTCGTAGTGAAGATATGGGGTGGAAAGGAGGACATCTATCAGCTGTTGATTGAATGGAAAGTCTGTTTGGATGGGTTAAAATATTTGGGTCAGCAGGTAATTTTTAGACTGCAGTTTCAAATAGTTGTCATCTCTAATATAAACTGTCCAACCTTTTTTGTTGATTCTTCTGATTCTACATTCCCTATTATAAATGATACACCTTTTATGATTATTAACTTAATTATAGAAGTTTGAGTTGTTGCCAAGTTTAAAAAATAACTGAAGAAATTTATGAAGTACCCCCTTAAGCTCCTAATTTAAGAGGATTTTTTGGGGGAAGGGGGTGAGAAAGAATATGCGTCTGTCTTATTGGATGTTCCCCACTAGGGTCTGCAAATTAAGTTATAATAAATTTTTTAAAAAATATTTATTTATACAATGTAAATAAACACTTCTCTTATGAGAAGTAGAGTTGAGTTATTCCAAGAATAAGAAGAGCTACTGTTTATTGAGCACAGGGATGACAAATGCTGGCTTGTATACTGCTGCTCACACACCATGGCTGATGTAGCTAACTGATCATAGCACTCTTCTGGCTGAGCTCAGAACTAGCTCCACGGTCCTTTCTCACACAGAGTAGCAAGATGCAACTAGCAGTATGTCAGAACTGCATATGAAATGAAACCTATTTTTCATCCCCAGTCATAGGTAATTACCATTTAATGTTTATAGCAACCTTGTGAAGGCTGCTGTTATTACCCATATTTTCCTGATGGGAAAATTTGAGCCTCTGAGAATTTAGGAAACTGAACAAGATCTCACTGCTAGGGGGAGCTAGGATTTAAATCAGGACTGGCTGACTTAAGAAGTCATTCTCTTTGTGCTCTACCTCACTGGTATATACATGTAGTCTTTGGTAACCACCCATCCCACCTTGGAGTAAATACCATTTCTATTTTGTGATACCTGTGGGATACTGGTTAAGGTCACCCTAAAATGTTAGTCATAGCTACAGACATTAATATTTATTCAATATATACTTTCTGGTGTATTTCTCTTAAACAATTTTTCATATTTTTTTCAGATTAAAATAAAACACCAAAACTCTGCCCTTATTTTGCTTACCATACTTTATTTTATGGTCTATTATAGTGACCAGAACAATGTATGCAATAAATATTTTCCTTAACTAAATCCTAACCTGCTACAAATTCTTAATCTTTTAAAATTTTATATTTGTTCCCTGTGTTTTAGGACTGGTTTAACAAACACTTATATGAAATAATGACTTTTGGCTTAGGGTCTTTCTCCTCTCCTTTAGTACCAGATGCTTGTTGCCTTTAGCCTGGTCATGGAGAGCTCTTCACTGAGTCACATACCTTTCCATCTTCCTACATGCTGCAGTTGGCTCTCTGTGGATAGACGATGATATTAATTACTTTGTTTATTTTTCTTCTTAAATCATCTGCGTTTCGTGGGGGATGGTGCTTCTTAACATTAGAATTTCAGGGCTATAGGCTTGTAGGGGAGTCTTTTTTTTTTTTTTTTTGGCCAGAGAAGATAGCCTTCATCATGCTTTTCAATTCACACATTCCTTAGGTGGTTGTCTTCTTGAAATACCCAGCTATGCTTTTGTCTAACTTGCCCTAATTTCAGACTGTTAGCATTCTGGTGTCTCCTTATGAGATTGGTTATGCCCATATAACAGAAAACAAAAGAAAGAGAAAACATTTAAAAAAATTAGAAACTAAATATCATTGTGGAAAGTTGAAAATCCCCTATGAAATAGGTGTAACAAGTAACGTACTACTAGAAAATCCGATATAATAAAATTACAAAATTTTAGAGGAAAGTAAGACTAAGATGTGTCAGGATAATAGCCAGAATCACTTAGGCTCATTGATTGGTCTTCTGCTTTCTACCAGCATTGTTCTAAGTGTCGAGGATCCAGAGATGAGTAAGACAAGAGTCTTAGACCCAGTAAACTGATAATTGATGAATACCTGCCTAGAGAGCGATGGGATTACATGAAGGAGGTATTTAGACAAGCCTGGATAGAGTCAGGAGGGCTGACTTTTGAATGAACTTTTTTTTTTACAAGTTAGGTTTGTTGAGGTATAATTTATATACAGTAAAATTCACCCTTTTAATGTATACAGTTCATTGAGTTTGACAAATGTGTGAATTAAGTGACCATCACCACAATGAATAATACTTATTCAGTAATGGGTAAGTATTAAATATAAGTCTTTGTGTTGACATACGTTGTCATTTCTGTTGAGTAAATACCCAGCAATGGAGTTTCTGGGTCTAATGGTAGTGAGAAACACTGAAACTTTTTCCAAAGTGACCACCATTCTGCATTCCCAGGAGCAATGTATGACAGTTCCTTATCTTTGTAAGCACTTGTTACTATCAGTCCATTTAATTTTAGCCATTCTACTGGGTTTAAATGGTATCTCATCCTGATTTTAACTTAAACTTTCCCTAATGATGAAATGATGTTGGGCATTAAAAAGTATATGTATGTTTATTTGTCATGAATCCCCCTCCTCCTTTCTTTGTGAAATGTTTGTTTAGATCTTTTGCCCATTTTTTAATTTGCTTGAATTCTCATTATTAAGTTGTAGAATTTCCTTAGGTATTCTGGATATTAGTTAGTTCTTTATGAGATACGTATTTTCCACATATTTTCTGCCCTTCTTTGGCTTGTCTTTTGTTTTTATAAGTGTCATTCAGAGAACAGTATTTTTAAATGTTGATGAAGCCTACTGTATCAGTTTTCTTTCTTTTATGTTTCATTCGTTTTGTGTGTTGTGTAAGACATCCTTGCCTAACCCAACATTACAAAGATATTCTCCTGTGAAGTTCTTCTAGAAGTTTTATAGTTTTAGGTTTTAGTCATTTTTGTCTATGATCCATTTTGAATTAGCTTTTATATAAAGAGCAAGTTTTATTGTCTTGGAGATGGATGAATATTTATTTTTTCTTGTACTCCTTGTTGTAGAGGCTATTTCTCCTTTGAATTATCCTGTCTTTTTGTTGAAAATCATTTATATGGATCTCTTTCTGGACCCTCTATTTTACTCTTTCTGGACCCTCTGTTTTGTTTCATTGATCTACATGTCTGTCTTTATGCCAGTACCACATTATCTTTATTTCTGTAGTTGTGTACTATCTTGAATTCAGGTAAGATGAATTCTCTAACTTTGTTCTTTTTTCAAAATTGTTCTGGTCATTCTAGATCTTTTGCCTTTACATATACACTTTAGAATTAGTTTGGTTTCTATAAAAATCCTGCTGTGATTTTGGTAGGTGTTGAATCTTAGAAAATTGGGGGAGAATTGACAGCTTAATATTGAATGTTTTAATCTACAGACATGGTATATCTTTCCATTTGTGAAAATCTTTGATTTCACTCATCAATTATTTGTAGTTTTCAGCATGTAGATCTTGCACATGTCAGATTTGTACCTGTGGTTTCCATGTTTGCTGATCCTAATTTAAATGATACTCTTTTAAAAAATATTTCTCTTTCCAATTTTTGTTCCTAGTATATAGTAACATTTCTGAATTGAGTTTCTATTTTATGACCTTGCTAAACTCACTTGTTAGATTCACTAGACTTTTTGTGTGTGTGTGTGTGGATTCCTTTTGTAGATTTCTTTGTAGGCAGTCATGTTGTTTGTGAACAAAGGAGGTAAATTTCTTCCTTTCTGATGTTTGTGTCTTTTTCTTTTTTTTCTTATTTCACTGGTTGAGACTTCAGTACAATGTTGAATAGGAAGAGTAGAGTAGGCATCCTTGTTTTGTTGCTGTTCTTGGAGTAAAGCAATCAGTTTTTCACTGTTAAGTATAACATTAGATATGAATTTTATAGACACTTTTATCAGGTTGGGGAAGTTTCCTTTCATTTGTAGCGGTTTCAGTTTACTAATATTTTGTTAAGACTTCTTTCACCTATGTCTGTGAGGGCTATTGGTCTTTTTTTTTTTTCCAATATTCCTATCTGTTTTAATATTAGAGTAATGCTGGTCTTATAAAATGGGTTGGGAAATGTTCTTACATTTTCTGGAGGAATTTGTGTAGAGTTGTTACTATTTATTTCATGGGTGTTTGACAGAATTCTTCAGTGAAGCCATCAAGGGGTTAAGATTTCTTTGTGGGAAAGTTTAAAAGTATGACTTCAATTACTGTATTATGGGGCTATTCAGGTTATCTGTGTGTTCTTAGGTGAGCATTGATAATTTGTTTTCCAAAGAGTTTGTTGATTTCACCTAAAATTTCAAATCTTTAATGTATGTAAGATATATAACGATCCTTTTCTATTTCATTCTTGCTATTGGTCATTTCTGTCTTCTCTCTTTTTCTCTTGATCACTCTGACTAGAGATTTAGCAGTTTGATCAGCTTTTCAAAGAACGAGTGTTTGGTTTTGCAATATTATGATTTATAATAAATATATATTTGGTCTTTCTCCCTAGTTCCTGGGTCACACCTCCCAAAAGTCTTGTAATTTCGTAAGTGTTGAGAGAAAGATATCTTAAAAATAAAAGAGAAGTTTTGATATTGCATTTTCAGTTTTATTCAATTTGAAATATTTTCTAATTTCTCTTTTATTTCTTCTTGACCGAAGGGTTATTTAGACGTATGTTGTTTAATTTTCAAACATTTGTGGAGTTTTCAGATAATCCTTTTTTTTTTTTGTTGAGTTCTACTTTAAATCTGTTGAGTTTAGAGAAAATACTTTATATTCATTTTAAATCCTTTTAACTTTTTTGAGATTTATTTTATGGCCCAGAATATATGGCTTGTCTTGGTTAATGTTTCATATACCTGACGTGTATTCTACTATTACCGAATGAAATGTTTTACAAATGTTGGTTAGGTTCTGTTGATTTGTAGTCCTGAGTGAATTTTGTATGATATGTTGGAATTACCAGAGGAGAAAAGATGGGGATAGGCAGAGAAATATGATATAACAGAGCATGATCTAATACATTCATTTTTAGTTGAAGAAAGTAGGGCTCAGAGTGATGATGCAACTTGTCCAAAGTCACATACTTGTGCCAGAATGACAATTGCAATCCAGTTTCCTGAATAGCCTTTAGAGATAAGTGAATGACTGAGGAGCTTTTTCCCAGAAGTCATTCACTAAGTTGATTCTAACTCGGATTTTGATGACAAAGAGACAGAAGAGTTTGAAAATAGCTCCATTCAAGGTGGGAATTTGGAGAATTTGCTGAGAATGCTTATGTGGGGTACCTGTAGTGACAGAAGTTCTTGTGCTTAGTTTAAGAGGTTAGAACTTTGTGTTAATAACAGTAATTGTATAGTCTTTCAGTGTTTGGGTATCTTTTCACCATCACACAATCATTTTAACATGCACATAGTGACCTGAGGCCTTTTGAACGAGGTTATTTTCCTCAGTACTGAAGTGAGAAAACAGAAGCTCAGAAGAATTAAGTGATTTGTTAAAGGTCACACAGTGATAGGATTTAGGCTGTTGCTTGTTCCACTGCTCAGACTATATTCATCTCACTAACTTTAATAAGCTATCTTAAAAAAAAACTTCCTTTTTTCATAAAAGGATCAAAATAAAATGTTGTGGTTGGATTAATAATGCTCTTTCTCTATATCCGGTAGTCTCTAAATTAAGATTCTGACATGATTTTGGGTCAGTAATCTATAATTAATGATTAAAGGATAGTATTTGTCCACACTTATCAGCATAATAGGGCAGTTCTGAAAAGTTACATAGCTGTGTGGAGTATCATGCAGGCTGTTCTGTTAAGCATGTTTTTCTTTTCCTTATGAGTCAGGAACAAAGAGATCTTTCCAAACTTTATAATGACCTGATCTTGATACATTATTAGATTTTTTCCCCCTCCAATATTATTCATGTCTAACTTCCAAAAGTGCTTTAATACCCAGTTCTCTTGTTTCATCTGTATGTCACCACTGAAAGAGCAAGAAATATTTTCTGCTTTTGGCTAGTGAGGGAATTAAAGCATAGCTCATTAACACTGATTAACTACTATATATGCTGGATAGAGTGTTAGGCACTAGAGCTATGAAGATAAATAAGCCAGAGTTCCTTATGAAACAATTGAAGTTGGAATTAGAACCCAGATCACTTGGGGTTGGTTGGTTTTTTTTTTTTTTTAAATCCAGTATCTTTTCAAGTCCAAGAACCATATTGTCTCTTATTTTTCAACAAATTAATTTAATGCTCATCTTCATGAGGCTTATACTTTGAAAACTTTACCTTCATGTTGGAATCACTCCTGCCCACAATCGCACCCACCCCCCTTTCTTTAATGGTATTTTTTTCCTTCTGATTTTAAAAGTAATATATGTACTTTGTGGACAGTTCAAAAAAGTTTGGAAAGCACAGAGAAGAGAATAAAAAGTTATCTGTAATCCTTCTGCCCAGCTGCAACCATTGTTAACATTTTGATGCGTATGATTTTAACCCCCCCCAAGTATATATGTGCATAAAATATTTTGTGTTTGTAAAACTTTGGGTTCCTTCTAATCTTGAAACTGATTACATAATGCTTTCTCTTTTCTCTCATAAAATGAAATACTTCTTGAGATTGGCTTATAGTTTTCCTTGTAAGTTTTATTATTGCAGGCTCATCTTTTGGTGTTGGTGTATTCAGTTAAGTAATGATGTTGGTAAACAGGGAGCATGTGATTAATTTTACTTTAGTAATAGATGTAGCAGGTATGGAAGTCAGATACGTGTTCACTGGAGATTTCTCCTGCCGGCTTTGGCCCTTCTAGCTCTAGTCAGAAAAAGAAGAGATGAAATATTCTATTCTGATAATCTATGTTCTTTCCCACCACTTCATCCCTCATGTTAATCCTTCACTGCAGAAGCAATTAAAAATTTTTTTAGCCACAACTCTTTCTGATCAAATAACTAAGTGTATTTTTGTTGACTTTGTACTGTTTTGAGTTATTTTTTAATCTTAGCTCTTGAATTTTTTAAGTTTTAATCCTCCTACCTTTTAGGTAAAGTTTAATTTGGGGTGGCACTCACTGAAGCTCAAATCAGTTGCCTTTGAAAGAAAGTGGTAAGCAGACAATAATTAGTAGACAGTTAAAGACTTTAGGGATTGGGTATTATTATCTTTACACTGTCTTTTTGAAAGTAAAAAATAATATTAATCATTCATGTTTTTTTCTAGGGCTTTTATATTTTTAAAGCACTCTAACAGAATAACCAGACTCTGTTTTTTTGAGACCAGAGAACGTGTAGTATGCCTCTGACTCCCTTGTATTTAAGGAATATGTTTTCTGTAACAACCTCAAGAAGTGTTTGTGGAAAATATGCATGAATGATGGTGCCTGTGATCACATATGATGATTTTGTGAGGACTCTGACTAAAGCAGGAAGCTCTAAATTGGTTACCTGGTCTTATAATTGATGTATTTTTTGGTAGCTTGTTAGATATAGCCAACCTATTTCTCAGCATTGAAGTAGGTCCTGTCATTTTCTGATCAGATTAAAACTTGATTGGAATAAAACGAACTAATAATGTGTTTTCCTTCTCTCTTAGATTCATGCCCGCAACCAAAATGAAGTAATTTTTGGGCTGAATGACGGCTATTATGGTGCTCCATTTGAACATAAGGTAAGAGGATTTTTACAATGCTTTGTTCAGTGTAAGTGTGCCTTTGACGTACTGGGTAAAAGCTCCGTGTAAACAGAATCATGTTTTAAGTATCATTATAATAATATTTGTTGTTTAGTGTGGCTTAGGGTGAATGCTTTTTAAAGTGAAAATTCATTTTGTAACCACCCCAATGCATCTTTTCTAAATCCAGATTATGTTAATTTTCCTAAAAGAAAATCTCAACTAACTGTTTCTACATAATTCCTTAGGGGTTAAGGAAGACTGGTGAATTTTGATTAAATGTAATACAGTTTTATTCAATGTTTCAGATATTTTTTAAAACTTTGGATACATTTAAGAATGCCTGAGTCAGGCTTTATTACAGTCAATGCTGTCTGTGTATTTGAAGGTGGTTAGAAAGTGGGGAGGGAATCCACCTGTAGCAGGTACCTTCTCTCTGTGGTACATGCCGGTGATTCATGTTCTCTGTCACACGTAAGACTGGCCACAAACCAGTGGGGTCAGTTTTCTACATTATTTCCTCTTCGTGATCATGTTATTTCATAATTCTTTGTCGCTGAAATCCTGTTGCCGGGATGCTCCATTCGTTCAACAACTGTTTATGAAACACCTGCTGTATGTCAGCCACTGTGCTCTAAGGGCTAAGGGTACAACGATGAGCAAACAGATTTTTTTTTTCCTGCTGTCATGGAGTCTGTGGAGGAGACTAACACTGATAAAGTAACCTAAAGATACCTACATAAACACAAATGGTGGTAATGAAATAATGGTGGTATAGAAGCATGTAATGAGGACATTGCCTACTCTAATGGCTCAAGAAAGGCCTGTGGGGACTTGACTTTTAAGGTTACAATGCAGAGGATAAATGGACATGAACAATGTGGAGGCAGTGGGGGCTGAACAGGGAAAGCATCCCAGGTAGAGGAGGGTAACATGCTGAGGGCCATGGAATGCCGGGGGAAATGGGGCCTGAAGGAAAGTCCGAGTGATAAAGGGAGAATGATGCCAGATGAGGCTGGAAAGGTAGACAAGGACCACATAACACAGAACCTTTTAAAGGATTTTATCCTAAGAGCAGTAGAGTGTGTTGAAGGATTTTTAGCATGGCAGATATAGAATTAGATTTGAATTTTAATAATTTCACTCTGCTGATAAATTATGATTGTAGAAGAGGCAGGAATATATGTGGGAAGACAGTAAGAAGGATCTTAAAGTATATCAGGTAAGAGAGGTTGATACTTTTAACAGGGTTATGGTACAACAGAAGATAGGAAAGTTTTCAGAGATAAAAATCATTAGGATCTGGTGATGGCTTGAATTTAGGGTGTAAGAAAAAAGAAGGTGTTAAGGACAACTTTTGGGTTTCTTGCTTAGATGAAGTAACCAGATAAATAAAGGTGCCAGGTACTGAGAGAACTAAGGGACACTGGAGGAAGACCAGCTTTGGTGGAGGCAGATCGCGACTGAGTCAGAATTGATCATACAGACTTTGAGATGCCTTTGAGATATCCATGTGTAGGTGTTAAAGTAGACATTTGGATTGTATGAGTCTGGAGTTCAGAGAAGAGAGTGAGTTAGAGATATAAACGTGGGACCAAAGCAACTAGTCATTAAAGTCATGCGTTCAGATAAGACAGACTAGGGACAAGCTGTGCAGTGAAAAAGAGGGGCTTAATAACCATGCCTTGGGGATCCTAACTTTTAAAGGCCAAACACAGGAGGAGGCATTGGGAAAAAAGTGGCTGACAAGGAATCATGAGAGAGAGATGAGGAAAAGAGAGTGAAGTCTCTTGTAGAATCTCAGAGGTCAAAGAAAGAGGTTTTTGTTTTGGTTTGGTTTTTGGTTTTTAAAGGGAGGATGTGGTGAAATAAGATGAAGACTGAAAAATGCCCATTCCATTTGGCAGAATGCAAGCTATTCTAGGTGCCTTCATCAGAACTCAGTTCAAGCTCTGACAAACCTTTTTTTCTTAATTAATTTTAAAGCCCTTATCTTCTAAGTTCTTATAGTACAGCAATACCCTGTGTATGCGTTTGACATAACACTTTTTAGCTCTTTCTTTCTTTATAGTCTGTAAGCTTCTTAAGGACAGATTTCCATATGTAATTTTGAATTCCCAGTACTTACCACTGTCCCTGAGACCTGGTATTTACTTACTAAAAATGTTAGATTTAATGAGAGAATGTGGGAACTGCTACTGCTGTTCTTTCTAGTGCACCCCCAGGGTCAGGGTCAGCCATCCTGACCCAGTGAAGGGGTTAAGTTCCTCTTGTAGCTGGTAACTAGCTTACCATCTAGCACGTCTGGCACATAGTAGTAATACTAATAGCTAATATCTATTGAATATTACTATCTATCAAACACTGTTTAAAAGTTTTATGTCTGTTACTGATTTAATCTCCCTAAGAATCCTATAGCCAGATACTAATAGTAGTTGAGGTTTTGAGTAGGCCAGTAACTAACGCCCCTTCCTTCTCCTGATTTTGAAACACGTTTAGATTTAAGACAGGTGATAAATGAAGATCAGAATGTTGGTTATTATTGATGAAACGAATTGACAAGTTTGGCTTAAATTCTGTAACTGAAAGAGCTTGTATATGGTACTTCCTCCCAGCTTGAATCCCCACACCCGCAAATAACAGAACAAGTAGAACTGGGATCTTCCCTTTGGAGGGACAAAGCCTGATCCTCCGAGACAAAAGCAGAATTTATGTTTACTTTACACAGGCTGTTCCTGAATGGGGGGAACCTAGAAAGAAATAAGGCAGTCATGCTCAGTTTCATCTCCCAAACTCAGCAGTCAGATAAATCATCTGCCCGTCCTGGGGAGAAGTGAGTGAAGGACACAGAGAAACTAGAAATGTTCTTTTCAGAAACTTCTCTTCTGGGAAGTGGATTGGAAAGTTTTCCTGCTGTGTGGAAACATGGGAGCACAGAGTAAGTGTTTCTCCCTAACAACAGTAATAATAATAACCAATGTTTAGTGAGCACTTATGTGCCAGGCACTATTCTAAGTGCTTTACATATTTTGCCTCATTTAAACCTCACAATTGTCCTTTTATAGAAGAGGAAGCCAGCACAGAGAAGTTAAGTAACTTTCCCAGGGTTACACAACTACTCAGTAGTGGGGCTGGGATTTGAAGTCAGATGGTCAATAAATGCTTACTGAATAAGTGATTGTAATAAGTGGTGCATTTTATTCTAAAGTCCTTCACTCAATGAGTTTTATAAATTTAAAGTTGAACTTATCTTTGCCCCTGTTCCAGCTTTCAAATAAACACCTGACATATAAGGTGAACCTTAAAAAGGGTTTTTCTTTTTCCTTGTTAAGAAAGCCATGAGCAGGGTGTTCAGTCAAGAAGGCATTGTAAGTGTACACTTTGAGACCTGCTGCACCAAACAAAAACAGTGATAAAAAATCAGTGAAGTTTAAAGAGACATAACTTGCTAAAACAAACAAAAAGCAAGGTAATAAACATATCTGGAACAGAAATGAACTAGAAACACAGAGAAGTGGGCAGAAGCCTTGGGCTTAGTTGGCTGAAAGATGGGCTCCTCTGGGCAAGATGAACACTCTCTCCCTATTACAGAAGGAGGCTGGGAAAAGATACCTTAGAAAAACCATCGATCTTTAAGGATAATTTAAAAAGGGAAAATCTTAAAAGCTAGCAGAGAGAAGAAATATTACCCACGAGTTAGACTGACAGCAGACTTCTGACAGCAACAGTAGATGCCAGAGGAAATATATCTCCAAAGTGCTATAAACTGTTCATGTATAATTTTATTTCTGGTAAACTTTCAGTCAGGAGTGAGGGTGAAAGAGAGGCAGTTTTAAGTACACAAAGACTGAGGGTTTATTTCCCACAGGTTCTTTATCTCTGCTGAATGGTGCAGATAGAGAAGTGATCCCAAAGGGAAGATGTGGGCTGCAACAGCAACGGACAGCCAGGTGCATACAAATGGTTAAAACGTTAGGGAATTTAGTTAACTACTGACTGAAACGGAAATGCACACTAAAACTAATTTACAGTAAGCTTGTGTGTTTTAAAGTAAAACAAATGGCCACTGTTGTTCAAAGCATAGCCTGTGGACCAGAGCCAGTCTAAGAACTGTCTGTCACCAGTCTGTGGTGAGCCAAGTATAAAAAGTGAAAGTAAATGTCTTTAAACGTTTATAGCAATTTGACATTATTGTGGCTTTTTCTGTATTTTATAAAAGCATCAGCTCACAGTGAATTGAAGGAAAAGCAGCTGGTCCTTCCCCACAGAGAGTTTGAGAAGCGCTGCTCTAGACAACAATCATGAAGTGGGGGAGGCTGTTTAAAGAGTAAGATTCACTGAGGTCATCGGTTTGGTTGGGAGGAGGATGGAGACAGTAAACAATTTTAGAATTTCTTAGAAAAATCTGTTGCAGAATATGTATGTTAAAAATCTAAAGATGCCTAGTAGACACTATAAACAATATAGGTTTTTAATTAGCAGAGAAAGAAAAGGAGAATATACAGAGTAGAAAACTTTGTCAACTTGATAGGAATCAGACAAGGAAAGCGCAAAAGAAAACAAATGGTGAACAGAAACATATGGTGCAGCTGTAAAAGTCAGTCCATATAGACTTGTAATCACAGTCATTGCACGTGGATAGCATATCTGGGATTGAAATATTTCATAAAGGATTGCAAAATGCTGAAGCAACAAGGCTTTGAGAACGGGATTGTATTTTAAGAATTTGTGTTCTGTATGGAAGAGGAAAGGTTACACTTGTGAAGCAAAAAGGAAGCATGTTTTAGACAGTGACTCAAATTTTGGTTGACCAGTTCTTCAGCATTCTTGTTTTTCTACATTAGCTGTAACCAGAAACACATTTATTATTCCTTCTGATGATTATGTTGTTGTTAATCCTTCCTCTGTCCACTTTAAAGTGTCTTCAGCCACTATGGGTCTAAAAGCTGAACTTCAGTTTGCTCAGAACTTTTGCCTCTTTGTTTATCTGCTTCTCAAAAAGGCTTTACTCATTTCTGTTGTTTTTAGGAACCTGGTAAATCTCTCAACTATTTACTACATTGGGCTAGTAGTTCAGTCTCACTACCAGGAGTATATTTGAAAACTATTTACTACACTTGAAAATCTTTGACTAAAATATACACTGTGGGTTTGAATCCTTCATTCAGTAACCTCTGCTGGCATTATTGGGGGGTGATATGTTCTTGTTAATTTTGTGTAGTAAAATTTCATTTATTTGGCATACAAATGTAAAACTCTTAAATATCTAACTGCAGTACAGACAAATAAAGAATTGAATCAGTGATGGTAAAAAAATCTTCTCTCTTTAGTTGTAAAAGTGATTCGTGATTTTTTTCTGTCAATAAATATCAAGTACATATTATGTGCCCATTATTAAACGAAGTACTGTGGCCTTTAAAAGTATTAGACGCAGATTCACAAACATTTATTCTTTTAGCTGAGATAAAACAGCGTTTATTCCAGAAGAGTTCCAGTTTACATATAGGTTTAGTTTAAAAAATTATTCTTGATATCAGTTGTTTAGGTCTTAACACAGGTGAATTATAGTAGAACCTTAAAGAATTTGGAGAGAACTGTAGGAAGAGGTTGGTGAATAAAGTTAGGGGGCCTGGAGAGATGTTTCCCAAGTGAATTTTACTGCTAGGATGGCAGTTGGGGAAACATGGGAATGAGAGGCTGTTGGGCCAGCTCTGTATTCAGTAAGCTGGAAACCTTTCAGATCCCAGTGCAGGAGTCTTGCCTTTTATATAGACTTGTAGGGTTATCTTTGCCTGAATTACTTTTTGGCAACTACTGTTCTTTTTGAGAGGATGCTGACAACTACTTGGGTGAATGTACACTCCAGTGGTTAAGAATATGGATTTTGGAGTCAGATTTATGTGAATTTAATTCCAGGCATAACTGCTGCTTGCTTGTGAGAGAGATTTTGGGCAAATTGAGTCATCTCTGAGTTTGTTTTTTCATCTGTAAGTGTAGATAACAGTTTCTACCTCATTATAAATTATTTTGAATATTGAAGGTGATAATGTGTATTACAGGCCTGGCACATGGGTAGAGTTCAATAATATATGGAAACAACTACTCACTAGGCTCTAAACCCTATGATAAGAGGAATTACATCTCTGATGCTTACTGCCGTGTCCCTTGAACAGTGCCTGGCGTGTGGTAGGTGCTCAGTAAAATTTTATTAATGAATGAAGGTGAATGCTTGTTATATTTAGGACTACCGTAGCGATACTTGAGATTAAAAATCTTCAGGGGATGGTGTTTTCCTCTCCTACTCTGCTTTACCTCTAGCCCCAACTTTTGGAGTTTTGTTTTTATGTAACTCATGCTGTCATAATAACTCCTAACTATTGCATTTTCGATAAAGTGCAAAAAGCTTTAGAGGTTGAGAATTCTTTTTCTCAAACTGTAGCAGCAGTGTCTTCAGAGTCCAGTAGGTGGCAGTGCTTTCTCATTATAATGGAAAAAAATTAGAGCAGGCGTCAAATCCAAGTAAAAAGGACCAAATCTTTTTGGAATAATGAAACTCTCAGGAGATTGAAATAGCAATTTGGTGATTAATTTCACAAATGCAGTCACATAACTTGTGACTCAAGTACATAGTACTTGAGTACATAGTACATAGTCCAGCTCAAGTACATAGTCCAGCTGAGATTGAAGATTTAGGGACAACAGCAAAATTCAAGGTCTGTTTCAAGAGCCTGTACAAATGAAAATTCCTGTTTTTTGAAGGCATAATAACTTTTCAAAAGTAGAAAATCTAAATTCTAATCTCAGTTTTGTTCTGGTACTGTGTTCCTTGAACAAATCACTAAACCTCTCTTAGTTTTTGGTTTCTCATTTCAAAAGTAACAACATCTTAGTCAGCTGATTAACACTAGAGGGAATATGAGAGTTATCTAGCTCAGTGCCCTTAGCTCACGGGTAAAGAAACTGAGACTCAGGGAGCCTCATGACCTCTTAAACTTGACATGGCAAGTCAGTTTCATGCTTTAAAAGTAACTTAGACATAGCTATAATATCATATATATGTAATATATAATATAATGAAGTCACTACATACTTTCATAGCTCTTTTACCTTTAAGGATTTGCCTATAAATTATTTCTCTTCATTCTTATAACAGCCCTTGAGGAAGGCAGAACAACTATTACTAGTAGTTTTAGTAGTAGTAGTAGCAACAGGGATCTAGTAGGTATACAGTAAGTATTTGAGGGAATAAGTGAATGACAAGATATCAGGCTGAGTTAGTGGCAGAACCAGGATCAGAACAGGTCGCTCTTTTTCTAGATACGCACTTTCTTCATTACACCACGTCACCTGTGTAAAAGTGATGCCTAGGTGATTTTCATCATTTAATTGCTTTTGAGGTTTCTTCCATCATTTTAATTTCACTCACTGTGATTGTGATTAAAAGCTGTTAAAAATACCTTCTTTAACTTATAGCAACTCAGGTGGGCAAGTATTAGTATTTTCATTCCTCGGATGAAGATGCTGAAACCTAGAAAAGTTAAGAGATTTTCATTTAGTCAACTTTATAGAACTGAGAAATTTAAAAGATGGCCATTTCCTCTTGCCAGTCAAATGAATGGATATTGACCTGCTTCCAAAGCACGTCCTACACAGTAGCCAAGCAGAACATTCAGAAGTAGGGATTAAGTGTGTCAAGTAGCCTATGTTTTCACAACAGAGAAAGGGATGTGGTATCATTTCTACCCAAGTCTCTCTGTACATCATCAAGCAAAAGTTGGAAAATTGCAAAAATAGCCCATTCCTATACATACTCTATTCAGTTTTCCTTGATGAGCTCTCCTCTGCCCCCCAACCGGGTTACAAAATACAAGAAACAGACTAGACAGATAGATCTTAAGGGGCTGCTTCTTATTATAAGACATCTGCTGCTTTGTTATAAGACAGCTAGGTATCTGAGCTCAGTTTAAATCCAGGGTAAAACTTTGTTTCTGAATTATTTGAGCTGATGTGATATCCTAGTAATGGTGTTACCCCAGGTGGGTGTGGAGCTTTTGAAAACTACCATTGCTAGTTTTCACTTACTGAGCATCTACTGTATGTCAGACACTATTCTAGCTACAGACACTATACTGCACTATTTAACCTGTGTAACAACTCCAGGAGTTGTTATCCTCATTTTATAGGTACGGTGTCCTAGAAGAAAACATTAAACTATTTATCCAAGATTATTTAGCCGGTAAGTACCAGAACCATGATTTGAAACCAGTTCTGACTTACTCAAAGGCTTTTTCTTTTAACCGCCAGGCTATGTGGTATCTCTACATTTCTTCCTACTTTACGTCGCATGTCAGAGTACCAAGTCGCTCTCTTTACATTTAACTGGAGATATCCACTGTGTGCATTGTGAGAATCAAATGAGAGAGTACATGGGGAAGTGCTTTGAATGGTATAAAGTGCATTATTGTACAGACTGTGGGTATTTATTATTGTAGAGTGGGCATGCAATACCCCTGAGGCCACCAACCCACCAAAGTCCACACAAGTTCCACACATTAGTCACTCTATTTGGCTTCCCTCTGAGTCTTTTTTTTCCTTTTCTCTTGGATCAAATTAGCTTCTGACAGATGTTTGGAAAATCATCTCATCCTGTAATTCATATTTATAAATCCTGCTGCTGCGGTGTGGTCCCCATTCTCTCTCTTCATTGAAGCCAGAGAATAATCTGGGAAAATGCCATGTTTCCTGTTATGAATTTGGGGGATCTTGTCTGCTTAGCACAATTCTTGAGTTTTTTAGGATTTCAAAACTGGAAAATTCAAAGCCAAGCATGGTTCCTCATATAGATGTTTTAGATTCTAAGAAAGTAAACAGAAACAGAGCTCCAGACTCATCCTCAGTAGGGGATTCAGAGTTGAAGATTTTGTTGTGTTTAAAATTTTGAAAACTTGTCTTGACTATTCTTTCTTAGATTTGTAATGAGGGCGTTCTTGACCTCTTTTCCCCTTTCCCCTCTGCTAGTCAGTTTCGGTTTAAACGGTTCCTCTGCAAAGCTAGGAATCCTTTCTTTTCCTTCTTCTCCTTCTCCTTCTCCTCTTCCTCCTCCTCCTCTTTTTTAATATAGTTAATATGATACATTCTTGGCTTCTCTTCCCCCGAACTTCTCTTCTCTCACAGTTTTATAGTAACTGTGTATACATCCTTCTTCCTGTTAGGGGGTAAGCTCCTTTAGGGCTGAGGTCGTGTCTTACGCTCTTTTTTAGTCCCAGGATTTAGCATACACTGTGCTTAGTAAATATTTCCCAGAGTGAATAAAGTCTACAAGGATCACATGATTCCTGCCTCTGTTGTCAAGTACACTTCAGTTTAAGGATGGCTGCTTCAGCAGGGTCACTTTCAGCCCTCTTGTCATGAGTCGCATTGATGCCCTTTAGTCCACTTCATGCTTCGAGTGTGTGACTGCGATTGTGATTATTTTTTTAGGGTATTTTAAGATGCTGATGTGTGAACAGGAATCTCTTCATCCCTGTTGACTTGAATTTTTTTAAAAAAAAGAATTGATTAGGATCTGTATACCTTTGCTTAATAACATTATTCTTATTTTCAGTGCTTCTTTCTGTTTTGAAGGGGAGGGAAAACATCCTCTGTTGTCTCAAACCTTAACCCACATCTGGAGGAATAGACATACTCAGATCAGGTTCAGTGTTGAAGAAGAGGTGTCGCCTTCCTGCCTCAACAGCTCATAACGTGGGCTTTGTCAGAGCTCAGGGGCAGAGGGTGTCTGAGGTTGAAGGTGCTCGACAGAGATGTGTGCGCAGTTTTCCTCGGTTTAAACCTGGCTGACACTTAAAAGTGTATTAATGTCCAAATGAACATACACACATAGGAACACAGGCTGGCTGTTGATTCATCAGGTAGCTGTGTTAGGAGGAGTTGTACAAATAAATACTACATTTTTAAAAAGTGTACTCATTGCATCTGAAAATGTGCTCAAATAGTAGAATGAGCCATTGGTTTTTTCCCTTGCCCATTAAAATTTCTTATTCTACCTAAGTCAGTAGAAGGACTATTTGCCAAGCTCACTTACAGTTTTAAGAGTAACATGTAGTCTACTCTCAGTCCCACTAGGGAGAACGTTCACCGGGCCCTTGAGCTGTGTCCCCAGGCTTCCACCTGGGCCTTCTGTCCTCACAGTAACGCGCTGTGTCTGGATGACTCAGATCTCTCCCAAGTCCTCGCCTCCAGTAAGCGCTTCCATATATCTACACATGAGTCAGGTTGCTTGGATGTTTCAGAGACACATGCACTCCACAAGTCCCAGACTGAGCTCAGTCCCCTCCCCCCAAAAAAACCCTCAGTGAATGGGACTGCTATCCATCCACTTTCTCAGGTCAGAGCGGAAAGTGATCCTGGACCCTTCCCTGTTTTTTTGAATCACCACTTAAGGTGTCTGTTAAACATCTGCTCCTTTCCTGCTTCTTGACAATATAGCCAGATTTATCCTTCTAGAATGCTGGTCACATCCCTCCTTTATTCAAATCATTGCAGAGTCATTAATGGCTTATAAGGTCTGATTGTGATCTGATTTCCTGATTTTGAAGCCCCCTACCCATAACACTTTCTCATGCTGTGCTAAAATTTATTCATCTCAGTTTCGGCTTAGATCCTCCTCCCATAGAAGGGTTTTCTGTACTACAGCCCCTACGTCCAGTTTGGTTCCTCTCTTATATGCTCCCACAGCACCTTATCTTTCATTTTTCTCATCACTGATCCTTAACCAGTTACATCTGATTGCCCGTTTGCTCATCTTTCTTTCTTACTAGACTGTAAGCTGTGTAAGGGCAGGAACAGCATCTTTCTTTATCACGAATCCCTAGTGCTTAGCACTGTGCCTGGCTTATAGTAATAATTCAGTAAGTATTTGTTGAATGAGTGAATGAAGCTTCTGCTGTAGTGATGGATCATTTAAAATTCTCTTGGGCTGTGCTACTTGGTTATCAGTTGCATAGCTTGTTTATCCAAAATTCCAGTTTGACTTGTGTTTTTAAATGGATTCTGACTGCTCTGCATACACACCTGCCATTTGCAGATTATTACACTTTAAATAGAACTCTCATTTTTCTCTCTAGGCTTGCTTTTCCCTTCCAGTTTTTTACATTTTTATTAACTATTTTTCCGTTTATCCAGGTCTCAAGTTTTGTAGTTAGTTTTGATTGATTTCTTTTATCCACTCAATTCAGTCAACCACTCGACTTTTGAGCCCTCCTTTGAAATACCTCATATCCATGGCCGCTTTTCCATATCCATTGCCACGACCCACGCTTAGAGCGGCACCCCCATCAGGCTGGATCAGTGCAGTAGTTTCCTGGCGGGACTGCGGCTCCAGTCTCTTTGTATCCACTCTGTCTTATTCACTGCTGCCTAATTAATCTTTCTAAAGCCTACTTTCATTTTTTCATTCCTTTGCTTAGAAGTTGTTTTGAGTGACTTTTCCTTGTCTGCTCGATGTGTCCAAATCTCTGACCTGATTTCCTTTTCTCCATCAACCTAAGTTCAGTCAGTTGTGTAGTACTTTTGGTGATATCTCTGCTTTTATCTTTATTTCTTCTCTCTCTCTCTCTCTCTCTTTTTCTTTAGAGTTTGAGCTCTCATAACCCCTAGTATGTGTGGATTTTTGGAATAGCCTCCTAATTGATGTCTGGACATTCTGCTTCCTCTAGTTCGTCGTATTTGTCGTTACCAGAGTAACTGTCCTTAAATGCAGCTCTGACCATTGTTCTCTGCTGTCAGAAATCCTTCATGAGTCCATATTGCATGCAGGTCATCTCACTTTGCAGGATGACATTCAGGGTTTTCTGTGCTCTGGCCCTCCCAGCCTACTTACAGAGCTGTATCTCCTACCAGTTCCCCCTCCAGGCTTCCAAATAATTTTGACATCATTGAAGCTGAACAAATTGGACCACTATCTGATTTTCTCTGAGCATGGTTTTCCCACCGTCATGCTTTGGCTAAAGGTGTTCAGTCTGCATGGGACTTTCCTTCCCTGCCATTCAGCTTTCTGTATTTCTTAATTTATCCCAAGTATTGCCACCCCAGCAGCCTTTGATGTTCCTGCTTCTACTAGATGGACTCCAGTGCATTGCAACTCCTGTAACCTTTCTTTCTGATCTTTCTTATGGCACCCTTGCATTTTTTACTTCATTTGGGAACTTAACCGGATTGTATACTCTGTAGTATATTGGGTTGTATACTTTTATAAGGATGATAGCAATTGCCTGACACCTTGTATATATTAGGTGTTCAGTAAACACTGAAATGAATAAGTATATATGTATAATATTGTCTGCTTCATAATCATTTAACCCTGTCAGATGGATTATTTTAGTATAACTTTTATAATTTTAATAAAGGGCGTTCTTATGACTGTTGTAGCAGATGAAAACTCTCAAACTGTACAGTAACGTGTTTTAAAATGTGACTCACTCAACTATCTAGTAGAGGGATAAGCAAACTACAGTCCAGCACATGTTTTTATACGGCCTGTGAGCTAAGAGTGGTTTCTACATTTATAAAGAATTTGAAGGCAAAAGCAAAGGAATACGCGATGAAGATGACATGTGGCTTGCAGAGCCTAAAATATTTACTATCTGATCGTTGACTGAGAAAGTTTGTTGACCGCTGATCTAGAAACACACCTGATCATCTGTTGGGAATTACTCCTGCTCATTGGATATGTGAAATTATCTGTTTCCTTGAGCAGTTTAATAGGCACTCACCCAGACTAATGCCTGTTCCCTTCCTTGAAAAAGATTTGTTAGGCCTGGCTTCAGAGGAGTTTTGAGTGACATGTAAATCTCCTCTGGGCTCTTTGGCACTTGGCAGTATCTCACGCAGATAACCAGATACAAATGAGCCATTTCTTTCCATTATAACCCTTCATCTGAAGTCTGTCGGGATCGCACATCTGGTGAAGTTAGATGTCATTCAGAGCAAGTCTCTTGGCATATTTCAAGAATGTTAATTGCTAAGTGGTGGCTGAAGCAGAAAGGTTTAATAATGTCCTTCAGTTGCCTTAAAAGTACATGGACCCAGAATTTTAGAACTGAAAAAGGTCTTAGAGATCAAGTATAGCGTGGTCATTAAGAACATGAGCCATGGCAGGGCCAGACTGCATGGCTCTTCTACTTAATCCTCTCCATGTCTCAGTTTCCTTACCTTTAAAGTATAGTACCTGGGATAATAATAGGACCTGTTTCACAGAGCTGTGTTAGTGTTAGATATGTTAGTCCTCAGCATTGACATTTAAATGTTAATTTAATGTGGACAACAACACTGCCTGGCATACTGTAAATGCTCATAAATGTTACTTTCGTGTGTTTTGTTATTCTTCTTTATTATTGTTTGTATTACTAGTAATCTCATCTCATTTTATAATTAAAGAAACTGAGGCCTAGAGGAGTTCAGTGATTTTCTTCACTTTCATGACAGGCAGAATGGATTAAAACCCGGAATCCTCTCTATAATGTGTTGCTTTTAGTTGTATCTTAGTGGCTGTAGATAAGTTTTTAACTGAAAAAAAAATGTTTGGCAGCTTTTTGCATAAAATAGGAACAGCTAAGTCATTAATAATTTCTCCTGAGAATCTTAAATTTATTACCAATGTCTTTCATTATTTGGGTTTTATAGCTAATTTATAGGACTACCTACTGTCTCTGTCCTTTCTCTTCTGTAGATTATTTCATAGCCATCTCTTTTTAAAAATTGAGCTGTATTGGAGGGGAGGATGTAGCTTAAATGGTAGAGCACATGCTTAGCATGCACAAGGTCCTGGGTTCAATCCCCAGTACCTCCACTAATAAAATACTAATAATAAATAAATAGACCTATTGACCTCCCCCCAAAATAAAATAAAATTGAGCTGAAATCCACATAACATAAAATCAAGCATTTTAAAGTGTCCAGTTCAGTGGCATTGGGTATGTTCACAGTGTTGTGCAACCACTCCCTCAGTCAAGTTGTGTAGCATTTTCATCGCCCCGGAATAAAATCCCATGCCCATTAAGCATTCACTCCCCATTTTGTGCTCCTCAACCCCCTGGCAAACACCACCCTGCTTCTCTGTCTGTGGGCTTATCTGTTCTGAGTATTTCATATAAATGGAATCATGGAATATGTAGCCTTTTATGTCTGGCTGTTTTCACTTGGCTTAATGTTTTTGATATGCATCCATATGCAATACATCTTTTCTTTTTATGGCTGAGTAATATCTCAATGTATGGATATACTACATTTTGTTTATCCAGTCATCCACTGATAGATACTTGAGTTGTTTCTACCTTTTGGCTGTTGTGAACAGTGCTGCTATGAACGTTTATGCACAAATATTTGTTTTCGGTTATTTTGGACACATACCTAGGAGTGGAATTGCTAGATGATATAGTAATTCTATGTTTAATTTTTTGAGGAATTGCCAAACATTTTTCCACAGCTGGTGACCATTTTATGTTCCCAACAGCACTGTACTAGGGTTCTCATTTCTCAACATCCTTACCAATGCTTATTTTCTGTTTTTTAAAAAAATTTTATTTATTTTTTACTTTTCCTAGTTGAGTATGAAGTGGTATCTCGTTGTGATTTTGATTTGCATTTCCGTAATGACTAATGATGTTGAGCATCTTTTCATGTGCTTGTTGGCTCTTTGTATATCTTTTTTGGAGAAATGTCTCTTTAAATCCGTTGCCTGTTTTTTAGTTGGGTTGTTTGTCTTTTTGTTGATGGGTTGTCAGAGTTACGTATATTTTCTGGACATTGGACCTTTTTCAGATATATGAATTTCAGATATTTTGTGTGTTGTTTTTTCACTTTCTTTATAGTGTCCTTTGGTGCACAGAAGTTTAATTTTGATGAAGTCCAATTTATCTATTTTTTTTTTTTTTTTTGCTCAGGCTTCTGGCATCATATCTAAGAATCCACTGGCAGATCCAAGGTTATATAGATACACTCTTGTGCTTTCTTCTAGTGGTTTTATGGTTTTAGCTCTTACACTTAAGTCTTTGATCCTAATTGTAATTTTTATATAGGGCGTTAGGAATGTGTCCAACTTCATTCTTTTGCGTCTTTTGCGTCTTTTGCGTGTGGCCATCCAGTTGTTTCAACATCATTTGTTGAAAAGACTGTTCTTTCTCAGTCCTGGCACCTTTGTCTAAAATCAGTTGACCATAGATGTGAGTTTATGTATTGTCAGTTCTATTCCATTGATTTATATGTTTGTCCTTATCCCAGTAACACTCTGTTTGGATTTCTGTTGCTTTGAAATTGAAAAGTGTGAGTCCTCCAACTTGGTATATTGAGTTGATTGATTCTCATTTGTTGAACTACCCATACGTACCTTGGGTAAATCCTAGTTGTTCCTGGTGTATAATCTGTTTAAAAATTATTTTTAATAGTGCTAAAATATACATAACACAAAACTTACCATTTTAACCATTTTAAGTGTACAGTTTGGTGGCATTAGTTTTTTCAATTTGTTATGTAACTGTCACTGCTATCCATCTTCAGAACTCTTTTCATCTTGTAAAACCGCAACTCTCTACCCAATAAGCACTAACTCCCCATCCCCCAACGCCCTGGCACTTACCCTCCTACTTTCAGTTTCTATGAATTTGACTACTTTTGGTACCTTATATAAGTGGAATCATACAACATGTGTACCTTTGTCATTGGCTTATTTTATTTATCATAATGTCCTCAAGGGTCACCCATGTTACAGCATTTGTCAGAATTTCTTTCCTTTTTAAGGCTAAGTAATATTCCATTGTACGACTATGCCACATTTTGTTTATCTGTTCTTCTGTTGATAAGCACTTGGGTTGCTCCCACCCCTTGACTACTGTAACCAATGCTTCTGTGAACATGGATGCACAAATATGTCTTTGAGTACTTTGCTTTCAGTTCTTTTGGGTATATACCCAGAAGTGGAATTGCTGGGCCAGATGGTATAAGCCTAAATTTTAATAGGCTACTGAATTAGCATTGCTAGTACAGTTGATCCTTGAACAACATGTGCTCAAACTGGATGAATCTACTTATATGTGGACTTTTTTTTTTTCAATAAATATGTGCTATAGCACTACACAGTCCATAGCTGGTTGAATCCATGGATGTAGAGCCATGCAGATGGAACTGTGGATATAGAAGTTTGACTGTAAAGTTATATGTGGATTTTTAACTTTGTGAGGGTCACTACCCCTAATTCCGACCCCTGTGTTGTTTGAGGGTTTTTTCCTTTATAACATATATGTTACATATACAAGAGATATTGGTATATAATTTTCTTGTGATGTTATTGTCTGACTTCGGTATCAGGGTAATACTGATCTCATAGAATGAGTTAAGTATTTCCTCCTCTTCCATTTTCTGCAAGACTTTGAGAAGGATTGGTGTTATTTTTTTTCTTTAAATAGTTGGTAGAATTCTCCAGTTAAATCATGCAGTTCTGGGCTTTCTTTGTTGGGAGTTTTATGATTACTGATTTAACTTCTTTGCTTATGTTATGACTTTATTAAATTAACATTTGTTAAGTGGAGCACAGGGTGCTGGGTGGTGAGTCATGATTCAACAACAAACCACAAGAGTAATTGGAATAGGGAAGTTTATTACTCATAGGTCCTGGAGGAATTATAGATGCCTTGACGGACCACGGAGAGGCAGACAGAGAGATGAAGGACCTGGGACACATGTCTTTATTTACAGTCTGTGGGTAGAGTGCTTTGGGGTTCCTGGGCTAGGGCTGGATTGGTCATTTCAAACCCAAAAAGCAGGGTAAGCTCCATGGGGGTTTTTATCTAAGGGGTGTGTAAATCATACAGGTGCTGGGAAGCAAGGGAGACTGCTGGTCACAAGTCATAACAGGAACTACATTTGCTTGTGACTGCATCCTGCTATCTAGGACATGCACTTCCCTGAAAGGGAGTCTGCTGTTAGTTTAACGTCCCTGCAGGCTGCCTGGCCAAACAATATGGATGTGGAAGCAGCAGTACCATGGAGTAGCTTAGCTAAACTCTTTGCAAAAGGTTGTGGATCTCTTCAGATTGTCTGTTTCTTCTTGAGTCTTTTTTGGGAGTTTGTATGTTTCTAGGAATTTCCGTCTTATCTAGGTCTTCTGATTTGTTGGCATACAATTGTTCATAGTATTCTTGTATAGTACTTTTTATTTCAGTAATACTGGTGATAACATTCTTACTTTCATTCCTGATTTTAGTGATCTGAGTCTTCTTTTTCTCTTGGTCAGTCTAGCTTAAAGTTTGTCAAATTTGTTGCTCTTTTCAAAAAACTAACTTATTCTGTTGATCTTTCTTTATTGTTTTTATATTCTCTATTTCATGGATCTCTGCCCTAGTCTTTATTATTTCCTTCTTGCTTTGGGTTTAGTTTGTTCTTTTTCTAGTTCCTTAAGGTAGAAGGTTAGGTTTTGACTTGAGTGCTTTCTTTTTTTAAATGTAAATGTTTACAGGTGTACATTTCCCTCTGAGCACTTTTTCACCGCATCCCATACATTTTGGTATGTTGTGCTTTCGTTTTTATTCTACTCAAAGTATTTAATAATTTACATTGTAATTTGTTCTTTGACCCACTGGTTGTTTAAGAGTCTGCTGTTTACTTTGCACTTTGTGAATTTTCCAAGTCTCCTTCTGTTATTGATTTCTAGTTTCATTCCATTGTGGTAAGAAAAGATACTTTGTATGATTTCAGTTTTTAGAAATGTGTTGAGACTTATTTTGTGGCTGAACATATGGTCTATCCTGGAGAATGTTCCATGTGCACTTGAGAAGGATATGTATATTGTTGTTGGGTGTAGCTGTATACATCTGTTAGACCTAGTTGATGTATAGTATTGTTTATGTCCTTTATTTTCTTGCCTATCTTTTGTATGGTTGTGCTATCCATTGTTAAAATTGGGATGTTGACTTCAGCTATTTCCCATTTTAGTTTTGTCAGTTTTGGCTTCATATGATTTGTTATATGTTGTCAGGTGCATATATGTTTCCCATCCAAGTACTAACTAGGCCCGACCCTGCTTAGCTTCCGAGATCAGACGAGATCGGGTGCATTCAGGGTGGTATGGCCATAGACAGGTGCATATATGTTTATAATCATTTATATCTTATCCTTTTTTATTATATAATATCCTTTTTTGTCTCTTGTAACTTTTTTTGTCTTAATGTCTATTTGTCTGATATTAATACAGTTATTCTAGTTCTCTTTTTGTTATTCTTTACATGGAATATCTTTCTATCCTTTCATTTTCAACCTATTCGTGTTTTTGGTTCTAAAGTGAATCTCTTATAGACAGCATATAGTGGATCATTAAAAAGAAAATCGACTCTGCCAATCTCTGCCTTTTAATTGAAGTGTTTAATCCTTTTACACTTAATGTAATTACAGATATGGAAGGACTTATGCAATTTTAAAATTTGTTTTCTTATATCCTGTATCTTTTTTGTTCTTCATTTTCTCCATTACTACCTTCTTTTGTGTTTGTTATTTTCTCATGTTAACATTTTGATTCCCTTCTCATTTCTTTTACTGTGTATCTTTTAATTATTTTCTTAGCAGTTGTCCTGAAGATTACAATTAACATCTTAACTTATAATAATCTAGTTCAAATTAATACCAACTTAGCTTTAATATTGTATAAAATTTTTCTGCTATATAGCTCTGTTCCCCCATCTTTATGTTGTTATCATCACAAGCTAGATCTTTGTGTGTTCATCAAGATAGATTTGTAATGCTTCATTTATTTGCTAATTGATTGATTTTAAATGCTAAACCAACTTTGTAGTCTTAGGATAAGTTCAGCCAATAATAATGTGTTATTGTTTTATCCTTGTAATGTATTGCTGGTTCAACTTGCTAATATTTTGTTAAGGATTTTTGTGTCTATATTCATGAGGGATATTGGTCTAAAATTGTGTGTGTGTGTGTGTGTGTGTGTGTGTGTGTATGATTGTCAAGTTTTAATGTCAGTAATGCCAGTCTTACGAGTTGGAAATTGTTCCCTTCT
The DNA here is from genome assembly GCF_048773025.1 of Camelus bactrianus. Lineage (NCBI taxonomy): Eukaryota > Metazoa > Chordata > Mammalia > Artiodactyla > Camelidae > Camelus > Camelus bactrianus. The sequence continues at coordinate 49,867,009 of NC_133548.1, forward strand.
CTGTTTTATGAAGTTTTTGTTAAATTGATGTTATTTCTTAAATATTTGATATAATTCAGTGAAACCATCTGGACCTAGACTTTTTGTGTGGGAAGATTTTCAGTTACTTAAAAATAAGTATAGTGTTATTCAGATATTGTTATTTTATTATTTGTCAATTTTGGCATGTTGTATTTTTTTCAAGTAGTTTGTTTAATTTTATCTAAGTTGTCAAATTTGTTAGCATAAAGTTGCTCATAATATTCTCCATCTAATAACCTTTTAGTGTCTGTAGCAATGTAACTTTTTTTTTTTACTCCAATTTTATTTTTTTATTTTTATTTTTATTTTTTTTTAACATTTTTTATTGATTTATAATCATTTTACAATGTTGTGTCAAATTCCAGTGTTCAGCACAATTTTTCAGTCATTCATGGACATATACACACTCATTGTCACATTTTTTTCTCTGTGAGTTATCATAACATTTTGTGTATATTTCCCTGTGCTATGCAGTGTAATCTTGTTTATCTATTCTACAATTTTGAAATCCCAGTCTATCCCTTCCCACCCTCCACCCCCTTGGTAACCACAAGTCTGTATTCTCTGTCTGTGAGTCTATTTCTGTCCTGTATTTACGCTTTGTTTTTGTTTGTTTGTTTTTGTTTTTGTTTTTTAGATTCCACATATGAGCGATCTCATATGGTATTTTTCTTTCTCTTTCTGGCTTACTTCACTTAGAATGACATTCTCCAGGAGCATCCATGTTGCTGCAAATGGCATTATGTTGTTGGTTTTTATGGCTGAGTAGTATTCCATTGTATAAATATACAACCTCTTCTTTATCCAGTCACCCGTTGATGGACATTTAGGCTGTTTCCATGTTTTGGCTATTGTAAATAGTGCTGCTATGAACATTGGGGTGCAGGTGTCATCCTGAAGTAGATTTCCTTCTGGATACAGTGTGGAGATTCCTCAAAAGACTAGGAATAGACTTACCATATGACCCAGGAATCCCACTCCTGGGCTTGCAATGTAACTTTTAGAAAATGCTTACACTGGCATTATAGCAAGTATTTATGTGGTGCTTATTACATACCGTTGACTTTACAAATATTAGCTCTTTTAATCCCCACAACAGTTTGTGAACAGGTAATATTATCTCCATGTTATAGATGAAGAAACCAGAGTTAAACTAAGAGAGTTTAGGTGCTCTGCTCAAGCTTACAGAGCTAGTGTATTAAGAGCTTAAGTTGTAATCCAGGTGGTCTGGGTCCAGCGTCCTTTTTTCTAACTATTATTTACATTGCCTTTCTAAAATGACAGATAGCTGTTCTGTTCTTCTTATGGAACTGTGCTGTATTCTCTCTAGAATCTATCCTTGCTCTCCCCACCTTTATACCACTGAGTGGAAATTTTTGTTTCTGTTATTCCTAATTAAAACTTGGAATGACTTTTCCCCGATAAAAACATTACATATGATGGCTATGCATACTTGAAATACTGTTAACACTCTTCTTCAGTCACATAATATGTTAAAAAGACTTTTGGGGCTTTACTGGGAAGTTCACCAAAATTTATAATATGAAACATTGTTTCTTAAGGGAAAATATTAGAAGAAATTTATTTTAAATTCACTTGCCTAAAAAGTTAAACTTGAATTATGTAGAAGTGATATTTAACTTTTTCTAATTTCTTAATGATTTGAATTTACTGAGTTATTAAATCATAATTTAAAAAGACAAATACCATGATTAATTTGGACACATACTTTGTTTCACTTTGATTAATTTGTTGATTAATGTCTTTCAGGGTTATTCAAATACTCAGAAGAATATTCTTCTTCAGGTGGATCAGAACTGTGTTCGTAATTCTTATGATGTTTTCTCTTTGCTGCGGTAAGAAACTTCTTAGAGTCCTCTTGTGTTTTCTAAAGAATCTTCCTCATTTTGAGTTTGAGACATTTCAGTGTGAGAAAATGTATGGGAGCTTTAGAAGCTGTTACTCAGACGTAGCATTTTTTAGTGAGAGCTTCATAAATTTTGTAGCTACAGTGATTTAAGTTTATCTTTTTTACAAAGCCTTTGGAAAGCCATTTTTTCCCTCTGGACAGTGGGAAAGAATGATTGGAAGCCATTGGTCTTAAAACAGGGACATGAGCTTTTTCCCATCTCCTGCACTATAAAGAGCAGCAACTAGAGGTACAAAATTTAGACTTATCAAAATTTTAACAACTACGGCATTACTAGAAAAATCCTCCAATAGCCCCAGATTTAGCTTAGAGTTTTGATCTGCTGTTCATCTTTAAAAAATCATATTTGGCAAGGCAAAGGAGCTTTGCGTGAATCTCATGCTCAGAGGCTCAACTGCCTTAGCTCTATATTTTCATAATGTCTGGGCTTAATTTTGAAAGATTTTTAAATTTGGTTGTAATTTTCAATGTGGTAGATCATCAAGGACATTTTCCCAGGAGACAGGCTACCAAAATAAAAGCAATTTAAAATAAAGTTAACAGTGACACTCAACCTATGTTCACCCTACTCAGACAGATGATTCATTGAAATTTGATTTTGGCAGTATTTTCCTGATGTTTACATAACACATCATAAATTTCAGACCATTAGACATCCTCTGTGTATCTACTAGAGGAAGAGTCCAGAAGGATGATTGGACTTTTGTCCAATTGGATGATTGTTTATTTTTAAACATTTTGAAATGGGCTTTTCCTTTGCAAATCTTGAATCTTACTGTACATGATGATAGAGAGTTTGGTCACGTAGACTATGTAAGTTCTCTTAAGAGACAATGATTTCAACTAAAGTAACCACAAACATTTGATAACTTTTGATCCTTATCTGAGAGGTGCTTTCACTTTGACTTCTTATGATATGTAACAGAATGGACAGAATTTAGTAATTGGATGGTGGAGATAGAAAGCAGGAGGGGGTCAAAATATATAACTTACTTTTGAGCCTATTATTTTGGGGCTACAGTGAGTTTTAACTGTTGAAAACAGTGGTGTGTGAAAATAGTTTGAAATGTGAGTAAGCCACTAATATTTCTTGACCTGTTTTCATCCGTAAAATGAGGGTATAGATACTATTATTTTAAAGATATTTTCCAATTATGAGATTGAATGATCTTATTAGAGAAACCAATAGAATTAAAAGAAAAAGGAATAAAAAGTCAGTGAGGAGGAGGAGGACTTGGGAAAGGTAACATCATAGAATCTAAGGGAATCTAAGAGATTTAAGGAGTATTGAAGGCTCTGTACTAGGATCTTGGGAATCAACTTGGTATATTAGAGAATGCATTGATTAACGTGACTCTGGCTTGAGTTATCCTTGCTTTATCCTAGTTCACGTGACCTCTCTGATTGATCTAAAATGCTGAAGCAGTGATGTTACAAATTTGTTTATAAGCATTTTCACGTCTATTATCTTACTTTCCTGGAAGTTTTTTGTGTTCATACATCAGGGGATCAGCCTTTGTCTTCAACACAGAAACTGAAGCCAAGAGGTGTTAAATGATTTATTTGTCTGAGGGGACACACACCAAGTGAGAGCCAGACTGGAGACTGGTATGAAGGTTTTCTGACAAGCAAATTTTACAGAACCCTTTTCACAGTCTCACTTACCTTCCTAGACTGGTGGTTATAAGGTGCACACAGTATAATGATGGACAAATTTTCTGAAAATCACAGAGCCCTCTATCCATGCAGAATGATCAGGTTTGTCTGATAGTTGCTTAGTTATTTAACCCGGATCGTGCAATGAAATGGCTCTTGGGGGTTTCACTTCTGGAGTGCCTTCTAGATTCTTCAGGTGTGTCAGCAGTTTGAATTGCCTTATTAACGGAGGCCTTCTCATCACCGTTGTGTGAATCATTTATAGCTGGTAACACCAATGTGCTTTTTCTGAGCCAGATCAAGTGTCTTTATCAACTAAATAACCTGAACCCAGAGAGTTACTCTGGATCTAGAAACTTTAAATTGTAGTTGTCAAAGTTAATGAGTAAAATGGAATTTTCTCTGATAGTTCTCTCAGACAGTACAGAGTAAGCATCATCTATCCGCTCAGTCAAAAATTCTTCTTTTCCCACAGTTTTTGCCATGGTATATGTAAAGTGATTGCTGGGAAAATTAATTTTGTGCTGATCAGTTTTTTTTAATAGTTTCTCCTCTTTAACTCAGGCCATGTTGTTCCTGGATGGAGTAATTTTTTAAAATACACCTTTTCTTTTCCTGATGATTTCTTGGTTTATTAAATTGTTATTTCTCGATCTGTAATTTTACATGAAAATGCAAGAGTCTGGATTCTTTAATATCATTTACTCCACAAAATTCTCAGTGCTGTTTTGAGTCAGGATGGTGCATCTCCTGATTCTGCTTTTTTGAGAGTATTAATTCTAGATAATAACTCTCACTGTGTTGACGTGTCATAGTATGTGCTTTTATACCTTCCACGTTTCATGTGTGAATGTCAGAGAAAAATAGGAAATCTTGACTGAGTCAAGGATTTTGGAGCACCTAACAACCTGGCATTAAATAGCTCCTTCAGATGGGTGTGTTGTCGGAAAACAAAAACCTGAGGTTTTATTCTTTTGCCAATAGTTAGGAATTTAGATTAATTTCAGCGTTGCCAAGTAAGAGCAGCTCTTTCCAAATTTACATTCAATGTGTGTGATGATAACTGAATTTTTGCTTCTTAACCCTTGGGAATTCTAGGATTAAGGGTTAGTTTTCAGGTAAGCAGGCATATTTAATTAAACACTTCACTCATTGTCACATTTGATACTTTACGATGTTCACCACAAGGTGTCAATGTTGCTCTTCAACTGGCATTTGAAATTTCATTTATTTTACAGTTTTGAAGTGTGAAAAGTAGGGTTACAAATTACAAGTGAGCCTTTAATTTAGAAGTTAATTTTTTCCCTCTTTATTATTATTCCTTCCAGGTTAAGGAGTTTCTAGACTTAATCAGATAGCTTTCTCCTTTTGGGTCTGTTGATTTTTAAAAATTTTAATTGTGTCGGTGATAGGGAGTTATGGAAAGATTATAAAGAGAGGAGGAGTGACATGGTCAGGTGTGCCATTTAGAATGCCAACCATGGTGACAGTGTGGAAGGGACCTGAGGGACGAGACTGCAATCCTACTTGTCCTCTGAAATGGAAAGATTATTTTTAATGTTTAAAATTTTTTTTGTTTTGTTTTCCTTTCATAATTTCTCAAAAACGTAGCTCTACTGTAGTGAGATAAGTGAAAATAATTCTGATTTTCTTCCAGTATAGTTTTTATGGTTTTATTTCTTCTCCTCTTTTGACATGTTCTACTTTTGCTAGTTTAATAAGTGGAGGTGTGGTGTAGAAATCATGGGCTTTGGTCCTCCATCTAGGTTCCAGTCCTAAATTGTCATATGCCTGAAACTGGATGCAAAACTTTGGGCAAATTACTTAACTTAGGTATGCCTCAAACTGCTCTTGTAAAATGGGGATAATATTTGTCTCATAGAAATATTATGAGGATTAAATAAGGTAAAAATACTTGGAAGATTGCAGGACAGTTACTGGCATAAAGAAAACATTCAATAAATAATAATTTTCATTTTCCCCTTTACTTCTTCCATCTTGGAATTAGCTTTCTCCTCTATGCCAGTGCCCCTTTTATATATTACCACTAGGTTTTCCACTTTTTAGCCTCATTTCCCTTTCTCTCCTTGCCATTCTAATGTCTGCCACCTCTGTTTTTAGAGTTACTTTTATTAATCCTAAACAATTATGAGAAAATTCGTTTAATATGTGCATGTCTTGTCTCCCTAGTGACACTGAAAACTTCTTGACGGAAGGGATTATGTCACATGGCTCCATTTTGTCCTCTGTCTTATTGACAGTTCTCAGTTATGTTGGACTTCCTGTGGATCCTGCTGTGACCCTCGAGCCCTGGGTCCTAAGGATCCTGCAGTACTCTTTCTCCCTGAGAACTCTCTTTCATTACCGCAGCTTCAACCACCACATCCACATTTTAATAACTCTCGAATCCATGTCTCTTGTTGTTACTTTTCTTTTGAATTTCTTATCTGTGTTTTCCAATGACCAGTAGACATGTATACTTCCACGTTCTGTAGGAACCTCAACCCTAATATGTCCGGAGCTACGCACAGTGGCTTAATCTTCCTCTTCCTTTTCTTTCCCCTGGTTTGTCTGGTAGTATTGTCATCATCTCAGGCACCCAAGCAAGCATACCCTTCTTTGGTCTCATCTCTGTTTTCCTAGACTATTTCCTGATTTCCTAACTATTCTTCCTACTTCCTCCTTCCAGTTTTTCTTTCATGCAATTAATAGATATTATTTATTGAGCACTTAATTTGTGCCAGGAACTACTGTAAGTGCTTTACATTATTTAACTCTTTTTTTTTTCAAATTGAAGTATAGTTGATTTACAACGTTGTGCTAATTTCTGGTGTACAGCATAATGATTCAGTTATATATATTCCTTTTTGTATTCTTTTTCATTATAGGCTATTACATAGGCAATAGGTATTGCATATAGTTCCCTGTGCTATACAGTAGGACCTTGTTGTTCATTAATTAACTCTTTTAATTCTTAACAACAATCCTAAGAGGTAAGAGCTATTTAGTCCTATTTACAGATGAGGAAATTGAGACCAAGTAGTTAAGTAGCTTATCCAAGGTCACACAACTAGTTCATGTTAGCCTGTATTTAAAACCAGTTTAGCTCCAGAGCCCATGTTCTTAATTGGCGTGTTTTACTGCTTTATTGTCTTTTACACTACTTTAGCACAGGTCATCTGCCACATTGCTGCCAGAGTGACCTTTTAAAAGATACATCAGCCTTGTCACTTAGAAATTTTTGCACCATCACATAACAGGATAAAGTCCATACTTTTTCATTTAGTACTCAAGGGACATTGTTGTAAACATTCCATAGGGACTAGTGTTCTTATTTCAGGTCCTTCTACCACTGCCTTTGCAATTAGTAGCTGGCATTTACTGAGTACTTACTATGTTGTGATTAGTTCTTCGTTGTCTGAGTCACTCTCCTCTCAGCACCCCAAGCTGAGAGCTTCTTTAGGCAAGAATCCTCATTTTATTGATCTGTGTATTAGCCCTATGATGCTGAATATCACTTATATTAAGCAGGTAATAAATGCTGTTTGATTGATCAAATCAAACTCTTCTATGAGTCAGAGTACTGGGTTTTGTTGTTCCTGTTTCTGGTTTGCATCCAGTAAAATGAGAGTTGTAAAAAATTTGTAGACCATTATTGAAAAAGTGTTGAAAATACAATCAGATCTGTGAACCTTCAGCTACCTTTTTTTCCTGTCACTTCCTTCCCCATAACGTCTGGTGATATTTCAGGATCTTGTGACTTTTAATCTTGCTCCTTGTATTGATTTTTCTGGAAGATCTTTATCTGGCTGTCTACAGGCAGATTGTTGCTCACGCCCCCCCCCCTTTGATAGGAAATAGTCTCCTATAAAATTTAAATTATAAAAGGGAAATGCTCACATCAAATAAATTATTCTTGCGATAATGTTTAGAAAAGAGATAAGATGACATGTATAAGGGCATAACTGTTTATAATCTTTAAATTTTGAATGTAGTAACCAACTTTTGGGTTACAGGGAGAGTTTTTTCCCCTCTCCCTAAGTGGTAATACAAGTATACAGACTATAGCTAAGAACCCAACTGTAAAGTGAAGATGTAACAAAATTTATGTATTAAAACTCATGTATTTTTCTATTCTTGGTAGAGACTAGGCTCCAGCCCAGTGACTGTGTGCTCATTTTTGATAAAATAGGTGAAGTAAGAGGATTACTGGTAAAGTAGATATAAGGACAGCAAGGAGAAGCAAAATCTTATACTTTGCTCTGTTTGTGGTTTCCGTTTTGATTCTGGAATGTAACTGAGTGGTAAGTCATATTAACTACTGTCCTGTCTTGATACTCACTATGTTTGGATTCATAAATAGCCCTCTGTCACTACTTCATGTCAAAAGGGTAGGGAAACATAGAACAACTGTAAGGAGAGACAAACTAAGTTTAATAGCATAGCTAGCTTACCTCTTCTGTGTGTGAGCAGTCAGTCCTTTACCAAGTACATCTCCATATTGTAGCTCATTAACGGAAGTTAATAATGAGAATTATGAAGTGCACTGTATTAGTTTCACTAATGCTCTCTCCATTTAACAGATGAGGACACCAAGTCTTAGAAAGATGAAAAGACTTGTCTAGTGCCACAGGATAAATAAGTGTTAAAGCAGGTTTGGATAAAGGTCTGCCAGGCTCCGGTGCATGTGCTTTTTTCCGTTATGCAATGTTGACGCCAAATCATCAGTAGAATATAAAGCTGTTATTGTTAGAGCCTATGTAAGAAAGCAGGAACGTGTGACAAATTTTAGGAAGGTTTTCAATCAGAATTTAAAATGAAAAAGTTTAGGTACTGAATGTAAGTTTTGGTTATACGAAGTTGGTGTTTATCTGTAATACCTGTAATAGCATATTTTACTTTTATTCATCTCTCTGTACACAGACACAGACGTATATATGTCTACATACACATAAAGATCCACGTATACTTACAGAAATAGAATTTTAACAAAATACTGGCGCAGTTTTAGGTGCAGTTGTTTTTGTTTTTCCCTTTCTTTTTACTTTTCAGCTTGTCTTTTTGGCTGTAAACCCTTCTCTCTCACCGCACAAAACCCACCAGCTGTAAACTGAATGTTTGTGGTCATCCTGCATTCCCCCGCCCCTGCTCAGATTCATACACTGAAGTCATACCCCAGTGTGATGGTATTTAGAGGTGGGGCCTTTGGGAGATGATTAGGTCATGAGGGCAGCGTTCTCATGAATGGGATTAGTGTCCTTATAAAAAAGGCCCCAGGGAGATCCCTGTCCCTTTCTCCATGTGAGGTAATAGTGAAAAGACTGTGAACCAGGAAGTGGGCTCTCACCAGATAGCAACCATGCTGGTGCCTTGATCTTAGACTGCTCAGCCTCCAGAGCTGTGAGAAATAAATTTCTGTTCATAAGCCACCCAGTCTATGGTGTTTTGGTATGGCAACCTGAACTGACTAATATACCATCCAGACACAGAACACGTGTTCACATAACCCCAGTCATCCATTCACCCAAGTTAACTGTTGTGTGATTGTCCACATTTTTTCCTATGATTGCTGTGTATACATATATATGTGTATAAATTAAGAGTTTTAATTGCTGTTTTACAAATTGGGGTGGATATTATATACATGACTCTACATCTTGTTTTTCTTGTTTAACATTCCATGTACAAATCTCTTCAGTTCACTGTTTTAATGATTTCATAATAGTCCATGGTGAAGCTGTACTTTATTTTTCAATCATTACTCAGTTGATAGGGATTTAATATTTACTCCAGCTCTAGTTTTTTATTTGTTTTGCTACTTTGTATGTTACTGCAGTAAATATTTATATATGTATATATACTTACATTTATGATGTTTTTGTGTCTGTGTATTAAATTTCCAGGAGTGGGATTTCTGGGTCAGAGGGTATATATAGTTTTTTTTTAAATTTTTTAATTGAAGTACCGTCAGTTTGTAGTTTTAATTATAAGAGATAATATTGTTTTTCCAAGGAGTACAAACAATATGTGACACTCTTTACCCTGATCCCTGTTGGCAGTGGGTATTGTCATCTTTTTTGTGATTTTTATTAATTTGATAAGTATAGCACCTCAGTATTACTTTAATTTTTATTAGCTTTAGTACCAGCGCTTAGCCTGAGCTACAAGTGAACATATTTGCTTGAGTTTGTAAGCCATTCAGTATACTCTTCTGTTAATTTCGCTATTCATATACTTTACCTATCTTTTTAATTGAGTTGCTTGCATTTTTTTCATAAAATTTTAAGAGTCCTTGGTGTTTTTTCCAAATCTGACAATTACTTTTTGTATACCTTATATAAAAAGTTTATATTTGTCACATCGTATAATTCTGTTTTTTCCTAATATCTTCTGGGCATTCTGTCTTGGTTTAAGAAGTCTCTTCTATACCTTATTCCATATGTATTTTCTAAGTTTTCTTTTGAGATTTGTATTATTTTACTTTTTAAGTTAAATCTTCAGTATAATTAGGAATTATTCTTGAATACGTTGTGTAGATATTCTGTGTATTATGAGGTAGAAATTAATTTTCTTCACAGATGAGTATCTAGTTGTGCCAGTACCTTTCTTTCTCACTGAATTTAAATACTATCTTTGTCATGTATTAAAGCTCATATGTACTGGGGTCCATTTCTGGATTCTCTTTTCTGTTCTGATCCTTTTGTCTATTCCTTTGCCAATTTCAGGTTAATTTAATGACAGTAGTTTTTTGTATGTTCTGATACTAAGTGAGGCAAGTTCCCCTCTTGCTACTCTTCTTTTTCATACTATTTTGGCTGTTCTTAGGACTTTATTCTTCCATATGAACTTTAAGTTTATTTTATCCTAATTTAAAAAAAAAAACTTTATTGGAATTCTAATGGGAATTTTTGTATTCATTGACTTTTTATATTTGGGGAGAGCTGTCATTTTTATGATATTAGTATTCCCATCCAAGACATGGTATGTGTTATATTTGTTCAAATTTTATTTCATTCCTTCAGTAAAATTTTATGGTTCTCCTCATATGGTCATGTGCCTTTCCATTAAATTTGTTCTTAAGTATGCTATAGTTTTTACACTATTTTTTATAAAATATATTTTCCATTTCCATTCATGTGTGCTTGTTACTGTTATAGGGGAAAAGCTGTCATCTTAAGAAAGTATTATATTCAGTGACTATATCAAATTATTTTTCTTGTTACTGTTGCTGTTTTTAAGGAAAACTCTCTGTGGCTTACACTCATTATCATCAATAAAAAGATAGGTTTATCTGGTTTTTTTTTTTTTTTCCAGTGGTTATACTGATTTTCTAGTCTTACTGCATTTACTAAATCTATGTTGAAAAGTAATGGGTATAATGAACATTTTTGTATAGTTCTTGTTTTAATTGAAAATGTTCAGTATTTTACTGTTCAGAATATTTTCTGTTAATTTGGAAAATATTTAAAATAGTTCTTCCTATTTATTTAGCATTTTTAAAAGAATAGATGCTGAATTTTTGAAATGCCTTTCCACATTTATTGACATTATATATCTTTCTTCCTTTAATCTATAGTTACAATAAGGTATGTAGATTTCCTGATATTGCATTATAATTAATTATAGGTTATTCTTTTGATCATTTTAATAAGTGAGATTGGTGTATAGTATTTGTTGTTTTTGTTGGGAGGGAAAGGTGACATAGGTAATCAGCTTTCCTAAGATCTTAAAATTGAATTGTGAAACTTTTCATCTTTTCCTGTGACCCAACTCTGTAAAATAATAATAGCATCTACCTGATTGGGTTGTTAGGAGGATTAAATGAATTATTATGAAGTGCTTAGTACAGTGCCTGAAAATAGTGCTTCATGTGTTAGCTATTAGCATCATCATCAACTGAAACACATTAAGTAATCTGGAGAATTTTTAATTCTTCAAAGGTTTGTTAGAATTTAGCTATTAAGTCATCTAGTTTGGGTGCTTTTTATAATGATAAATCTGACTCTCATACTTTTAGTGCTATTTGTTCTGTCCATTTTCCCTACGTCTCTGTGGTTTATTCTTGACAATTTATTTTTTGCCAGGAAAACCATCTATTTCCTTTAGATTTTAAAATTTGTTGCTGAAACAGTGCATATAGTTTTATTTTATAATTCTCTTAATCATTTCAATAATTTACAACATATTTTCTAACTAAGCCCGGAAACCACTCTATAATTTCAGTTAGAAATACTATTATGTATGAACTCTTCTTGGGCAGGATGCTTTCTAATGTTGAAGTTGTAATCCTTTTTTTGGTGTGAGCTAAAACAAAATATTTGGTATACTTTTTGCCTTTACATCTCAGAATGAGAATGTAGATTGTAAACTATGTAATAGGGAATTTAGAGCTCTCATGTATAATTTTGTATCCAGCATATACAGCACCTGCCTGACTCAGAGTAGATACTCAGTAAATATTTGTTAACTGAATGAATAATGAATTAATAAATGAGTGGTTGGAATACAATCCAGTTAGATAATAACTGAATAATAGGTAGATTTTTGGAGGAATTTTTAAAATGGTAGTTTTCTAATTCCTTTTCTAAGATAATTAATACTAACTTCAGATATGTTCTCCCACAATTATGGTATATATTTAATATAAAATGTCTGAGTACTTCATTTTAGATAAAGCTCTTGCTAATGAAAATCATACAAAGGTTTTTGTATGGTAAATTAACTCTAGTTTATTGAATGAGTTAACCAGTATTCATGACTTACAGATAGAAGTCATGGTCTTTAACTAGGACCTTTTGTAGGCTCTTCATGCTGCTAAGTCCATTTTCTCTAGTGTACTGACTGTTCAACAGGGATAGGAACATAATGGGCAAAATAAATGAATCCTCCCTGAAACAATGTTCAGAACTCCTGGCTTGGAGCAATAGTTAGTTTTCAAATGTTGGAACAGTGAAAGAGGTGTATAAGATCAGTGTAAAGAGGTAACGAGAACCCTTTGAGGGCCATTTAGTATATGAGTGGTCTTCTGCCCAAGAGATGTTCTCTGTCCCTGCCCCTGTCCATCAGTTCTGGCTTGAATTCACAGGGTTACTTTACTAAGACTGCTTTGTTTAAGATGTCACTGCAAATTAGAGCTTTACCATCACACACCTCATAGCTGCCTTGTAACTTCTCCATTCCCACTGGTGCCAGGCATGTTCCAAGGCAGCTTTCCAAGGTTTAGTGATTTCACCCTGATGTCTCTGCCAATAAAAATAACCAGTTACCATTAAACACCTACCCCACCCATAACTTCATTTTCACATGCTGTTTTATTAAGAGAACTTATCAGAGATTTTAGGAGAATTAAAACATTATGCTCATCAGGATATCACCTGGCCCTTATTCTAAATTTGGGATGTTTTCCCTTTGAAGAGAATCTAAGAATCAGCATGTTTATTTGTGGAGCTGCGTGGACTTTGTAATAACCTCATTCTTACAGTTGATTCTTTATGACTGGAAGTACTCTATTAACATAAGAAGCCAGATTCTTACTTTGGGGACTTATATTTTAGTAGGACAGATTAACAGATACAGCAAGCAGGGAGTCTTACATTCATTGAGAAGCTAATAATAATTTCTAAGAGTTTTGTTGATACTGTAGGAATAAATCAGAATTCCTTCCTTTGCTATGCCTGCACAGGTGGTAGAGAAAGAAAATAATATTTGGATGTCTAAAATATGAAGGACACATAAATGCTGAAAACTTAGCATACATATTTTTTATAATATTCACAATACCATGCTACTGTTATAATTCTATTTTGCTGCTAAGCCAGGTACAGCTTGGAAAAGCTGAGTTAGTTTATTATTCAGAGTCCAGATCTATCTGATGACAAAGGCCTTTCCAGTGTATTTCTCCATCTCATGTGGAAGAATTCCCTTTCTCTCCTTGAGGCTGTGTAACAGCTCCTGTACCCTTTCCCATAACATTTCTTTGGTGGTGCACCTGAGTGTAAAATGGGCCAGGCATGTCTCAGAGTCTTGTGGCACAAGCACAGTGGAGACTTTCATAACAGGCTCTCTTAGAGTCTCCTAGTGTTGTGCTTCTGTGCCTCTGCACGCTGAAAGTGCTAACTAGAGCCCAGAGATTTGCTGTTGAGTCTCTATAACTATGCCCATATGGTTTCTCTTACTTCTTTTCCTTCAACATGGGGTGAGGTGAGTAGACACAATGATTTTCCCTTTGCTGACATGTCTATTTTCAAGCTCCCATCCATTAAATTCTGACTTTGTATGAAGCACGCTAATGCCATAGACTTTTAAAGGTAAAATGACTTTTTTGTAGTAGCATTGATTTGTTTTTTTTTTAAGTCTCAGAGATTCTTTGACTCTAGTGACAGAGTCAGATATAAACTTTGGAGTAGAATTGCCTTTAAGCAGTTCATGGGGAGAACATCTGGAGATTAAATTTATGAAAAATTCAGTCTAAGCCAAGAAATTAACTCAACAGATCTCAAAGAGGAGTTAATATTATCTTGTGTTGCATTAATTAAAACACAGTGCCCAGATCAAGGGAAGCAATAGTCTTCCTGGACGTTGTGTTCATTAGATCATATTTGGATATTCTGTCTAATTTGAGTCCCAGTTTACTTTGATGAGAAGGAGCTAAGGGAGACAGCCAGGATGATGAGAGTCATATGAAAACTAGTTAGGAATAGAGGAGATTTAGCTTGGAGAAGAGTGGACTTTGGGAATACAGTTGCTGTCTTTAAGCCAAGCAGTTATTCAGTTAATTTGGCAAATAGTTGTTAGGTAATAATAGTAAAATAGACACATCTATTGAATATGTATTACCTGTCAGGTGAACACTTCACATGCCTTATCTCACTTAATTCTTAGAGCACACCTATGAGGCGGATGCTATCCTTTGTTAGCCCTATTTTGCTAACGAGGACACACATACAGAAAGGGGAATTGACTTGCCTAAGGTTGCATTGTGACAGAGCCAGTCAGCCAGGGTTTTTACTCCATTTTCTTTCCTTTCTCCCATGCTGCCATCTACGTTCTAAAGAAGTTGGGCTCTTTCTGAAGGGATGTAATTTGGAAGAAAAAAAAAGTATGTAGGTAGAGTGTGCCTATGGATAGAATAATAATAGTGCTTTGGGGGACAGAGTGTGCTGCAGACGGTAGGCTGAGTTATTTTAGGTAGTGTGGTCAGAGGAGACCTCACTGAGAAAGAAGATATTTGAACAAAGACCTGAAGAAGATAAAGTAGCAAGTTGTATGGGTGTCTGTAGGAAGAACACCCTGGAGAGTAGAAATAGCTGGTTTAAAAGCCCTCAGGAGACAGTGAGCTTGGTTTGTTGAAAGAACAGCAGAGAGTCCAGTCTAGCTTGAGCTTAGTGAGCAAAGTTGATAGAGGCCAGGTTGTGTAGACTTCTAGATTTTTATCCACGTGCGGTGGAAGGATGTTGGGAGGTGGTTTGAGCCAAGGGAGGGAGTGATGTGATCTGATTTTTTAATTTAAATAAAGTGACTCTGGTGTGGAGAGTAGACGGGTGAGAAGAGTAGCAAGAGACAGATTAGTTAGGAGACTATTGTAGCATCCAGGCAAGAGATGAGCGTGATGGGCTGGTCTGATAGCAGTTGAGGTAAATAAAGAGAGGTGGTCAGATTTCTGGCACAGTTTGAAGTTGGAACTAAACATACTTCGTGTTGGATTAGATGTAGGTATGCGAGAGAAACTGGACTTAAGGATAACTTACAGGTACTTAATCTGTGTATAACTAGGTGAATTGGGGTAGCATTTATGAAAATAAGTGTTGTGAGATTTGTAGGGGGAAGGAGAATCAGATAATGGGGAATCAAGAATATATTTGGGCCATTAGGTTTGAGAAGGTGAAGGTACTGAGGAGGCAGTTGGAGACGTACTTCTGATCTCGGGGCTAATTGGTGCTGGAGATGTGCATTTGGGAATTGTATCAGTCAAGGTTCCTTGAGTCAGGTGCTGAAATCTTC
Source organism: Camelus bactrianus (assembly GCF_048773025.1). Classification (NCBI taxonomy): domain Eukaryota; kingdom Metazoa; phylum Chordata; class Mammalia; order Artiodactyla; family Camelidae; genus Camelus; species Camelus bactrianus. Next base: position 49,882,616 of record NC_133548.1, read on the forward strand.
AATTACTAAGCTGTGGTGGGAGGACTATAGATTACAGTAGCAAGAAGGGAAAGTGGCATAATCAGTATGTACATTAAAAGGACTGAGGGTTTTTAGGGAATGGAGGAGAGCAGTGGTCTGGAAGGCAGCAGTGAGTCACAAGGGAGACATCTGCTACGTCTCCAAACTCACTGTCATGCAGGGTGTGGGAAAAACACTCGCGCCCCACTTGAGTCATGCATCGTCTTATTTAGTTCTTACAACAGCCCCATCATCCCTACTTTTACAGGTGAGGAAACTGAGGCTTAAAATGACTGACCTTGACAGCTATAGCTTACGAATACTGGAGGTGGCATCATGTGAGTCCAGTGGAAACCCAAAGAAGGCAAATGTTGACTCAGTATAAGAAAGTACTTTTCAGCAATTAGAGGTGTGTACCAGTGACAGTGTTCTTTTGGAGGAAGGAGCGAGCTCCGGATCACTGGAGTGGATGTCTACCTGCTGCCATCACCACTGCAAACTAATTCAATCACAGAATGATATAAGAAGAAAACCAATGTATAGTAAAAGAGGAAGGGAATTGATATTTGTTACTGCTGGAGGAGAGGGCAGTGAGGGAGATAGTTGAATTCAGTTATCACTAAGAGTTGATGATTATGTGGTAAGTGTGCATCATTGTTCATACACTCAACACCACTGAATTGTGTACTTTAAATGGTTAATTGTATGTTACATGTATTTCACGGGAATTGATATTTGTTACTGCTGGAGGAGAGGGCAGTGAGGGAGATAGTTGAATTCAGTTATCACTAAGAGTTGATGATTATGTGGTAAGTGTGCATCATTGTTCATACACTCAACACCACTGAATTGTGTACTTTAAATGGTTAATTGTATGTTACATGTATTTCACCTCAATTAAAAAATGTCTATGATTCAACTAGTTATTTCCATTTCATTCAGCTTGCAATTCATTGTTCTACAGAATTTTATGTGTAAGGCACTTTGGGTACAAAAAGTAGAAAAGTGGTTATTGCTTTCATGAAATTTAGAGTTTGGGTAAGTGGGTATATATGTATGTGTATGAAGAGATAACTGATCACAAGAGGTGGTAAGTATTGTGCCCCCAAAATGGTGTGAATAATTACTGTCAAACTTCTGAGGAGGAAGAGCTCACTTGGGTTCTGCTGCTTGTTGCTACCCCAGTGTACTTGGCACAAAACATCTTCCCAGATGTCCTGCTTTTTCTCAGTGTTAGAATTTGGGAGCCCCCTTTGCAGTTTTCAAGATCTTTAAGCTTGAACTGTGACATCAGTTAAAAAATGTGTGGAAGAGGATTAAGTTGATGTTTTAAAAGAGCATTTTGTCAGCTAAATCCCTTGGGAAAGGACTCTGGCAAAAATACAGGATTGTTGCTCTCTTACGGGATGGTTATATTTTTGTTAGGCTTGATTATGATCTGGCAGATTTTTTTTTTTTTAAATATTTCTTTGTTTAAGTAAAGAGGACTGTTTGTTCAGGTTGTGTTGGCTAATTTCTGTTGGTATGTTAGATATTGATTTTTCACAATGGTGTTATAAACATCCTGACTCAGATGTGATGAAAAATCAGCTGTTCTTTATTTTAGTTTCATTTTTGAACATGTCTGTTTTCATTTTGCAAAATGTTTTAGAGAAACATTGAAAGATAATACAGAGTTCCCTTATACCCCACACCTACTTTCCCCTAGTCTTAATATCTTTCATTAGTAAGGAAAACTCAGTCCTTCCGTTGTGTTTCTCGTTTACTCTCACACTACTGCTATACTCACAATATTTCTGATACCAGACGTGTGGGTTTTTTTCCTCACACCAAGCAATTCTGTAACACCAGCTGGATATCCTACAATTTAGCTCAATTCTAATACTGTCTACCTGGAGACAGTGTCACATCCCACAAGTTAAGTGCTCAGTTCCACAAGACTGCCTCCAGCTTCAGACACCAGTCTCAAGTCTAGATTGTCACTGTGCATCTGACCATCTGGCTATAAATCAGAGGAGGGGTTCTTACAACCTCTCCTTGAGTTTGATCAATTTGCTAGAAAGGCTCACTGGACTCAGAAAAACAGTTTACTTACTGTTTACTAGTTTACTGTAAAAAGGCTGTGATACAGGATACAGATGCACACCCAGATGGAAGGGATGTGTCGGGGAAGGTGTGTGTGTGGGAGGCAGCACTTCTGCCTTCCTTGGTGCGCTGCTCTCCCAGCACCTCCATGTGTTCAGCAACCTGGAAGCTCTCTGAACCCTATATTATTGGGATTTTTTTGGAGGCTTCATCACATAGGCATGATCCATTAATTCCATTTCCAGCTCCTCTTCCCTCTCTGGAGAATGGGCGATAGGGCTGAAAATTCCAAGCTTCTAATCATGACTGGGACATTTTGGTGACCAGCCGCCCATGCAGGAGCCCACCAAGAGTCACCACATTAGGACAAAAGACATTGCTCTCACCCACGAAATTCCAAGGGATTTAACAGCTCCGTGTTAGGAACCAGGATCAAGGATGAAATAGAACAAAAGATGCTCCTTGTGCTTCTATCTTTCAGGAAATTACACGGGTTTTGGGAGCTCTGTGCTCAGAACCAGGGACAGGGACCAATATTTATATTTTCTTTTGTCTCACAGTGGTACATTTGTTATAATTAGTGAACCAATATTGAGATATTATTAGCTGAAGTCCATACATCATTTAGCTGTCCTCTTCTGGAATCCCATTCTGGATACCATATTACATTTAGTCACTATGTCTCTTGAGTTTCCTCTTGGCTGTGACAGTTTCTCAGACTTCCTTGTTGTTGATGACCTTGATAGTTTTGAGTGTGACTGGCCAGGTGTTTTGTAGAATGTCCCTCAAGTGAGATGTCTAATATTTTTCTTGTTATTAGATTGGGTTTATGGGTTTTCTAACATTTTTGATGATCAAGCAGTTATGATTATATGATTATGAGAATGTGTATAAAAATACTAACAACCAAGAATTCTACTATATATCATCCATATGAATTATGGATAATGCTGTGTGATAAACTTTGCAGTTGAGAATTTTAGGATGAATTACAAGTTTTACTAATCCAGTAATCTAAAAAAGAATGCTGGTCATTTGAAATAAAATGTCACTAGCAGCAAATCTTCACTGAGAACCTGCTATTTGTAGGGCCTTGTGCTACTCTGTCAGTTACCCCTCCTCCCTGTCAGTTCTAGCGGGAGCTCTGCACAAAGGAAACAACAGCAGAATGAAAATCAGAGTGCTGCGTTATGAGTGATGCCCAAAGGAAGAGCACAGCCAGTGCCGCGCTCTGGAGAAAGGCTGGGTTAGACCAGATGGTGTAGGCCTGTGGGAGCCTCCTAGCTTACCCTCAGTCTAAATCTTATCCTTAATATCTTCAGTCTTATCTTCATTTTGGGGTGTGTGTTGGTGGATGGGAGGAAGGAAGTACCTTGCTGTCTTCTATTATAAAATTTTACATGGTGATATGATTACCTGTTTAATTACTCTGTTTTGACCACTAGACTGTAAACCTTTGTGGGGACAGGGAGTCTGGTTTATCTTGCTCAGTATTAAGCCTCTGGTGCTTAGCCTATTCCCTAGCACGTGGTAGGTGTTAATTAATAAAGAATAAACAAACCAATCTAAAAATGGGCAGAAGACCTAAACAAGCAATTCTCCAGTGAAGACATACTATGTCAACCTCATCATCCATGGCTGGCAAAAGGGGTGGTGGGGTAGGTGGGGAGTAAGTAAGGCCCTGGTGAATATGGGGTCTGAAAAGAGGTTCCAGGTAGGCCCAACTCTGGTCCTAGGAGGGCAAACATGGGAATATGTCCCAACTGGACTTACCCCTTCCTTTAAGTGCAGCAAGAACCAATAGGATCTTGTCATTGCATTCTGAATAAAGCTCCATGAGCTGGTTTGGACAGGGGTGGGGAGACATAAAAGCAAAAATAAACAAATGGGACCTAATTAAACTTATAAGCTTTTGCGCAGCAAAAGAAACCATAAGCAAAACAAAAAGACAACCTACAGAATGGGAAAAAATATTTGCAAAAGATGAGACTGACAAGGGCTTAATCTCCAAAATATTTAAATGGCTCATATAACTTAATAATAAACAAGCAACCCAATCCAAAAATGGGCAGAAGACCTAAACAAGCAATTCTCCAATGAAGAAATATGAAAGGCCAATAGGCACATAAAAAATGCTCAATATTGCTAATTATCAGAGAGATGCAAATCAAAACTACAATGAGGTATCACCTCACACCAGTCAGAGTGGCCATCATTCAAAAGTCCACAAACGATAAATGCTAGAGAGGCTGTTGGAGAAAAGAGAACCCTCCTACACTGTTGGTGGGAATGTTGTTTGGTGCAGCCATTATGGAAAACAGTATAGAGATTCCTCAAAAGATTGAAAATAGACATACCATATGATCCAGCAGTCCCACTCCTGGGCATATATCTGGAGGGAACTCTTAATGCGAAAAGATACATGTACCCCAGTGTTCATAGCAGCACTATTTACAGTAGCCAAGACATGGAAACAACCTGAATGTCCATGGACAGATGACTGGTAAAGAAGCTATGCTGTATTTATACAATGGAATACTACTCAGCCATAAAAAGAATAAAATTTTGCCATTTACAGCAACATGGATTGACCTGGAGATCGTTATTCTAAGTGAAGTAAGCCAGAAAGAGGAAGAAAAATGCCATCACTCATATGTGGAATCTTTAAAAAAAAAAAAAAAAGGATACAAATGAACTTATTTATAAAATAGAGGCATACTCACAGACATAGTAAACAAACTTACAGACTTATGGTTACCAGGGGGGAAAAGGAGGTGGGATGGGATAAATTGGGAGTTGGAAATTTGTAGATACTAACTACAATATATAAAATAGATAATACAACAAGTTTCTTCTGTATATCACAGGAAACTATATTCAGTATCTTGCAGTAACCTATCATGAAAAAGAATATGAAAATGAATATATGTATATGTATGAATGAAACATTATGCTATACACCAGAAATTAATACAGCATTGTAAACTGACTATACTTCAATTAAAAAAAAAAGAAAAAATGAAGAGTTTGTCAGGTAGTACAAGGAACAGATGATTACACAAGGTAACACCGTGTAGAAAGTAGGGAATGCTTGCCTGACACGTTAAATAAATTCTTCCAGCTGTAGATCACATTCCTCTGCTCTAGAAAGCCTTCTTGGATCTCACTTCATTTCCTGTACCCTTATTGCACTTAACAAGCATTCTGTGCCCTGGTCACTTAGCTTTATTAACCTTGCATTATTTTCCTTTTTAAAAGATGCCTTATCTCCTCAGTGCTAGCTCCCCCACCTTTTTTTGGAGTGCCTGCTATGTGCAAATATTGTGCTAGGTATTGCACATATTTTGTTATCCTATTTAATCCTTTCAACCACTCAGCACAATAGGCAAATGAGGAAATTTTAATAACTTAATATTATTTAATAATATTAAGATTTAATAACTTAACCTAAGTTATACATTTCTTGTCGCCTTCAGAAGTTTGAGACCTCTTCTGCTGCTCTGTGCCGTTTTTAACAGGATATATTGCTTCAGTAGAATTTATATGTTTAATGAAGGTCTTCTATACTTTTTAGACCTTACCACAATTCCATTCTGGGTATTTTTTTTTTTTTTTTTTTTTTTTTTGGATCAAAGGACTGTGTAAACCTAACACTTCTTCAAACTTTGGAGCTCAACAACAAAACTGGTGAAATAGCTAACTTTCAGATGTTACATTTTCAAGGCTTAGAATGAATGTCTAACATAGCAATTCCTTGTATGATAGACTATTATTATAGAACTTTTAATAGAGAGCAGACAGAAAAAGAAAGTTTTAAAATTGGTCAGAGAAAAAAATATACTTATTTGGAAGTGTGTTAGGCGTTCCAGTTTTGATGCTTCCACATAAAGCTGTCCCCTGTAGCCTTGGAAACCATAACTTCTCAGTGCTTGTTTTTAAACTATGGTTTTCTTTTTAGTATAAGTAGATTTTGATGGTAGAAGAAGTTGTCATGTGGAATTACTCTGTGGAGCCACTTGAACAGACTTGAAACATTGTTTATGCATAAATAAATTCACCACTCTGAAAAATATTCTGGCCAGGCACAGTATGTGCTGGCATCTGCAAATCAGCCCGTATTTGATATGGAGTTTATACTACTCGTAAGATGTGGCCAAAAGGGCCTCTGATAGAAAGCAAATGGAAAAGGCAAGGTGTTGAGGTTGGTTTTTTCCCCCTTTCTTTGCCTTCTTAATTTCTTTTAACTTTTCCTGAAAATTCATCAAGAGTTTCAATGAATCTTTTTGTGAATTATAGCTAGCATGACACAACTATAAACGTTGATGCCTTTTTATGAATTTTTTGCTTTGTTTTCCTTTTTTTAAAATGCTCATTTCCAAATGATGAATTGGTCTTATCAGTTTTATTCACTGTGACCATCGTTCATATGTTATTTATTCATTCAGCAGCTATTTATGGCTCTTCTAATAGATACTATGCTAGTGATACGCTGGAGATACAAATGTAAGTCAGATATGACCCCAGGCTTCAAGGAGATTTCAGTCTATGGGTTAGTCGGACAACAAAGCACAGAAACATGGTACTGTCATGAAGGCTCTGATAGTGTCCCTGTGCTTCCTTCTCTGGGAACACAGCCAACAGAGGTCCCAGGGTGGTCATGGGAAACTCCCTGGAGGAAATGATGCTTTCTTTCCTTTTCTTTTCTCCTCCACCCTTTTCTCCACCCCTTAAAAAAAATTGGAGTGAAACCTACATACTATTCTTTTTTAAAAAAATCAAATGCTGAAGTGAAAAGTAAAAGTTCCTGTGCTACCCACCCCAACCCTGCCCCAGTCTCACTCCTTAACAATAACTACCTGTAACACTCTTTGTTTTCCTTCATGATAGTTATTATAAAAACTTGAAATAATATACTTTGTTTCTGTTATTTGATAAATAAACTTTGGATTATGACTCTTGGCTTTGGACAATGAAAGAGGAATTTAGCATATTTATAGTACCTGCACCTTCTCTCTCTACCTCTATGTTTTTATTAGTTATCTTATTCTTACTTTGTCACGTTTTTTTAAATTACAGTTTACTATCCTATTATAATTAATTCTTCTGTGCTTTATCTGTAGGATAACTTAAAAAATTGAGCCACAAAGAAATAACATTACTATAGATCCAAGTATACATTAATACGTAGTAATATGTTACAATATATAGTAATGTACACACACATACACAATATTACTGTAGATCCAAGTGTGATTGGTGCCACAGCAAAGGACTGTAATTTTATGTTGCTGACCTAACACTGGAGGAATTTCCCAAGAGTCAGGGTCCAGTGGATAGAATTTTTGTAAGTAGTGTCTCGTTTATTTGCCAGTATCCATTTATAACAGGCAAATAATCTAAAAGTTAATGAGAAGAATCTAAGGTGCAAAAATATCTCATACCCACCATGTCCTATCTACATTTTATACAAAAGAAGAATCCATAGACCTCATTCAGAAGCTGTTTTTTTTCCCCTTTCCTCCATAATTTGTCCATTTATGTGAAATATCTTCTGAGCATCTTTTAAAGTGCCATGAATAACATAATCCAGAGGAAAAGTTTACTTTTGTTTCTGTGTTTTGAAGATATTTCGGGAAGAAAGTGAAGAGTTAAATTTTGAAGAAAAGTTAAATTTTATAAAAAGCAAGGAAAGTGGAGGAAAGGCAAATGAAACAATGGGAAAAAGTGGGACAAATGTCTGTCCTGTCCAGACCTAATCAAGACTATTTTCACGCAATAAGAAGTTTTCCTAGAAAATAAAAAATGAATTTTTGCAGTAACTCAAATTATAGATTACTGATTCTGATCAAGTAACTTTCTAGTACTATCCTGATGAATCTCCTTTAGGTCTGTTCAATTAGAGCACATCATTCACTTGGTGGTAATTATCCTTTCTCACATGAGGATGTGGCCAAAATGGGCCAGTGAGAGCCTTGCTTAGCATTTTGCAGGAACTGTAAGGAAAGAGACTCTAATTCTGAGATTATAAACACTAAGGATAGTATCAGCCTGGAAATAGCAGGGCTACTGTGTGGAAAATAGTCAAGAATACTCTTCCCTTACAGTGATAAAGCTAACCACAAGGTAAACTGAAGAAAACTTCGTATTTTCTTTCTTTTTTTTTTTATAAAATAACTAAATGATTAATTTTTACTGATGTGCAAATTAATAAAGATGAGATGAAAATGTTTGTATATGACATATATGAAAAAGGTCTGTTTCAAAGAATCAATCTTTATTCATTTAAATTTGCATCTGTCTCTGTCTTCAAAGTACATTATGTTGAAATACAGCTTGATTTGATTTGTATTTGGACTCCTGCAAGTTTAATTAGATTTCTGAATCCAGAATGTAATTTGGTTTATCCATACACAGCTTTTAAAAGCAAAGTAATTTTAAGTATTTCTTTTGAATATTAAAATGAAAATGAAAATTAGTTTTAATTTTGCAAAATTTTTGGTAATAAAGTTTTAAAAGGGAATTTTCATGTGTGTGGCCTTTCATATTATATCACCATACTGATGTCCAAACAAATATTTGTCCTTTGAAGTAAGAATTTCAACACAATATGCTATGCCACTCTCCTAAACTAGAAAAATAAACCAAATATCATCTGTCTCTAAACCCTATAAATATGTTTATGTATTTATGAATGTAAATAAGTAACAAAATTAATGTTCTTGTTTGTTTTGGAGCTTAAGGATGGGCAGTGGTGGTAATGGAAGGTAGTCTGACACCTTCCAGTTTCCATGAGTTTACAGTGTTCATGCTTCATTATTTTCTTTCCAGTGGAAAACTATTGATTCAAGAGTTAGGTGTGGATTCTGGCAAAAATGTTCCACATTCTAACAGTAATCACAACATAGGTGGCATCACTGTTAACTAACAGTATTTGGACATGTGCCACTAAATCCAGAGCCACAGTCTCAGAAACTGAGTAACTTTGCTTTTATTTTGTGTGCCATTCGATAAATCATGACGACCTAGTTTCCAAATCCACTGTAGATTAAATGTTACAATTTAGTGATGCTACTGGAAGGCACATTGAAAGCCTCAAGAAATGTTACATGAAGGCCTTATAGAGTGAGGAAAGGCAGAAAAAGAATTAAAAGCTGACATCATAATTTTAAAAGTATGATTTAGGATTGTATGTAATAGGACAGATGCTTCTTCAAACCTTAGCATCTTGCTGATGTTCAAAATGATGTCCAGTCTTTAAGAAACAATATCACTGTTTTCATCATACACATTGTCAAGAACCAGGGACATGGGTAATACACTGATGATATATGCCTACCCAAAATAGTTAAATTTAAAAATTGTTGTTCACAGTTAAAAGTGATAAGCACATGATAAAGTTATCTGGAAAGTTAACTTGCATGAGGTATCTTCTCTGATGTCTGTGGAATTATGTAGTTATTCTGTATAGTATATTTGTGATCTCAGTGGAAATGCTTTGTTAGGTATTGAAAACTCAGTCCCAACAAATTAGCTTCAGTGTGGTTTTTACTATGAGGCAGTTGTTGACCTTGTGAAATAGGGCAGTTGGAGAAAAGGGCAGTTTTTTCCCCTTTTGTTTGTTTTTGCCATTAATACATGGTTTAAATGCCATGTTAGTGTCACTGGATTGACAGAATAAGGGATTGGCCAGGAAGAGTCTTGGTTTGGGATACTGCTACCTTTCCCCAATACTTCCTGCTTTTATTTCTTGAGCATTTCATATCTTTTTCCTCTGGTATTTTCAAGCTTACAGAAATATTGCAGAAGTAGTACAAGAGATTTCCCACTTCCTTTTACCATTTGAGAATAAATGAGAAAGAGGATCTCTTATTACTCCTGAATAAACTAGTGTGAATTTTCTACAAATAAGAGCATTCTCCTTTATAACCATAGTACAACCATCAAATCAGGAAGTTAATATTGACACATTACTGCCATCTAATTCACACACACCTTCAAGTTTCTCCAACTGTCTCAATGTCCTTTATAACAAAAAAAATTTCCTCCAGGATCACACATTGCATTTAGGGGGTCACAGCTTTATAGTCTGAAGCAGTTCTTCAGTCTTTCCTTGACTTTTGTGACCTTAGCATTTTTGAAGATTTTAGGCCTTTTTTTTTTTTTTTTTTTTGTGATCTTCGATTTTGGTCTGTCTGATTTTCCTAGTGAAGAGATTCAGGTTATGTATTTTTAGAAGGAGTATTATACAAGTGATGGCTGTGTTCTTGCATCCTATCAAGCAGTAGACAATTTTGATTTGCCCCATTACTTGCGATGTTAACTGTTGAACACTGCATTGGATTGGTATCTGCCAAGTTTCTCCTGTCAAGTTACCCTTTTTGACTTTGCAGTCTATAAGTATTTTGTGCGAAGGTATTTTTAGATTATGTATATTTCATTTCTCATCAATTTTCCACTCGTTAGTTTTAACATACAGTGATGTTTCTTGGCTGAACTAATTATAAAGTGATGGTTGCCAAATGGTTACTTTATATTCTGTCGTCTCTTATATATTCATCAGTTGACATTCTACTGTAAGGAAAGGCAGCTTTCTTCTCTTCCTCATTTATTTATTTACAGCAGTATGGATTCATAGATTCCTGTTTCATCCAATGGGTAATAATCTTTTACTATAGTTACTTATTTTGGTACTCAAATTATTCCAGATTTGGCCATGGGAACCTTTTCAAGCTGGCTTCTGTTTTCTTATGACATATTTCCATCACTCTTTGAATACTTCCTTACTTTCTGGCACAGAATATTCCAGGGCTGTATTCCCTTTGCCCCTGCATTAAAATCAGTCATTTCTCCAAGGAGCTTTGATTTCTTTTACTGAAGAACAGTGTTTTAGAAACTGAGATCTGGGTCTGTCTGTGTTCTTTGCACCTGGATCATCACTGTCCCCAGGCCCTCAGTGGAGAGAGCTGGGAAATATATGCACATACACGTACACACACACACACACACACACACACACACACACACACACACGTTTTATATTGTTTGTCTGTCTATCTATCTACCTACCTACCTACCTGCCTACCTACTTCTGTCAAAAACTGTGGGTTAACACTGATATCTTCAATTCCAGTCCAACACGACTGGTTCATTTTAAGTTCCTTTCTATATTTGTGACTCCCTTCTCCAAAGATGGAAACTCGGCTTCCTGTTACTGTCAGTATATCTACTTATTAGATCAGTTCCCTCTAATATGTAGTCAATCTCCTGTTACTACTGCCATCCCGCCACCACCAGATGGACCCCATCCTTACCCCACTGAGGTTCTGTGTCCTGCAGAGTCATCATCCTCCTACCTCCATTTGGACTCCCCTGTGGCCTTGATCAGGCTCTTCCATTCTGGGTTAGACTGAAGTAAGTAGTGCTGAAGTTTGCTACTAGCCTGGTGATCAAGTATATTTAAAATATAGAGCAGAATATTGCATCAGTTTTGTAGTGAGAGATGATTAGTCAACATGTGTGTGCTTCTCTGTTTGCATGTCTATAAATGAGGGACCAGAAAATGAGAAAGCTCATTGTTTCTTACCAGTAAATTTTAATTAAATCTTTTAAAAGAGATTGTTGGAAAATATCAGATCTAATTCATCTTTGTACTCTTAGCAACTAGTTCAGCACTGTTCTGCATTTTAGGTTTGAAAAAATATTGATTGAAGAAATGTGTGGATGCTAGTGTCTGAATGTGTCTACTAAATACTTGGTGAATTTTCCACTGTAGTTTTTAAGGAAAGTACCATAATATCTCTGTCCAAGGACTAGCTGTGTACCTGTGTAAGAATTAATGGAGATGAAAGTTCTTGCTAAGGATTTTTTCAAAAAAAAAAAAAAAAAAAAAACAAACCAGCTTTATTAAGATATAATCAACATACAAACTTTACTTAGTTGGGGTGTACAGTTTGAAGAGTTTTGATATGCAAACATGCATGAAACTATCACCATAATTAAGACAATGAACATATCCAGCAGCTCTGAAAGTTTCGCCTTGTGCCCTTGGTAATCCCTCCTACCCGCTCATAGTCTCTCCATCTCCAGGCAGCCACTGATACGCTGCTTGTTGCCATAGATTAATTTGAATTTTCTAGAATTTTAAATAGAGTCATGAAGTATGTGGGGGTTTATTTCTGCTTTCTGTAGCTCAAGATAATTATTTTGAGATTCATCCATGTTGTTGTGTGTATCAACATAGTTCATTTCTTCTTATTATTAAATTGTATTCCATCACATGAATACTCCATGATCATGTGCCTGCTGTATGACCCAGCCATTCTACTCCTAGTTATTTATCCAAGAGAAATAAAAGCATATGTCCAAATAAAGATTTATATTCAAATGTTCATAAGATCTTTATTTGCATTAGCTAAAAACTGGAAACAATCTGAATGTCCATCAACAGTTAATCCCTCTATAAGGGATTATAGAATGAGTTGAGACATATTCCCTTTTCAGTTTTCTGGAAGAGGTTGTATTGAGTTGGTATTCTTTCTTTCTTTGAATATTTGTAGAATTCACAGTAAAGCCATCTGGACCTGAAATTTTCTTTATAGGAAGATTTTAACTAAAATTAAATTATTTAGATATAGGGCTATTCAGGTTATCTGCTATTCTTGAGTGAGTCTTGGTAGTTTGTCTTTCAAGGAATTTAGCCATTTTGTCCAAGTGGTAAAATATAGTATCTGTAGAATCTGTAGTGCTATTACTTCTCCTATTCCTACTGCTGGTTAGTCTAGCTGTAGGTTTACCAATATTATTGCTCTTCTCAAAGAAACAACTTTTGGTATTCATTTTTCTCTATTTTTGTATTCTGTTTAATACCATCTCTGATATTTATTATTAACCTTCTCCTGCTATCTTTGAGTTTAATTTGCAGTTCTTCTAGTTTTTTTTTTTTAATGGTGAAAGCTGAGGTCATTAATTTGAAGCTTTTCTTGTTTACTCATATGTAGTTTTAGTACTGTAAATTTCTAAGGAGGATGTTAGCTGTATTTCGTACATTTTGATGTATTGTGTTTTCATTTTCATTCATTTAAAAATACTTCCTAATTTTCTTTTTGCTTTTGTTTTCTTTGACTTGTAGGCTATTTAGAAGTTTGTTATTTGGTTTTTGCATATTTGTATATTTTCCAGATTTTTAAAAAGTGACTTCTAATTGAATTTCATTGTGATGAGAGAAGTTAACATTGCATGGCTTGCCGCCTTTTAAATTTATTGAATATTCAGAATATGTTCTGAACCATATGTTCATATGTTATAGTTCAGAATATATTCTTTAATGTTAAACATTTCATGTGCACTTGAAAAGAATATGTATTCTGCTGTTGTTCATTGTTCTATATGTTTAGATGTTCTGTATCCTGATTTATTTTCTGTCTCTCTTTCTATTACTTATTCAGAGAGGTATTAAAATGTCCTCTTATAGTTGTGGATCTGTCTGTTTTGTCTGAACAGTTTTATGACATTTTGCTCATGCAGAACTGTTTCCAAGCTATTATTGGGTGCATAAACATTTAGAATTGTTATGTCCTCTTGACTTCTTTATCTATGATATTGCCTCCACGTTCCTGGTAGTATTCTTTGCTCTGAATTCAACTTTGTATAATGTTAATATAGTCACTTCAGCTTTCTTTTGATAAGTGTTAGCATAGTGCATCTTCTCCTTATATGCCTTTTATATTTTTAACCCATTTTACATTTTTATATTTAAGGGGAATTCCTTGGAGATAGCATGAAGTTGAGTTTTACTTTTTTATCCAGTATAACAGTTTTTACCTTTTAATTGGGATGTTTGGACTATTTTTAATTTACAATAATCACTGTTATTGTTGAGTTTAAATCTGTCTTGCTATTTGTATTCAATTTGTCCCATCTGTTCTTGTTCTCTTTCCTTTTTGGATTTTATTTCCTTGGTTGGCTTTTTAGCTACTTTGTTTTTGTTATTCTAGTGGTTGTTTTGGGGCTTAGAATGTACATCTTCAAGTGATAGTATGCCCTGCGACATACAGTTTAAGGGCTTCACTTCAGTAACCTGCATTTTTCTCTTACCAGCCTTTTTGTTACTGTTGTCATATATTTTACTTCTACATATGTTGTGAACCCCATAATACATTGTTGTTATTTGTGTTTTAAACAGTTGATTAAGTTTTAAAAAGATTTAAATAATAACCGTTTTTATGTTTTCCCACATAGTTACCATTTCTGATGCTTTTTGTTCCCAAATGCAGATCCACAGTTCCATCTGGTATCATTTTTCTTATGCTTGAAGTATTTCCTTTTGCATTTCTTATGGTTCATTTCTGCTGCTAATTGAACCATTTCACCTTTTGCATGTCTGTAATTGTCTTTTATGATCTTTATTTTTGGAAGATAGTTTCACTGAGTATGGAAATCTAGGCTAAGTTTTTTTGTCTATTTCTTTAAAGATGTTACTCTGCTGTCTGCTAACTTGTACTGTTTTTCTGTTTTGTTTTGTTTTTTTTTAACTTGTACTGTTTCTGATGTGAGGTCTGTCATTCTTGTATTTGTTCCCCGTTATGTCATTTTCTCAGGCTGCTTTTAGGATTTCTTTATTACTGTTGAGAGCCATTTGATTATGATGTGCCTTGGTATAATTTTCTTTGTGCTTCTTATCCTTGGGACTTGCTGGGGATTCTTGGCTCTGTGGGTTCATAGTATTCATCAGTTTGGAAATTTTTCAATCATTAATTTCTCAAAAATTTTTTTCTGTCTGTTTCTCTACTATTTTCTACTTCTTGGGCTATAATTACATGTATATTTGGTCTTATTAAGTTGTCCTACCACTCACTGATGCTTTGTTTTGGTCTTATTTCTTTCTCATTTTGAATATTCTCTGTCCAAATGTCCATAGACATTTAGCATATCTTCAGGTACTAGTCTTGTCTTCTGTGATGTCTAATCTGTTCATCTGCCCTTTTTTTTTTTTTTTTTTTTTTCGTTTCAAACTTTGTAGTTTTTATCTCAAGCTCAGTTTGGGCCTTTAAAATTTTTTCCATGTCTCTATTTAGCATTCAGTCTTTCCTCTCTAGCTTTTGAACATATGAATTACAGTTGCAATAACTGGCCTTGTACTAATTGTATCATCTCTGTTAATTCTGGGTCAGTTTTGATTGATTGGTTTTGCTACTCATTTGCATTCTGTTTTCCTGCTTCTTTGCATGTATGGTAATTTTTGGTTGGATGCCAGCCATTGTAAAATTTGCCTTATTGTTTGCAGGGTATTTTTGTAGTCCTGTAAATATTCTTGAGGTTTATTCTAATATAAGTTACTTGGAAAAATTTTCATCCTTTCAGGTCTTGCTTTTAAGCTTTGTAAAGCTGGACTAGAGCAGCATTTAGTCTAGGGTTAATTTTATCCACCCGTGAAACAAAACTCTTCTCAGTACTGTATTGTATGGCCTGTGGATTATTGGTTATACTCTGTCTATAAGGAATAGGCACAATTGCTGGCCTTGTGCAATTTCTGCTTACTTTTCTTCTAATCCTTTTAGATGGCTTTTTCTTCCCTTGGCCTTGAGTAGTTCCTCAGATGATTCGCTGATCAGTACACAGCTGAATCCTTGAGTGTGATTCTCTGCAAATTTCAGAGTTTTCTGTTTGTGCACTCTCCTCTAGCACTGTGTTGTGAACTCTAGCACTTGTGATTTCCCTGGACTTCCAACTTTCTCCTTAACTCAGGTGGACCTCCTTGCTCTGTTGGGATCTCCCTCCCTTAGTCTGGTAATTTCCTCCAGGCAGTAAGTTGGGGCAATCAGAGTGCTCACCTTATCTGTTTCCTCGCACTGACCTTTGTTGTCTGATGGCCAGTCGACAGAACCACTGTTTCACATGTTTTCTTAGTTTTTTTTCCTAGTAGTTTAACATGGGAGAGTAAATCAAGTAACTGTTACTCTGTCTTGGCCAGAAGTAGAATAAGTTATGCTGATCCTAAGGATTTTGGTGTTCTGAAGACCCTCTTAGTAACTTCAGGGTAAAAAATGACTCACTCCACTTTTGTGGAAGGTGTGGACCTTACTTTGTTACTACTTCTGTATCATTTTCTTTGTCTCCATTTTGTCCCATTCAGATTTGAACTGAGCCAAATTTATGGGCCAGGCACCGTAGAATGGAAATTAAAAAGATTAATATGATCTGATCCCTTTCCGTTGAGAACTCAGAGCTTAGTTAGAGATGGTTCCGTAAATCAGAGCTCTTAAACTGGTGGAATTGAGTTTGAACCAGGTCTTTTAGCTTCTAGTTGAATGTCCTTTTCACTGAAGCTGTCAGTCAGAACCTAGAATTAAAATAGTAATTATCTATAAACATGTAAATATATATAATAAAGTCATATAGTTTTTTTTTAAAGACATAATTTTCACAGTTTTACTATTTGCCAGAAAAAATTTGTAACAGTTCATTCACTGGTGTATAGACTAGGCTACAGTGAAGCAATCCTATCAGTTGCCCTAGGCTCCCATAAAGCTTCATACTGCTGCTTCTTCCTTATCAATATGTCAGTCATTATACCTGCAAATAAATATGAATTTCTTTTTCAAGTTATCTTTTCATTTTGATGTCTAGTTTTAGTAATATGTATAACATCTGCAGTGTTTTGTAGCATATAAGACAATATTGATGTAGGATCTGGCAGGTGATTTATCTTAAAAACAGACTAAACTTACAGTATTGATAAGTATAATACAGTATTGGAAAGGCCTTTTCCATGTGATTTTCTTAAGACCATTTTCTTTTCTCTAGCTTTATTATAAGAATACAGTATATAATATATAAACAAAATATGTGTTAATTGACTATTTATGTTATCAGTAAGGCTCCAGTCAACATTGGGCTATTAGCAGTTAAATTTTGGGAGAGTCAAAACTTATATACAGATTTTTGACTGCACAGGGGTTGGCATCCCTAACCCCTGTGTTGTTCAAGGGTCAACTGTAACTTGGAAATTAACTCGTCAATCAAGGTCACCTTTATGGTCAAAGGACCATGATGATGTTAGTTTTCAGAGTTATTTTAGTTATTTTAGAGGTCTTTTAATTCAGCGTTCTCATTTTAAATATGAAAATGGAACCCCAGTTAGCTTAAGACACTTACTTGTCCAAAGTCTCAAAGCTACGCCAGTCAGAAAGTAGGGACTTAAGTCCAAGATTCCTAACTTGCAGTTCACTTCTCCATCCTCTGCTCCATGCTGCCTTGTTCTCTTTGCCATATTTGCATGCTACGTTTATACAAATAATCTTATTACTTACTGCTCCCAGAAACGGAAATGCTTTCTTGCAATCCTCTATTGCCAATACGTGTGATTAACTTCGCTTGTTTTGGGTTTCAGTATAATGTTTCAGAATTGGCTTAACAAATGTCTCCATTTGGCCTGCTATCTGAAGAAAATGAGCAAATACGGAATTCCGTCTAAATTGGCAGTTTTGTTGCAGTTTTAACTGGACACAAATCAAAATTACTGCAGTGTCTCTGAAGACGTTCCTACCAACATACTGCTACTTAAAACTCTTGAAGTCTGTTCCAAAAAAAGAAACTAGCACAACTCTCTTTTTTCCTCCCTTTTCATTCCACTGAACCTCCAGTTCATTACCAGTATCACTTGCAAATGTCTCATAAGTCTTTTAGTCACTGATAAGCAAAAAAAAAAAATCTGAAGAGGGTGAAACTTTACAGTCTCGTAGTTTTTTGACTATATGTTCATGTAGCCTCCTCCTGAGCTCTACAGGGTATGTGTACATGTGTGTAGGCATGTATGCATATATGTTCATATTGCAGGAGACCATGTAGAATGGAGATATTGTTGTGGTTGTATATGGAAAATTCAGTTTGCCACAGAAGGCATCCTTGATATTCTGACATTTCACTATTGATTATGGTATAAATTAGAGTTTTCTGATAGGTTCTTGTTATCAAATAAGGTTTCTATGCCTAGTATAACTAAGGATTTTTCTCAGGAACAAGTTTAGTGTTTCTCCTTTGTTCTATTAATGTAGTGATTACATAGACTTAACGGTGTTAAACCATCTGTATAATCCTGGGATAAATTTTGCTTGCTTATGATGTATTTATTAATATAGTACTAGCTCAGATTTGCTAATATTTAGTATTTTGCAATTTTTTTAAATAAGTGAGGTGGGCATATAGTTTTATTTTTGTGTGTGCTGTTCCAGTTCAAATCAAAACTGGTAAAGGTTACACTAGCCTAAAATGAATTGAGATGCTTTCTATATTTTCCCATGATTTAAGATAATTTATGTAATTTAGATTTAGGTGATAGCTCTCTCCAATAAAACCATCAGGGCCTACAGTCCCTCTACCTTCCAAGGTATTACCCTCTGATTACCTTTCTAATTTCTATGTGTTTATTGATCTATTTAGGTTTTCAATCTCTTGTTGAGACAACTTGGTATTTTATAGTTTTCTAGAAAATCATTTACTTTTCCTGAGTTTTTTAGTTTATTGGCATAAATTCGGTATAGTATTCCTTTTAATTTTTAAAACCTTGCTCATATCATAGTTTGTCCAATTTCTTGTTTCTAATTTTGAAGTATTTTTGTATGTACTTCCTCAAGTATGTTTATTGTACAGTGAATATATTTTAAATTAAACTTGCATGTTAGCACATGGATAGTATTATGAAAAAAATCTGGGAATGATTTAGCCTGCTCTTATGCCAACTGTGGTTCTTCTTGTCTGAAGAGAATTATTTGAGATGTAAATTGGAAATCCAAGAAGTTGATTGTTGTTCTGTAACTTTTGTTTCATCAGTGTTGTTTGTTAGTTTTTGAGGGCACATCTTGTTTTGACCTGACACATTTATCATCACATGCTTTCACACCACCTGCCATCTTCTCAATATGACTTTCCCACCCAAGATGTTACCATTTTCCATTAAAGTATTTTAATTTCTTAAGTAGCAATAGTGTTCTGTCTTATTTGATGCCATTACCATGAGCCTGTGTATTCTTCTCAATTATGTGCATGGTCTAGACAGAGGAATGTAGAAGCAGGTTTAAGGGTAGACTCCTGGTCTTTTGGGAAACTATCATATTTAGTAAACCCATCCACAAGCATTTGAGTGATTCTTTTGTGTCCAACACCACTGTAGGTACTATGGAGAGGCAAAAAATTTCTCAGACATTCAGAGTCCACTGCAGTTTGGTTCTGATCAACCTTCCCAGACTCAGGGACACTGCTCTCATGCACCCTTTGATTTAGCACACCACCTCCTTCCTATTTTGAACACGCAGTGCACTCTGCTCTTTTAATGACTTTGAAGTTATTCCCGATGCCCTAAATGGCTATTCTCTTGCATACAGTTGTCAGAATCCTACCTAACCTTCCTTTCAAATTGAAGTTTAAATTCTTTCCCTTTTAGTGAGCCTTTCCCAGGAACAAATTATCTCAGACTGATGTGTCCGTTTTGAAAGGTAAGTAGATTTGTAGTTCCAGGTAATAACTCTAATAAAGTGTTTGGCAAGCTGTGTATTGAAAGCTTTGGGAGCAAGATGAAGAAGCATAAGCTAGATGATAGGAAAGATAGGAAGATTTGTAACTGTTCAATGATTTGTCCACCTAGAGGAAAATTTCTAATGGCATGGCATAGGGCTCTGTTTTTTATCTAGTCTTGTTCAACATGTTCATTTGTTCAGTTACTTACTTGCCGTATGTTTATTGAGTACTACGTGTTGGAAACTGCTGTATGCTGGCGAAATATTGGCGAACAGGGGAGACATAGTTCTTCCCTTTAGGATATTACAATCTAAGCCTTTGAACAAAGGTATAGAAACTTACACAAAGCTTAAAAACTTAGAAACTTAGAAAGCTAATGCAGTGATAATGTGGAGCTTATAGAAATGGTGTTTACTTTGTATAACAGCATCAGTATATAAGATAATCTCCAGGGGCTGGAAAGGTAGAATATATATTCAGCCCATCTTAAATTTCAAGATGAAATTTAATTGGGTTAAGGATAGATAGAGCCTTATACCTGAGTTCTCAAACCAACTGTATAGGAAGAGGAAGGCTTGACATATGGACACAGCTTGAGTAAAAAAAGGTGTAGAACTTTTAGTCAATAGTCCAGTCATTGTTAATAATCAGTAGAATGTGACTACCAGAACAAAAATCAGGCGCTGTTGATAGACATGTAGTATCTAGAATGAGACGTGATAGATCTTCTCTGCTTTGTTTCAGGCAGACGTATCTAAATTGCTGTTACTTTATAAAAATCACTCTGTAAGAGGAATTTTGATAATCAAAAATTTGTACTCTAATATTATGTGATTTGCAAACTTTAAAAAATCTTCTCGAGGCAGTTTTCCAGAAATTTTCTATACTTGAGACATTTATAAGAAAATATGAGTAAATTTGTCTGTCAACAAATACATTTCATAGAATCTAAGGAAAACAGAATCAGAAGAAATCTTAAAATAGGCATCTGTTGTTTATTGTCTACTGTGCTTTGAGGGTTTAGGAGAGTGAGATGGGTCCCTTCCTACTCCTGAGGGATGGGAGGGAAGCTGTATGTATTGGAGGCCTGTCCTGGGTACTGTGGGTAAGCTCAGGAGCACAAACACTAATAGGATATAGGATACAGGTCTTGGTTTTCAAGGAGTATGGGATCCAGTGCTGGAGAAAGGCGGTAAACAGATGATTACAGCATGATATGAGCTTTAGATAGAGCCATGCTCCCAGGGGTATTGAGGAGGACCACACTCGGATAAGGGGGTGGCTTTATCAAATATTATCTATTTCTTCATCTTTTAAAAAGGAATTTCTGAGTCATTTTGTGCTGGGAAGTACCCTGATCGTTTTACACTGCAGCCCAAACAATCTTAAATTTAAAACGTATATTCAGTCAGGTCTCTCGTTTTAAACTTTATTCCATTGCCTTGGGGATAAAACTCCTTAGCCGATATACCAGGTATTCATAATCTGACCTCAGCCTACCTTTACACCCTCATCACCTGCCATCCTCTCCCATGTGCCATCCTCTCCCATACGACCCTGTATGCCAGCCTTGCCAAGGTACTTGCAGTTCTTGAAAATGTTATGCCAGCTTTTTTCTGTGTTTTGTATTTGCTTTTCCTTTTGTTTGGAATATCTTTCTCGTTTTTCACCCAGCTAATTGTATTCTGACTTTTAAGATCAGTTTAGTTTTTACTTCTTCCTAGAAGACTTTTACTTCCACTCGACACTACACCTAAAATAGATGCCCCTCCTTTATGCTCAGCCATTATCCTATATGCGTCTCTAACATAGTATCACACCATTAATTGTTTACATACCCATTTCTCCACAGAGGTTGAGCATTATGAATATAAAATGTGTATCTTTGATCTCTGTATTTCCATTACCTAACACAGGGCATGGACTCACAGTTAGACACTTAACACATGTTTGTTGCATGAATATGTAAATAAATGGTATGTTTCTGGAGAGGTAGACTGTCCCCAGTGACTTTTCTCTCAACACCAAACTCAGTATTAGCAACATGGAAAGTGCCCAGTGTGAAGATGGGATGAATGAATAAAGTAAAATGTGTTGAGTATTACCAGATAAGGGATTACGTTAAGTGCAGGTGTACCTTGACTAATGTGATAATGTGCTCTGTAAATGAAATAATGAAGAGATGATACTTGGGCTGGCCTTAAAAGCAGGGTAGTCAAGATTGGGATTGGAAAAGAATATTAGTTTCCTACTGATGGATAAAAAATTACCATAAATTTAGTGACTTAAGACGATACCCATGTATTATTTTGTAGTTTCTTTAGGTCAGAAGTTTGGAGTGCTGTGGTGATTCATGACTATTCTGGTGTCTAGATTTATTTGACAAGAATTCTAAAAATATATATTGAAAATTGTATGTAGTGTAGAAAAAATAGTATGTCATAGCCTTTTCAGCCACCAGAAAAATCCTTTTATCATTGATGGACAGTGTTGTAAACATGACCTGAAGTACATATGTGTTAACTACCTTTAGATGTATTACATAATGAAAGGGACTGTATAGACAATCAAGCACTAGCTAGTAACACTATTATTTAGAGACTATGGTATCAAAAACATTCCATGTCTATTAGGGATGAAGAAAGGTGAAGTGGTTAGGTCTAGCTGTATTAGACGGCACTAATCTTTTAAATTATTTGTGATGTTTCTAGCTGTCTGTAAGGAGGTTTAATCGTAGACACGTATGAGAGCCTCTGTAATTGCAGTGTAAAGAGAATTTGTTTACTATCTCTGTTAGCCTATGAGAAGAGCAACTTGGGGTACTGGACTGTGTTGCTGGTTGGGACGAAGTCTTTAGTCTTTGTATTCGGTTTCCCTTCTTTCACTAGAAAGATTGTTGACATGTTGTAACATGCGTAGTGATGTAGGTGATATCAGACTGTGGCTGTAGCTCTATAAGGCAGGCATTCTGGAAGCAGGGCAGGTAAGTAGAGACGAATTGAGAAGAGCAAGAGTTGAAGCTTAGAAACCAGTTACGAGTCTACTGGTTAGTGGAAGACGATGGTGGCAGCAGACAGAGAGAGAGGTGAACAGATTTGAAATGGCTTTAATCTGTAGATATGTCTAGGCCTTCCGTGATTTTATGACAGTGATTATTACTTCCTTGAGACATTCTGTTCCTCTGACTGCTGTAACACCAGCTCTCCCAGCTGTCCTTCTTGTCTGGGTATTCTGGGTCAGAATTTGTTAGTTTTTTAATTTCTTTTCTTTCTAATCTCTTAAATATTGATGTTCCTTTGGATTCTGTTCTAGGCCCCATTCTCTCTCATTCTCACAGTCTTCCAGAATGATCTCATTACTTTTGTAGCGTTAATAACCATCTGTGTGCTAATGATTGCCATATTTTTGTCTCCAGTCAAGATCTGTCTCCTAAGCTCCAGATCCTTGTATTCAGTTCATACTCAGCACCTCCTCTTGGATGTTGCACAGGCGCCTCAAACTGAAAGTAGGACTTTCTTGTCAAACTGCTCATCCCCTTTTCACCATTTCATTAAGTGACATCACCATTTTCCTGGTTCCTCAAGCCATATGCCAGCTATCATTTCCTTTCTTTTTCTTTTGCAATATAATTTATTTGAAATAAAATTAAGAGAACTTAAGTGTTTAGACAGATGAGCTTTAACAAATATACACCCACATTGTCATCATTCAATGAAGATATATTTTTCACTATCTGAAAAGCTCCCTCATACCCCTTTGCTAGTCATTCTTACACTCTCACTTCCACCCCTGGCTGAATCAAACACTTTTCTTACGGCCTCCTATTTATTAGCTTTTCCTGTTTTTAATCTCCTTATAAATGGAACCATACGATGTACTCTTTTGGTTTCAGACTTCTTTTGTTCAGCATACCTTTGAAATTTATCCATGTTGTATATATAGGTCAGTACTTTGTTCCTTTTTGTTTCTGAGTGATTTTTCTATGAATACACCATAATTTGCTAATGCATTGTCTTATTGATGGACACTTGAGTTGTTTTCACTTTTTGGCTGTTATAAATAAAGCCACTAGGAACATCTTTCCAAAAGTCTTTTGTAGGGGTTGGGGGAGGGGGAATTGGATAAAGGTGGTCGAAAGGTACCAACTTTCAGTTATGAGATAAATAAATACTAGGGATATAATGTACAACATGATTAATGCAGTTAACACTGCTGTATGTTATATATGAAAGTTGTTAAGAGAGCAAAATCCTAACAGTTCTCATCACAAGGAAAAAATATTTTTTCTTTTCTTATTTTGTATCTATATGAGATAATGGATGTTCACTAAACAATGCTATATGTCAATTACATCTCAATAAAACTGGAAGAGAAAAAGTCCTTTATGGTCACGTGCTTTCATTTCTCTTACACCTAAGAGTGGAGCTACTGCTCATATGATTGGTGTATATTTAATTTGTTAGAAATTACCAAACATTTTCCAAAGTAGTTATACAATTTTATAATCCCACCAGTAATGTTTGAAAGCACTAGTTGCTCTATTCCTTGATATCATTTGGTGTTGTCAGTTTTGTAAATTCTAGCCATTGTAGTAGGTTTATACTGGTTTATCATTTTGATTTTAATTTTTAATTTTTTGATGACTAATGAAATTGAGCATTTTGTCTACTATATTGGCCATTTTTATATCTTCTTTTGTGAAGTGTTTGTTCAAATATTTTGACTATTTTCATTTATTGGATTGTTTGGTTTTTTATTGTTAATTTGTAGGAATTCTTTGTATATTAGGGATACAAGTCGTTTGTCAGATATATGTACATGTAACACAAATTTTTTTTCTCTGTGACTTGATTTTTCATTTTCTCAATAATGTCTTGATGTTTAAATTGATAAAGTACACTATATAAGGTGTTTATTTTATGGATAGTGCCTTTATATCCAGTTTAGAAAATCTTTGCCTAATCCAAGGTCATGAATGTACTTTCCTACATAGTATTCTAGAAGCTTTTTAGTCTTAACTTTTATGTTTAGACGTTGATCATTTCAAGTTCATTTTTGTGTATGATGTGTAAGTAGAGATTGAGGTTCATTTTTTCCCATGTTGGTAGCCAGTTGTTTTTAGTGTCATTTGTTGACAAAGCTTTTCTTTCCCTAATCAAAAGGTAAATTGAGTATATATGAATAGGTCTATTTCTGTAATCTGACTTCCGTTTCATCAATCTATTTGTTTAGCCTTATGTAACTATTACTGCTTTACAAATTGAAGCTTTATGATTAATCACAAAATCTAGTAGTGTAAGCTCTCCAACTTTGCTCTTCAACATTTTCTTGGAGATTCTAGGACTTTTATATTTCCATATCAATTTTAGAGTCAGCTTGTCAATTTTAAAAAAAGACTGCTAGGATTTTGATTGGGATTATATTGCCTTTAGATAAACTTATGAGAGACTTAACTTCTTAACAATACTGAGTCTTACAAGCCATGAAGTGATACATGACTCTGCTTTGTTTAGTTGTTTTGAAATTTCAGCAGTTATAATTACAATTATAATTTTCAGAGTACAGGTCTTTCATATCTTTAAGTTATTTGTTGATGTTATGTAAAAATACCAATTGGACCTCGTGCATGCTAAGCACACACACTATCACTGAACTATACCCTGCCCCCACCCCAACTGATGCAATCTTGCTAAATTTACTATTAGTTTGATTATAGATTTAAATTTTTTTCTGTGTACACAATCATATAGCATCTGTGAATAGACAGACATTTTTGTTTCTTCTTTTCCTATATTTATGACTTTTTCTTTTTATTCCCTTATTACCATAGTTTGGATCTTGAGTACAGTGTAGTGAAAAACCGGATATAGTATAGAGTAGTGAAAGTGGATATCTTGTTCCTGATCTTAAGTATAGTATTAGCTGCAGATTTTTTGTGTAAACCCTTTATTAAATTGAGGAAACTCTCCTTTTTCCCTAGTTTGTTGAGGGTTTTTTGTTTTAAATCATTAACAGGTAATGAATTTTATCAAATACTATTTTAGGGCATCTTTTGAGATAACGGTATGATTTTTCTCTTTCATTCTGTCACAGTTTAGTTTCAAATGTTAAATTTGTATTCCTCAGATAAATCCATTTGATCATGATGTATTAACTTTTTCATACATTGTTAGATTTGATTTGCTAACATTTTATTAATGATTTTTTGGTATTTACATTCATGTATGATATTTATCTGTAATTTTTGTTCTTGTCATATTCTTGTTATGTTTTGGTATCAAGGTTATGCTGACCTCATAAAACAAATTGAAAAATATTCCCTCTTATTTGGAAGATTTTTGTTAAGACTAGTATTTCACCAGTGAAGCCATCTGAACCTAGAATTTTCTATGTGAGGTTTTTTTGATTATAAATTTAGCTTCTTTAACTGATAATGGCTATTCAGAGTTTCTGTTTGTCTTTTGTTTGCTTTGGAAATTTGTGGCTTTAAAACAACTTAACTATTTCATCTAAGTTTTTAAATTTATTGGCATATTGTTCATAATTTCCCCTAATTTCCATTAAACATCTATAGGATCTGTAGTGATGTCTTCTTTTGCATTCTTGATGCTGGTAATTTGTTTTTAGGTATCATTCTTTATCTCTCCGTCTCTTTCACTTTTCACATCTACACTGTCCTTCCTGTTCCCATTTTAATTTAGGACAATGCCTAAACTTTTGCTAGGACTGTTACAGTAACCTCACACTAGCCTTCTTGTCTTGTTTCTCTGTGTCTCAGTCACATTGTTACAGGAAGAAAGATCTTTCTGAAGTGCAAATGTCATTAAATCTTTCTTGGCTTAAAACTTTTTAATGGTTTCCTAATACTTTCAAAATAAAAATCTAAGCTTTTTCATATGGAATACAAAATCATTAATGATAAAGACTCCTGTTTTTTTCCTGTATTTTCTTCTTCCTTGTAATCCCTGCAAGCCATAGGGAGCTTTGCTTCACTGCCTTTGTAAGTGCTCTAATTTGTTATTCTTCATCTTAAAATTGAATACAGCATTTCACATGTGATATGGTCAACATTAAGCAGACAAAAATTTTCCCTAACTTCTCCTTTAGTGAGATTATTGTTACTCTCTGGTTGATATGGTCTCAGTATTTATTTGACAGAATACCTTTTAGTTAGTGTACCTCTACATTCACAGCAATATCTAGCTGTAAAATTTTTTTTAGCCCAGTTTCAATTTTGCTGTTATCTCAAAACATACTGAGTAGTGGGATGCATCTATTGCTATAACCAGAATACCTATCAAGTAGCTACTTGATCCCCCTCCTCCTCACACCAGTGATGATGAGTTTTATATCAGCTTGAGAGTGTTAGTGTTGGTACTGACTAATCACCCAGATGACTGGATGATATATATTTCTTTATAGTACCATTTCATAGTTTGTAAAATCAGGAAACATTCCTCTGAAACTGGCTAGCTGATTTGGAGGTAAAGCAGTTGTTTCTTTTCTTGTCACTCCTTCACCTCTCCACCCCCAGGGGAATGAGGATGTCCCATGTTATGTTTAAAAGCCTAAATACTTCTAACTTTTATTCTCCTGTTGAGTTTGAAAGGGGGGCGTTATTAGCTTGATGTAGCAGGGGCTCTGAGAGTCTATTTGGATAACACTGAAGATTGGAGGAAATGTGACTCTGTCTGTGTGTTTTAAGCCCCTAAGGTAAGATCAGAAAGCGTCTGGGGCAGTGAGAGCCAAATAGTTGAAGTCATACATTAATTATGGTCATGAATCATTTTTATTTTTAAAGTCTTTACCATTTGACAAGGTTGTTTGCATAGTACCAGTGAGTTTTAGGCAGCATTTTCTCTCCATTTAAAGTAACAGGCTATTTTGTTGATTTCTGCTCTGGGTTGGTAATGCCTATCATATTAGAATTCTGATAACATTTTTAGTAAAACTTGCTTGTTTCTTACCGGAATGAATGGTCTTTAATTTATGTGACTTTTGTTTTGAATATATTTTGAAGTTATAGATACAGAAAACTATCACATTAATCTTTCAGTCTTTCACTGATATCAACAAAAATAGTCAAAATCTTGGGACTACACTGTTATATGCTGGCATTAGTTAGCATTCAGTCAGCAACATGTTTTGAGTGCCTTTGTGCCACATTTTGTGCTAAGCACTGGAAATATATGAAAGAATGAGGGGTTTTTTCCCCCTCAGAAAGATCTAGTAAAGAAATAGACAGGGAAATAAACTGTTGCTGTAAAATATGATTCTATAATCTTTGTTAGTATTGTTATACACCTGTGTTACGGATTTCCATAGAAAGAGGTGCCTCTACCTGTCTGGAATAGTCAGGGAATGCCTTTGAAGAAGAGGTTATGCTTGAGCTGCCTCTTTGTGAGTTTAGGAGGGTACTTATCTGTTCGGTGGCAGGGAAACTTGTAGGCAGAGAGAGCTCACTCAAAGGGACAGAAGCAGAAATAGCATGATGTGTTTGGAGAGTTGTCACTAGTTCACTGTTGCTGCAGTTGAGCCTGCAAGGTAAGAATACCAGGAAATGAGGCTGGAGGTCTATGCTGGGATTACATCACAAAGGGCCTTTCCTTGCTTTTAAATTTCTTTAGAGTCACTTTTGTAGGAGAGTATTACTATCAAGAGAGTGTGTACACATAACACTCCCAGAGCATGAGGCAGTAGGATGGTGTGTAATCTCCTCTGTTGGGTTCCTTCGGAGCCCTGAGGAAATTGCTGAAGAACTGATCTCATGAGCAAGAGTTGTTCCCTTTTAGATGACCTAAGAAATCATTAGTAACTATCTAGCAGTTTTTGAAAGTGCAGAATATGGCATGAATATTTTTAGTGCATAGTATCACAGTAATAATGCTGGCAGAAGTATTGATCCCTAATACAATTGCCATCCCTCATTTATAGGATAACTTTCAGGTTAGGATTGTTGACTAGTTTTTAAAAACTGAAGTAAAACTTACATACAATGAAATGCTTAGATCTTAAGTTTAATTTCTGTGTATACTCATGTACCCCTCACCCCAGTCAAGATATAGAATATTTCCATCACCTCAGGTAGTTCCTTTGTTCCCCTTTGCTCTCTAACGATCTGTCCTGCCTCATGTAGGCAACTAGCGACTCTTGATTTCTGTCACCATAGATAGCTTTTACCTGTTCTTGAACTTTGTTTAAATGGAATCATATGGTATGTACTATTTTGTTTCTGGCTTTTTTCACTCAACGTAATGTTTTTGAGATTCATTCATCTTGTTGTGTAGATTAGTGTTGTGTTCTGTTTTATTGTTGAGAAGAATTTCATTGTGAGTGTACCACGATTTGTTTATTAATTCTCCTGTTTGATGGATATTTGAGTTGTTTGCCATCAATCTTCTTGTGGGCATGTTTTTATATTTCTTTTTTTTTTAACATTTTTTATTGATTTATGATCATTTTACAATGTTGTGTCAAATTCCAGAGTAGAGCACAATTTTTCAGTTATACATGAACATATATATATTCATTGTCACATTTTTTTCTCTGTGAGATACCATAAGATCTTGTATATATTTCCCTGTGCTATACAGTATAATCTTATTTATCTGTTCTACAATTTTGAAATCCCAGTCTATCCCTTTGTTTTTATATTTCTTGAGTAAATGTTACGGAGTAGAAATACGGGGTCATGGGTTAACTGAATGTTTAAGTTTATAAGAAACATTTTTCCAAAGTGGTGATACTATTTTACACTTTTGCCAGCAATGCATGCAAGTATCAGTTGCTCCACATCCTTGATAACATTAGGTGTTGTCATTTTAATTTTAGTTATTCTAAGGTGTGAAATGGTATCTCATTACAATTTTAATATGCATTTCCATGGCAACTAAGATTTTGAACACCTTTTCCTTTGCTTATTGGCTTTCCTTATATCTTCTTTTGTGGAATATTTCACTCTTTTTTGCTCACTTTTAATTGGGTTGTCTCTGTTACTGATTTGTAAGAGTTCTTTATATACTCCAGAGAGTACTTTGTCAGGCTGCTGTTTTGCAAGTATTTTCTCCCAGTCCATGGTCTACTTTTATATTTTCTTAATGGCATCTTTAGATGGACAGACATTTTTTATTTTGGTAAAGCCCAATTTATCCATTTTTAATTTTATGGTTAGTGCTTTTCATGTCTTCGCTGAGAAAGCTTTGCCTGCTTCAAAGTAGCGAGAGATTCTCCTATGTTTTCTTCTACAAACTTTATGGTACTAGCTTTTATGTTTACTATGGTTTCCTTGAATTAATTTTTTTGTTTGTGTTGTGAGGTAGGAAATGAGATTCATTTTTTCCTGACTATATTTATCCAATGTTCCAGCACCATTTACTTAAAAATCTTTCCTTTCTCCATTAATCTACCTAGGTTCCTTTGTCCAAAATCAATTGGCCATGTATGTGTAGGTTTATTTCTGTACTCTTTACTCTGTTCTATTGATCTTTTTTTTTATCCTTATGCCAGGACCATATTGTTTTGATTAGGTAGCTTTTTAAAAAAAGAAGTCTGGCAGATTTCAAGATTGGTTTATCTCTAAATTCATTGTTTTTCTATATAATTTATAATATATATCAGCTTCTTAATTTACAATAAGAAAAACACATACACACACACACACACACACAAAGTCTGTTGGGATTGGAATTGTAAAATTACTGAGCTGTATGTAGAGATATAACTGAATGTTGACCTTGTATCCTGTGATATTATTAGTTCTAATAGTTGTTTTATAGATTCTCAATGATTTTCTACATGAAAAATGAAAATAATGCCATCTGCAAATTAAGACAATTTGACCATTTTTAGTATGTACATGTATACAAAATATATAAGTGATATTTAGAGACAAAGAGACCAAGAAAAACACAAACCCATGATTAAAGCAAAAAAGGAAAATAACTCTTAATTTTTCCAATGTTCCTTGTTTCAAAGAGGCTGCTGCTTTAATTCAATCCTCTTAATTTGGGATTACTGTTAAATTTCTTTTTTCTTTATGAATACCCATAAGTAATAGTCAGCCTTTATAGCAGTGATGTTCTTCTGGTGAGTTTAGTAATGCTCTTAATTTCTCTGGGCCTCAGTTTCCACATTTTTCAAATGATAGGATTTAGTCAGATTATTTTCTAAAGTCTCTCAGATTCCTGTGAATCCTGCATCTTAGCTCTCAATACATCAGAGGCAGTCAGGTGGATATAGAAAGGGTGTTTTTAGAACATATTGTAACTCTTGTCATTTCCCTGTTGTAAATATGCTATAGACTTGTGAAATGATCAGTTTGAGTTCATTATTAATTCTGTTTATCCTGGAAACTTTGTCCTCATTTTGTTCCATTTGTGTCTGTGGCTCTGTGTTGAGAGTTTACAGTTAATTCACTTAAATTTTTCTACAACTTTTATTTCTAGGCTTCATAGAGCCCAGTGTGCAATTAAACAGACTCAGGTAACTGTTCAGAAAATTGGAAAGGAAATTGAAGAAAAACTAAGACTCACATCTACAAGCAATGAGCTGGTAGGTTTTTATATATTAACCTGTTTAAACTCCTTGATTTCTAAATGTGATCATCATGTTCTTCTTGTATTAATTTCCCTCATTTCCCCCAAAAAACTTTAGGTAGTTTTTTCTTTCTTTTCTTTTTCTCTTAATGTTTCACTGAGACTTTTTTTTTTTTTTTCACTGAGACTTCTTTTAGCATTTAAATATTAGAAATAAATCTTCCCATCTGCTAATTATGTAACATACAAAGTGCCTGCCTTTTTATGCTAGTTAAAACTTCAGATTACATACAATAACTTAGAAGATAATCAAAAGCTATTTTATTAATATCTCATAAATGTGAACTCTAGACAAAAATTGTATAGTGAATGAAAAATAGCTGCCAGAAGGAAAAAATAATAAACTTTAGGGACTAATCTGCTTTTAAAAGATGAATTTAAAGTTATTTGGATTGAACTTAATAGGATGGTTTATGGACAGTGTTCTCTTTTGGAAAAGATTCTTTTAATGAGGTATTTCCAAAGAAATAGAAATTCCAATCCAAATGAACAGATTTAAGTTATTAGTATAATTTTGGGTTGCTTTATAATCTTTCTAGTGGAGAAAAAAATATTAATTTTGGAATGAAGATTCTGTCTTTTTAAGCAAAGTAGTGGGTATAACTAATAAACTGAGCTTTTAAAGCCATGTAGCTATTGATAGCTTTTGATGAAATCTGAACTATGGATAATGATCATTTCAACTCCTCAAATTAAGTCCTAAATAAAAAAATTTTAAGTAATTGTTTGTACGAACTCATTGTCATAGTATTTTCCAGTTGTTATTCGCAGCACTATCAACCTGGCAAAAGGTCTTTATATCCCCAAACAAAAGTTCCATTACCTTTAAGATTTGCCCTAGATAATAATTCAATAGATGAACTATGAAAAAGCAACACTGCAATTAACATACACAGACTTCTCTCTCATGGAATTTGAAATTAATGGATGATAAAGTATTTAATCTACATAAAATTGCTGATTTTGACGTTTAAATGGCAGTATCATATAGTGCAACCTAATATATAAAACGGCTAGTGCTGTACCTGGCATGTAGCAGGCATACAAAATATGGTAGCTGCAGTAACTGTAGTGGTAATACTTACTATTCATATAACTTTTCTTGCCTATGGAAAATATTCCACTTCGGAGAAACTGTTAAACCACCTCTTATTGTAACTTAGGCCCAATAAAGGAACAAATTCCAGACCGCAGATATATTGGAGGAGGAGAAAAAATAGCTAATTTTAATCCTTTCTGTAGTGTACAAAAATGCCACATTTTTGGAGCCTTTGTCTGGGGAGAAACTGCTAGGTTTTATTTTTCTTATTTTCCTCTCTCAAGGCAAGACTGGGAAATTACTTATTTCATTAAATGACAGCATATGCTTTGTCTCAGTATAGAAAAATGTATGTTTAATCCTATTTTTCTAAAATATAAGTGGTGACACGCAGAGCAAGGTGATAGAATGTATGAGTTTAAAGAGGTCAGGTTCAGAGGTTCACTGTGTGTTTTTATGCTGCCTGCTCAACATATAAGAAAATCACTGGATTTTTGAACTGAAAGTGAACCTAGAAATCTAGGTCCCTCGTAACCCCACTTAAAACTACCCCCCTCGGTACATTCTGTTCCCTTTCTTGCTTTGTTTTCTCCATAGTATTTATTACCCTTTAACAAGCTATATACTTTACATATGTATTTTATTTGTCTGTCTGTCTAAACTCTGTGAAGAGAGGGATTTTTGTCTTATGTTTTCCCCCTCACTTCTGTTATTCCCTAGTGTCTAGGAAAGTGTTTGACACATAGTAGGTGCTCAATAAATATTTGTTGAATTTAAGAATGAATCTAGCATAATCTTCTCTTTTTAAAGAACAGGAGAATGAGACTGCATAAAGTAAGCAGCTGTCCCATAATCATTTGACAAATGGAGGCAGAAATTTTGGTTTCTTGGTCTCCTTTCAGGGAATAATGCCATGTATGCCATGTACTTGTTAATTTTATCTGATTTAGGTTTTACCTGTAGCAAATCAAAAGCCTTTGCTATTATCTTTTTTCTTCATTCCCTTTCCAAATTGACCCAAGGTCATCATACTCCAACCCAAGCATTTTCAATGTATAAAAATTAATTTTAATTTTAGCCTAAGTATAAATGCAGTCAGAAGGAATACTTGATGGGGAAAGAAATCAGATTACCTTCTAAGAGCAAATGTAATTAACTGTTAGAAGAAATTGGGTACATACTTGATGACTTTCAAAAACGTGGCATCCTCTCACATTACAGCAATGTCCAACATAATTTTTTTGGTATTTAATTATGTTTTTTAGGAAATTTCTGCTTTTGTCATTTTGAATTTTTGTTTATATGTTTTGGATTTTGTCAAGTTGCCTTTCCTGTATCTGTTGAGATAATTTTATGTTTTTTTCTCTTGTATTATGATGGTGAAATACAGTGATTGATTTTTGAATGTTAATCCGACTTAGCATTCCTAGGGAAGGCCCCTCTTGTTCATGATGAATATTCTTTTTATGTTTATTTCTATGTTCAATTTGCTAGAATTTTGTGAAGGATTTTTGCATGTACATTCATGTGGAATATTGGTCCCTAGTTTTGTTGTCTTGTCATCTCTTTTTCTGATTTTGTTGTTGGGTAATGTTAGTCACAGCTAATGAACTGGAAAGTTGTATTCTGTTTTCTGGAAGAAGAAGTGTAGAATTGGAATTATTTCTTTAATGTTTGGTAGAATTTGCCAGAGAAGCCATCTGGGCCTGTTGTTTTCTTTGTGGGCTTTGAGCTAGGAATTCAGTTCTTTAGTAGTTGAAGTGTTATTGAAGTTACCTGCTTCAGTAACTTCTTGAGTGAGCTTTGGTAACTTATATTGTTCAGTGATTTGTCCGTTTTGTTTGAGAGATCAGTCTTTTAAATTTTAGCTATATTATTGGGTGTGTAGTGCTTTCTTATTTTGACTTATAATTGTATTTCTATTATGAACATTTTTCTTATCTTTATTGGTTATTCATGTTTAAGAGGTGTCATTTTAAATATTTTTGCCCATTAAAAAAAGAAAAACTCTTAAAAAAACAATAAATCAAAAAAAATTTACAAAAATACAAAATATATATATACATATATATAAAAGAAAAACTCTTTATTTAGATTTCTAGAAAACTTGCAAAAATAGTTCCGAGAGCTTTCATACACCTTTCATCCAGTTTCCCCTAATGTTAACCTCTTGTATGACCGTGTTTTTTGACATTGTACATACGACTTGGTATATCATCAAACCAAAAAATTAACATTGCTATATCACTATTAACTATGGACTTTATTCGGGTTTCACCAATGTTTCCACTAAAGTCTTTTATTTTACAGTATTTTTAGATTTATAGAAATATTACAAAGATAGTACAGAGAGTTACCCTGTAAACCCCACACCCAGTTTCTCCCATTATTAATAGGTATTTTATAGAATATCCTTTGATTGGGATTTGTCTGATGTTTTGTTGTGATTAGACTAGGTCCTAATGTCTTTTTTTAATTCCAATATCTAGTCCAGGATACCACATTGGATTTAGTCATCATGACTTCCTAGGTTTCTCTAATCTTTGACAGTTTTTCTTTCTTTCCTATTTTTAAGTCACTGTGACAAATCACTGTTAATAACCTTGATCACTTGGTTAAGGTAATGTCTCCCAGGTTTATCCTCTCTAAAGTTCCCTTTCCATACTCAGTTTTTTGAAACCAAGGTAGTAAGTCCTGTCTTTACTCAAGAAGAGGAGACTTAAGCTCCACCTCCTGGAAGGGAGACTATCTACATACATTATTCGGCATTTTCTTGTGAAGATTCGTCCCTTCTCCCCACCACTCCCACTTATTTTTTATTCAATCATTTATTTATCAGTATAGATTTGTGTATATTTATTTTATACTTTAGGTTATAATCTGATACTATGTTATTTATTTTCTTGCTTCAACAGTGACATTGAGAGTTCTTTCAAGTTGGCTCATGTGCCTTTTTAACATGCCTCCTTTTTTGTTCGTTTGTTTTTTAAAGCAGGTTCTTAATTTCTGGCACTGTGTGATCCAGGCTCATCATGTATTTCCCCTGTCTCAGCCCTAGAAACAGCCATTTCTCCTAGGATTCCTGTTCCTTTCATTGGATAATGGTATTTAGAAACAAGGTCTGGGCACTGGGTGTGCTTGTTGCTGCTGAGTTGTAACCGCTTCTAGGCCCTCTTAGTGAACAGAGCCGGTGCACACAAACATCTGTCTCTCTCTGTATTGCAATTAATGTGAGTTCATACTAATATATTCAACTCTAACACCACAGAGTTTATTCTAGCCACGCCCCACTCATTTTGTTTATTTGTAGTATCTTTTCTGATAGTGAGAAACCATTACCTACAATTTATTTGCTTATTTTTTCAGTCCTAGTTTACAAGTCAAGTAGGTTCAGATTTTTTCCCTTATTTTTAAATGGTATTTTGTGTTCTTATGTTGTGGTTAAAGACTGTGGGCATGCACGTATGTGTGTGTATATTTTTTTTCCTGGATATAAGTCCTTTTTCTGATATGTATGTTGGGAATATTTTCTTCCAGTCTGTGGCTTGCCTTTTTGTGTTCTTAATGATGCTTCCTGAAGCACGAAAATTTAAAGTTTAATGAAATCCAATGTATTTTTTTAAATTTATTTTGTGGTTAGGGCTTTTTATGTTCTTTATAAGAAATCTGTGCCCAACCCCAAATCACACAAGTTTTCTCCTCTGTTTTGTGCTAGAAGTTTATAGTTTTGGGCTTTACATTTAGATCTATGATCCATCTCAAATTTAGTTTTTTTATGAGTTAAGTGAGGCAGTGCTTTCTTTATGAATATTCAGTAGATTTAGCATCATTTCTTTCCTTTCCCCATTTAATTGTGTGGAAATGTTTGTCTAAAATCAGTTCATTTTATGTGTGCTTCTATCTCTGGATTCTCTGGTTCCATTGATCTGTATGTATATCCTTCACCAACTCTTATTATTATAGATTTGTCTGCTTAAAAACAGATGGGGTAAGTCCTCCAACTGCGTTTTCTTTTTAAAAGTTTCTGTGGGTTTTCTAGGTTCTTTTTATTTAGATGTGAATTTGAAAATCGGTTTACCAGTTTCTACAGAAAAAAAAAGAAAAGCCTGGTGGAATTTTGATTAGGGTTTGTAGGTCATTTTGTTGAGAATTGCCATCTTAACAGTATCAAGTTCTCCAATCTGTGAACATGACATATATCTCTTTTATTTTGATTTTTTCTTTAATTCTCTTAGTAATATTTTATGGCTTTCACTGTAGAGATTCTGGACATCTTTAATTAGAGCTAATTCTAAGTATTTTATGGGAGGTTTTTTGTTTGTTTTTGGCATTGTTGTGTATGGGATTATTTTTGAATTTTTATTCCTCATGTGTTTCCTGCTAGTATATAAGACTACAACTCATTTTAATTTAGTAACCTTGTGTCTTGCAATCTTGTTATAGTAACTTTTTTGTTCTCATAGTTATTTTGAAGATTTCTTGAGATTTTCTACATAAATAATCATACCTGCAAACTTGGACTGCTTTATGCACTTAATTTTTCTGCCTTATTTCAGTAGCTAGGACAATGTTGAATAAAAATGATAAAGATGGAAGTCCGTTATTTGTTCCTGATCATAGGGGAAACGATTCGTCCTCTTTTCTCCATTAAATATAATGTTAGCAATGCCTTTATTGGTTTAAGGAAGTTCCTGCTTATTCTTAGTTTCTGAATTCTTATCATGAATGGATGTTGAATTTTGTCAAATGCTTTTTCTACATATGTGAAAATAAATAATTATGGGATTTTCTTCTTGATTCTGTTACGTGGTGAACTGCGTTGATTTCATTTCAGATGTTTAACTAACATTGCATTTCTGGGATAAACCTGAGTTGGTTATAGTACATAATGTTTTTTGTATCTTGCTGGATTTGATCTGGTACAAATTTAAGGATTTTGTGCCAATATTTATTGGGAATATTGGGATGCAATGTTTTAAATTACTTTGTTAGATTGGTATTAGGATTATGGTAGTCTGGTACAATTAGTTGGGCAGCGTTCATTTTTCCTAATCCATCTTGACTAGAAACAGAATCCTCCTGGATTTTTAATATTTTCAAATACTCTGCTGAGATTTCATGTCTTTTTGTTCATTATGAGAATATTTTACTTTTCTTCAGTCAGCATATTTATAATAGTGGCTTTAAAGTTCTTATCTGATAATTTTAACATCTGGGTCATCTCAGAGTTGGCATTTTTTAAAAAAATTGAAGTATAGTCAGTTTGCAATGTTGTATCAATTTCTGGTGTACAGCATAAAGTTTCAATCATATATATATACATATATTTGTTTTCATATTCTTTTTCATTATAGGTTACCACAAGATATTGAATGTAGTTTCCTGTGCTGGACAGTAGAAACGTGTTTATCTGTTTTTATGAGGATTTTCCTTGTAGGTCTGATAGTAAGAGATACTCTACTAAGTTTCAATCGGTGTTTTGTGTGAATTGTTCCGTGTATAGATACAGTTTTTGTTGTATTCGTGGGAAAGGGTGAGCACCGCCGTCCTTCTACTCCACCGTCTTGGCATTCCTCTTCAAGTTGGCCTATGTTGATTGTCTTTTCCCTAGAGAATGAGTCACATATTGTGGCTTTTCATATACTGGGTAATACTGCATAGTATCCTGGACATTGTGAATGTAATTTTGTGGAATCTCTGGATTTTGTTGCTTTGCTCCAAAGGATATTGATGTTCTAATTTTAGCGGGAAGTTAACTTGGTTCAGCTCAAACTGCCATGCCTGCGATGGACACTGGCTCAGATTTCAGTTCAGTACTCAGATCCTTAGGCGTGGCTGCTTTCTGTTTGCTTCATGCATGTATGATTTAGGCTTCAGAGACTTAGATTGAATTTAGACAGAATTTGGGGTTCCCATTCTCTGCGTCCTCCATTCTGGATTGCCTAACCTCTTTCCCCTGGTTTCTCCTGCCAGAAAGATAGTTGTCTTTTTGTTGCAGTTTAACCGTGGATACCCTCAGGGCAAAGTCATAGAAAAGGGGAATTTCACTCTGCATGTTGGTTGTTTGCACTAGGTTCAGACTTTACTCTAAAATCTGCCTGCCATTGATCAATCTTTAGACCCCTCAAGTAGTAGCTTTGTGTATTTTATCAAGTCTATAGCTGTTATTTATAGGAGAACCAATTTGTTAGGTACTCTTTCTCTTGTACGTTTTATTATTATATATATATTTTTGCTCTATCTTCCTAGCTGGACCTGAGTTCTATGCCTTGATAATGCCACTGAGTCTATGAAATTAATGGATTGGATTAAATATTTTACTAAGGAAAAATTTTCTCTTTCTTAGTGGTTGAGCAGGTATAGGTACAATAGAGGCAACCTGTAAATGACATTTTAAAGCATATTTGTTAACTTATAGCACAACTGCTATAGTTCTAAACCTTTTTTTCAGATTGCTAATTATTTCCACTTTTTATGGGAAAACTAATATAGATGAATAATGCCCTAAACCACTCAAGAGCCCTTAACACTCTGAAAATTGTAAAGATTTCAGAGAATTTAGGGTATAGCTATTGATAATGCCTAAGTTAATAAATGACAGGTGAATCCTCACATTTACTATGCAGTCAATCTGTTGTGATATCACAAATCTTATAGACTCTGGAAAACTCCACCATACGGTCGTGAGAAAATGAGAGTGAAAAAGAGAGATAACAGCTTAGTATTATTATGAAAATATTTTTGATCTCACAGACTCTGAAATGGTCTTAGCAACCCTCATGGTTTCCTGGACCATGCTTTGATAACTTTTGCCTAAGCCTTTTTGGCTCCACTGTAATCTGTGAGGAGAAAATTGTTTACTTTAATACGTCATTTACAGATCAGTCTGTCCTCCTGAAATGAATCTTTAACATAGCGCACCACTGTTTTTGTAAAGAGACATAAATGTGTGTGTGCTTGCAAATACATGAATGTATCCGTGATTTTTCAGATCAGATACAGTGTTGTATGAAAACACCAAAATCTAATTAAAAGTGATCCATTGGAGATGCACGTATGACATTAACTATACTTGGAGTAAACAGATAAGTAGAACACAGAAACCCATTAGAAGATACTTCTGGAACATTAAGATCTTTGAGTCCTTAAATGCATTTGAAAAGAAGCAGAACCAGATTCCATTTGGGTAGGGTTTGTTTACTCATCAGAAATTAGAGCCAACAATCCTGGTTTTGAATGACTTGATATATTCCTGTCAATGGGCCAGTTTTTGCACAGGGACCATAACACAAACACACTATATACACGCCTTCCTGAATTAGTTTAGTGTTTAGATTAACTTGTTCCCTTAGTCTTTGATTCTAGTAAACATAACCCAATTTGAGCACGTACCCTGGAATAGAGCATATTAACCCCTACCTATGCATATCCCTGTGTTCTCTGAAGAGTTGTTTTTCTTTTCTATTTTTTTTTCTCTACCTAAGTAGAATTCAGTTTACATATTTTGTGGAAAAATACAAGTTAAGGAAATTGAACACTTACTTCTTTGTGGAAAAAGATTGCTTCCTAGGAATTTACCTATTTTTTTCCCTCAGTGATGTAAAAACAGTGATCACACTATTGGATTACCAAAGAAACCCCAATTGTTTCTTGATTCCTTTTTCTTTAATGATAGGCAACCTCATTGACTTTTGGTCTTTGTTTTTATAGAGAATTGGCAGGGCAAAATGACTTCTGTCTCCCCTAGACCCAAGCCCTTAGAAAGCAGAAACCATTTCTCATTTATCAAGAAGCACATAGAAGGACCTTCATAAATATTTGATTTGTTCAGAAAAAAATTGCTTAGGAATGTTTTATATTTCAAAGAATTTTCCAGTCAAATATGATAATGATGATTGGAAATAAGCCTTACTGCTTGTTTTCTTGGCTTGAATGTCTTTAACAGATGACCATACCATCTGTTTAGAATCAGTATTTCAGAAATGAGGAAGAAAGCATTTGGGGTGAGAAATGATAGCTGTAAAGTACTTTCCACACAACTGCCAGAAGTCATTTTCCATGCCCGTTGCTTTAGCAAGGCCATACCATTATTCATCTCACCAAGTACCCTTGCTTCCTCATTGTCTGAATCAAGTAGAAGCTGACTTTTTCCTTTTAAAATTTTCCACCAGCTCATCCCAGGACTTAGTACCCTGTTCAGTTTACTTAATGAGTGGTCCCCCACCATTAAATTTTTATTTAGTATATGTCTTAGGAAGGAACTAGGTACAGCCAAATTGCTGTTTGGTTAAGATTTATGTCATGGAAAATCATGAAAAGCATGTTATTGACACTATTGATAAAGACCAGGAGAGAAGGGGACACATTCATAGTGCAGTAATTGTGTGTAAATGCAGACACCTGCTCCACATCTATGTTCATTGTAGGGGTAAGATTTCAGATTTTATCTAGAGACAAATTCTGGCAAGGTATTTAGATTTTAAAAGGGAGTCTGAATAAACTTTAAGCCATGGTTTCATAGGTTAAAGTAGGAAATATTTTTATGGAAAGATAAGTTAACAAACTTATTTAGCAAACAATTGTATCATTGGTGGAATGTGTCTGGGATTTGTTTTAGTAAGTGAGCATTCAATAAAATTGACTTTTTTTGAGGTACAGTTCTATCACTTTTAAAAAAGTGAGCTTTATTATATTAGAGTGGCACATTTGTTATAATTGTTGAATCAACATTAATATAATATTATTAACTAAACTCTAGTTTACATTAGGGTTCACTCTTTGTGTTGTATCATTTTATGAGCTTTGACAAATCCACAGTGTCAGGTATCCACCATTACAGTTTCATACAGAATTGTTCCACTGGCCTCGCTGGCCTAAACCCCTCCTCCCCCCATCCT
Organism: Camelus bactrianus; assembly: GCF_048773025.1. Taxonomy (NCBI): domain Eukaryota; kingdom Metazoa; phylum Chordata; class Mammalia; order Artiodactyla; family Camelidae; genus Camelus; species Camelus bactrianus. Next base: position 49,923,742 of record NC_133548.1, read on the forward strand.
CCACCTGTTTATCCTTTTCCCTTCCTTTGGAACACCTGGCAACAACTGATCTTTTTACTGTCTCCACAGTTTTGCCTTTTTCAGAATGTAATATAGTTGGAGTCGTACAGTATGTAGCTTTTTCAGATTGGCTTCCTTTCTTTAGCAGTATGTATTAAAGTTCCTCCATGTCTTTACATAGCTTTTCACAGCTCATTTCTTTTTATTGCTGCATAATACTCTATTGTTATTGGATATGCCACAGTTTATCTTTTACTCTATTGAGGTACATCTTGGTTTCTTCGAGTTTTGGCAATTATTAATAAAAGCTGCTATAGACATTTATATGTAGGTTTTTGTATGAACACAAGTATTCAACTCATCTGGGTAAATATCTAGGAGTGTAGTTGCTGGATCATATAGTAAACCTATGTTCAGTTTTGTAAGAAATTGCCAGGTCATGTTCTAAAATGACTAGCACTTTACATTGCCATCAACAATGAATGAAAGTTCCTGTTGCTCCACATCCTTGCCAGCATTTAGTATTGACAGTGTTTTGGATTTAAGCTATTCTAATAGGTGTGTAGTGTTGTTAAATGGTTGTTTTAATTTGCAATTCTCTGATGACTTATAATATTGAGCATTTTTTCATTTATTATCTCTAATCTTTGGTGAGGTAGCAGTTCAGATCTTTTGCCCATTTTTAAATTGGGTTGCTTGTTTTTCTGTTGTTGAGTTTTTAGAGTTCTTTGTGTATTCTGTATTACATTCCTTTATCAGATAAATGGTTTTCAAATATTTCCTCCCAGTCTGTGGCTTGTCTTTTCATTCTATTAATAGTCATTTTTGCAGAGCAGAAGTTGTAATTGTAATGAAGTCCAGCTTAACGATTTCTTCTTTCATTACTCATGTATTTTGTGTATGTAAAAAGTCATCTCCAAGCCCAAGGTCACCTAGATTTTCTCCAATGTTATCTTCCAGAAGTTGTATAATAACTTTTATTTCACATTTAGATCTGTGTTTCATTTTGAGTTAATTTTTATGAAAGGTACAGGTCTAAATCTAAATTTTTGGTTTTAATTTTGTTTTCTTGTATGTGAGTGTCCAGTGGTTCCTGCACCATTTGGTGAAAAGGCTATCCTTTCTCCACTGAATTGCTTTTGTTCCTTTGTCAAAGATTAATTGACTATGTCTGAGTGTGTCTATTTCTGGGCTCTGTATTCTGTTCCACTGATTTATTTCTCTGTTCTTTTGCCCATACCACAATGTCTTCATTATTGTAGCTTTATGGTAAGTCTTGACATTAGATAGTCTTCCAACTTTGTTCTTCTCCTTCAGTATGTATTGGTTCTTCTGGGTTTTTTTCCCTTTTGGTATAAACTTTAGAATCAGTTTGTTGATACCCACAAAATAATTCGCTGGGATCTCACTGAATCTATAGATCAAGTTGGGAAAAACTGACATCTTAATAATGTCTTCCTATCCATGAACATGGACAACTTTCTCCACTTATTTGGATCGCCTTGATTTCCTTCTTCAGAGTTTTGTAATTTTCTTTACATAGATCTTGTACATATTTTGTTAGGTTTGTATCTAAATATTTTATTTTTTATACTAGTGTAATTTATGTTGTGTTTTCAATTTTAAATTCCTATTATTCCTCGCTGTTACTTAAGAAAGCAGTTGACTTTTGTGCATTAACTCTGTATCATGGAATTTTGCTATAATACACTTACTAGTTTCAGGAGGTTTGGGGTTGGTTCTTTGTTTTTTTATTTTTGTTTCTGTTTTGTTGATTCTTTCCAATTTTCTACATAGACAATTATATCACCTGTAAACAAAGTTAATTTTATTTCTTCTTTCCCAGTATGTATAGCTTTTATTTCCTTTTCTTGGTGTTGCATAGCTAGGACTGTCAGTACATGTTTAATAGAATGGTGAAAGGAACTTAGGGAGAAGCATCTGGTTTCTCACCAGTAAGTATTTTGGCAAATATTGGTAGGTTTTTCAGCAAGTATTCTTTACCAAATTGATGAAGTTTTCCTTTATTCTTAGTTTGCTGAGAGTTTTTTAAAAATCATACATGGGGGTTGAATTTTATCACATACTTTTTCAGCATCTATTAATATGGTTATATGATGTTTCTTCTTTAGCCTGGATGATGTGGTAAAATCCATTAATTGATTTTTGAAAGTCGAACCTACCTTGCATACCTGGAATATAGTTCATCTGGCCATGGTATATAATTCTCTTATACATTGATGGATTTGATTTGCTAATATTTTGTTAAGGATTTTGCATTTATATTCATGAGAGATACTGGTCTGTAATTTTCCTTTCTAGTGGTGTCTTTTTTTTTTTTTTTTTTTTTTTTACTGAAGTATAGTCAGTTTGCAGTGTTGTGTCTAGCGGTGTCTTTGGGTTTGGTATTAGGATGATGCTGGTCTCGTGGAATGAGTTAGGAAGTTCTTCTATATTTTGGAAGAGATTTTTTAAAACTGTATTATGCCTTATTTAAATGTTTGGTAAAATTCACCAGTGAAACCATCTGGGCTGATGCTTTCTGTTTTGGAAGATTATTAACTATTGATTTAATTTATTTTATGATAGAGGCCTATTCAGATTATCTATTTCTCCTAGTATGAGTTTCAGTAGTGTCGTTTCAAGGAATTGATCCATTTCATTTGAGTTATCAAATTTGTGAACATAAAGTTGTTTATAATATTCTTAATTGTTTTTAATGTCCATGAGATCAGTTGTGGTGGCCCCCCTTTCATTCCTAAAATTAGTAATTTCTGTCTTTTCCCTTGGTTAGCCTGACTAGCATTTTATCAATCTTATTGACCTTTTCAAAAACACAGCTTTTGGTTTTGCTTACTTTGTGATTTAATTTATTCTGTTTGGACTTCATTACCTTTTTGAATCTTTAGATTTATTTCTTTTGCCTAATTTGGGAAGTTTTTAGCCATTATTTCTATGAGTACTTTTTTATTCCTGCACACTTTTTCCTTTCCTTTTTGCACTTGATGATGCAAATATTAGGTCTTTTGGTATCATTTTGCAGATGCCTGAGGCTGTTCATTTTTCTGTTTAAATTGGGTAGTTTCTATTGTTGTGTCTTCCAGATTAAAGATTCTTTTCTCTATTTCTTACATTCTGCTGTTGAGGTTGAGTTTTTTATTCCAGTTCTTATATCTTCATCTTCTTTACTGAGATTTTCTATTTCTTTGCCAAAATATTCTATTTTTGCATTTGTTTCAAGCATGTTCTTAATTTCTAGTCAAGCATTTTTGTGATGAATATTCTCAGGTCTTTGCCTGATAATGGTAACATGTCTGTTATCTCATGCCGGCATCTATTGATTATCCTTTTTCAGTTACTTTGACATCTTTCTGGTTCTTGATATAAGTGAGTTTAATGGAACCTTGTACATTTTGGGTATCATGAGTCTTTGGGTCTTATTTATACTTTCTATTTTACCTAGCTTCCTTTGACACCTCTGGTAGGGGAAGGAAAAAAATGCCTTCTGATTACTACCAGGAAAGGGTGGAAGTCCAAGTTCCCCAGGAAGTGTCCATTGACACCCATGTGGCAGAGGGGCCTGGGGAGGGCTTGTTATGCTCACTAGGATTGGGAGTTCCAGCTGCCCACATAGGGGATAGGGTGGCCTCAGTAGTGCCATGTAGTAGTGAAAGTTTTGACTCTCCACTAGGCCGCTGATACCACCTAGCAGGGAGGGAGAGGATTATCTTGTTATTGCTGCAAGTCTGGGCTCTCTCTGTGGTGTCCACTGATATGATAGGAGGCTTGGTTGGTTACCATCTGGAAGAAATGAAAGCTTCAGGTTGCTATTTGGCTTTCTTTGAAATCTGAGGATATTGGAGCACCTTGGTTCAGCTTGGCAAGGTTGGAAATCTACTTTTTGTTTCTATAGATTTGGCTATTTTGGACATTTCATATAAATGGAGTCTGTAGCCATTTAAACCTGGCTTCTTTCACTTAGCATAATGTTTTCAAGATTTGTCCATGTTGTAGCATCAGTACTTCATTTCTTGTTATTGCCAAGTAATATTCCATTGTATGGATATACCATGTTCTATTTATCCATCAGATGATGGACATTTGGACTAATTCCACATTTGGCTATTATGAATATTGCCACTGTGAACATTCATATTCATGTTTTTGTGTAGACATGTTTTTGATTCTGTTGGGTATATACATGTGTCTAGGAGTGAAATTACTGGGTCCTGTAGTAGCTCTGTGTTTAACATTTTGAGAACTCCATTTTTTTTAACAGTAATGTGTGTTAATCTCCTCCTCACCCTTTCCCCTTTGGTAACCATAGTTATTTTCTATGTCTGTGAGTTTGTTTTTGGTTTGTAAATAGAATTTGTATCTTTTTTTTTAGATTCTGTATGTAAGTGATATCATTTGATATTTGTCTTTCTCTGACTTTATCAATCTAATAATCTCTAGGTCCATCCATGTTGCTACAAATGGCAATATTTCATTCTTTTTATGGCTGAGTAATATTCCATTGTGTGTGTGTGTGTGTGTGTGTGTGTGTGTGTACGTGTGTACACACACACACCACATCTTCTTTTCTTTCTCCATTTCCTTTTTACTATTATTTTTTGTCTTGGGTCTTGTATTGTGATGTCAAGAAAGAGGCCTGAGATATTTTGTAGTGTGTTTTGGATTTTAGAAAGAACTGTTTCTTTCTAAAGATCTTAGATTTATTTCTACTCTATTCTTTGCTTACGTCTGTGTTTGTTCCATTAAAATGACAGGTGCCACTAATTAAGTTACTCAAAAGATCTATAAGTTACATGAGTATTAAAGTGCTGAATCAGTAATATTTCAAAACATTGTGAATGTTCAGTTACTCAAATTCATGACTTTTCTATTCATAAATTTACCTGTGCTTTTAATTATTTAGAAAAAAGAAAGTGAGTGCCTGCAATTAAAAATTTTGGTGCTTCGAAATGAATTGGAAAGACAGAAGAAAGCTTTGGGACGGGAGGTGGCATTACTGCATAAGCAACAAATTGCATTAAAGGATAAAGGTGAGTAAAAACAGCATACAAACAGCCTAACCTACACATACAGTAATTTTCATTTCTTCTTCTCCATAGGCTCAAATAGTCATCTTTGTATAAATATACTGATAACAATTAAAAAATTTTTTTTGAAGTATTTTGAAGTTGATACATACAGAAAAGTGTATAAATACACATACACACACTTCAGATTTTCAGAGTGAACATACCTGCATAAGCAGAATCTCCATCAAGAAACAGCATTACAAGGACCCTAGAAGCTGCTTCATGTTCCTTTTTATTCAGGGCATCTCTAGCCAGACTAACCACTAGCTCGACTCACTGTACCATAGATTGACTTTGCATAATTTTGAACTTTATACAAATGGAATCATATGATATGTACGTTCTGTGTCCTGGCTTTTGTCCAACGTTGTGTTTGTGGAATTTACCCTTACCTGCATGTAATGTAGTCTTAGTTTATTTTTACTGCCAGTTGTATTCATTGTATGAATATGACTTCATTTATCCTTACTTTTGGCATTTTGTTAATTTCTAGTTTGGGATTATTACAGGTAATGCTTCCTGGAATGTCCTAGTATGTGTTTCTTAATGAAGATTTTTTATGCATTTTTTTGGCAGTAAACCTAGCAGGAGTGTTATCACATCTCTTTCCCTACATCCTTGTCAGTGTTTGGTACTTTCTGTCCTTTGTGTTGTAGCCTTCTGAGTGGATATGTTGTAGAGTCTCCTTGCAGTTTTAATTTTGATCTCCCCTTAAGGCTGATGAAGTTGAACACAATTTCATATGTTCTTGCTTATTGGGATACACTCCTCTGTGAAGCATCTTTTGAAGTCTTTTGCCTCTCTCCCTCACCACCACCCACTTTTTTTTTTCTATCAGTTTGAGAATTTTTTAATAAGAGTTGTTTATATATTATAGATATGAATTTTTTGTTTGAAATATGCATTAAAATATATTCTTCTTTTGCTTGCTAGTTTACTCTTTCATGATGTCTTTACATGAACACAAGTTTCATTTTATCAGTCTTTTCTATTGAAGGCCTTTTTTTTTTTAACATTTTTTGTTGATTTATAATCATTTTACAATGTTGTGTCAAATTCCAGTGTTCAGCACAATTTTTCAGTCATTCATGGACATATACACACTCATTGTCACATTTTTTTCTCTGTGAGTTATCATAACATTTTGTGTATATTTCCTATTGAAGGCCTTTTCTGTTCAGTTTTAAGAAATATTTGCAGTTGCATGTATCAGGAATTAATTTCTTTTTATTACTGAGTACTATTCCGCTGTATGTATATGTAATTTGTTTATACATTTACTTCTATGCTGGATTTGTTTCCTGTATTGAATTATTATGAACTTTGAGTACAAGTTCTTGTGTGGGCCTGTTGTCTTGGTTAAATAACTAGGAGTGGCATTGCTGAATGTATATAGTAAGAATGTGTTTAACTTTATGAAACTGTGATGCTGTTTGGCCTTCCCACTAGCAGCATATGAAAGTTCCATTTACTCCACATCCAAACATTTTTCATTTTAGCTATCCTACTGGATGCATAGTTGTTTCTTATTGTTCTAATTTGTGTTTCTCTGGTAACAAATGAGGTTGAACACATTTTCTTGTGCTTATCTGTTATCTGTATCTTTTCTCTGGTAAAATGTTTAGATCTTTTGGCTGGTTTTTTTTTTTTCCCCCCCTGCGGGGCCAGGAGACTTTCTTATTATTGATGTCTAAGAGTTCTTTATATACTCTAGATACATGTCATTCATCAGATAAGTGCCTCACATATTTTTCTCCTTGTCTCAGTAGTGTCTTTTGAGTGTATTCATCATTTCTTTTTAGATAAACCTTGTCTTATTTTAGAAATCTTCACTTAACCCAAGGTCACTTAAGATTTTCTCCTGTTTTCTTCTGGCATTTTTATCATATTAGTTCTTGTATTTACATCTGTGATCTGTTTGGGGTTACTTTTTGTGTATGGTGTGAACCTCCTGAACCACCCTCTGTCCATCCTCTGTGCGTTGTGGCCTGGAAACACTCCCCGCCCGGTAAGCTGGGGCGATATAGGGCTCACCTTGTTTCCTTTCTCTCAGAAATCACTGTCTAGCCTGCCCATTATCCAGTGTCTGAAACTGTTGTCATATATAATTTTGTGTGATTTTTTTAGTTGTTTACAGTGTGAAGGTAAGTCTCATATATGGTGTTCCATCAGTCAGAAATAGAAGTCTTTTTCCTGTGCTTTCTCACCCCTGTGCCTGTTGTTAGCAGAATGTGCTTTTCCCGTCTCTGCTTGGTTCAGTTATTTTCCTTTAAAGACATACCTCTTTGGGACCTCAATATGACCTCTCTTTCGAGGCTTTTCTCTCTCTCTTCCAGAAATCTCTTGCTCCCATTTCTGTGTCCCCATAGTATTTTTGATGTCTTATTTTCCTGCTTAGTAGGTTTGGACTTTAGGGCAGGAACTTTACATTTTTATGTTAGTATCCGTCTCAGTGCCTAAGACAGTGCCTTATATGGCACTCGGTCTCTGACGGGCTCTCATCTAGGAAACGTGCATTACACATAATGCATAAACTTTTTATCCCTAGTTTATCTGCATTGCATCCTTTTTTGGGTTCCTGTTTGTTCTCAGTATGTTTCAGACAGTTGAGATTGATGGATCATGTAATGGCAGACAGAAAATCTGTTGTGTCAGAGTATATTTGGAATGTGAATAAAGTAGGCTATAGTTAACAAGTTTAAAATTTTTACATTATATGAAATAAAAGCTAGATTCAAAAATAATTTTGTAACTGTGATCTTACTTCATTTCAGTGATTTTAGGAAAAAAATAGTTTAAATTTAAAGGGATAGTTTTTTTGTTTTTTGTTTTGAAATACCATCAGTTATTAAAGGGATAGGTTTTTATTCAGAGTGCCTTGATTCATGCCTGGCCTCATTATTTACCAGCTCTGTAACCTTGTCCAATTACTTGGCTTCATCTCTAAGATAAAGTTAATAGTACTTATAACTATATTGATCTTTTACTGAGTTTTAATAGGCTCCTTCCTAAGTTCTGATGTTGCTGGTCTGTGGACCACACTTTATGTAGCAGGGTTGTGTATGATGATCAGAAGAGTTGTAAAATTGAAATGATCTTATGAAAACAGAAATAAAATACCTTCTGTCTTATTCCTATGACCCACCTTAATCTGAATGCTTCAGCTAAACAGGAATTCTTTTAGAACTAAGAGAAACTTAAATTCGCTTTAGTCTGTCTCACCTGGATTTAGACCTTTGTTGTTGTTGTTGTTGTTGTTGTTTGGGGGGGTGTTAATTAGGTTTATTTATTTATCTTTTTAACAGAAGTGCTGGGATTGAACCCAGGACCTTGTGCACGCTAAGCACGCACTCTACCACTGAGTTATACCCTCCCCTTAGGTCTTTGTTAATTTCTCCAGGTAATCTTTGCTGGCTCACCCCGCCTTCTCCTCCCACCTCCACCCCTTCAGTTAGATGTACTACTCTGTGCTTCTGTAGCACCCAGTGTTTTTCCCTTATAGCATTGTAATTGCTAGTCTGTCTCTTCCTCTAGATGTAAGATCTCTAAGGGCAGGCACTGCCCAAGTACTCCGTTAAATACTCTTAGATTCCTTGGGCATGGTATAGTGAATGCCTGGGACTTAGTGAGCACTCAGTAAATATCTGCTGAGGGGATGAACCATAGTTATGGTTATCAGTCTATCGTTAAGGGCACCACTACTAAAGAATAAAGACTTCTGTAGCTTCTAGCCTAGTATTCTTTTGGGAAAACTGATATTCTTATGAGAACTACTGAAAGTACACATTATTTGGCAGTGATTGTCAAAACTATCTGCATTCCACTACAGCTTGCATATTGACATTTATACACGACAGTCTGAGTAGTGCCATTTAAAATCATGAGATATTATGAGCAAAGTCCATTTCCATAGGGTCTCTGTCAGAATGACTCCAAATAAATAGATAGCTGTTGTGTACAAACAAGACCTATTTTACGAGTTCTCATCTTCTGTGAAAAAGACACATTTCCGCAGTGCTTTGGAAGTATCATCAGCTTTTATATACTCAAATTGCCTGCTACTGGTAGCATGTATGTTTACATATCTTTTTCAAGGTCATCAGTTTTTAAAATGAAAACACTAGGATTTTAGAGGGGTGAGCAGCTTTTACCCTTTTCTAATAAGAGGAGCAAAAATAATAATGGCTGCAGTGTTTCAGTTACCATACCTGTCACTGTACAGATATGAGCTGTTTAATCACCACAGTAACTTTAGGAGGTAGGGACTATTATCATTTACGTTTACAACTGAGGAAACCCTAAATCAGGGTCAGAGACATTAAATACCTTACTGAAGTTCACACAACTAATGACATGATGTGATTAAAATCTTTCTATTGCTTCTAAAACTCAATGTAATACACATTTTTATCAGTAGTATGATGTGTAAAGGCCATGGAAGGTGTATTATTCTGGTGTGTGGTAAAAAGATAGGGAGATGTGATTCTTCAGTGGTGTTTTTGGTTGTGTTTTCCTCTTATGCTGATAGAGGGAGGTCCCAAGAAGTCTTATCACCAGCCTTGAAACAGGTGAACTTCTAAACAGTGATTTCTCTCCCATTTAAAAGACTAAGGTGTAATAATAAGTGCTCATATTTGTAGAATGCTTATTAGTGCCAGGCAATGCCATGTGTTTTCTATACTTTATCTCATTTTATTCTTACTAATTATCCTATGAATTAAAGGTAGTGTTATCATCCTCCTAGTAATAAAGATATTATATATTGTTATCCAATTTATAGATGAGAAAACTGAGTTTCAGATGCCCAAAGCCACATAGCAAGTTATGACAGAGCCTATGTTCCAAGTTACTGGTGCCCAACGATGCTGCACGGGAGGACTGTAGGATTTTGTAAATATCTGTTCTAGCATCCGGTCAGAAGTAGCACATTCGTGTGTCCCCTCCAGGAAGGATGGTAATGCTCAAGCTGAGTATGTATTTGCCAGGATAGGTCACAATTGTTGATTTTTTAACACTGACTCCGTACTTCAGGAGCTTTCCTCCCACTTTTATATATGTTTTTGAGATGAGTATTATTTTGTATTTCCCTGAGCTCTTAGAATCACAGGCAGGTTAAGATCTATAATGTTGACACTTTGGGCTCGAGTTTAAGCAGGAGAAACAGTGCTGCTGTTCGCTGCACTTTTCTGTCAGAAATTCCTAAACATATTTCCTTCCAAATTAATATCTGCCTTTCCAAAGTTTTGGGGCCTGAGGACAATTTTCCCCTGGGATTTATTAAAGTTTCTTTATTTTCAGTTGTTAGCATTGTACGCAGCTTGTGAAAGGCAGTAAAAGACAGACAGCTTGGTGGTGGGGAGGGCAAAGGTGGGTTCTGAGTAAACCTCACATTTTCTTTTCAGAATGATTCATTTTTTAATATATTTGTAATGATTTATTGGATTGTAGGAAAGTTAAACTATCATATTTTAATCTCCGCATTTTTCAATGAAAGATGTGGATGCATAGAAATAAGCCACTGACAATTTTATTTTGGTTTGTCATCATGTTTTCTCCACTTACTCCCCAAAATCATTGGAAATGGCATTTACAAAAAATACATTTACAATTAGATGGTTCAACATAGAAGTGAAAGGAAGTCATAAGGCACGTAAAGGAAGTGGGAACAATATTGAGTATGTGTATATGTGTGCACGTGCCTTTGTCAGTTCTTTTAGTCATCACTATGGAGCACCTACGAAGAATCAGCCGTTGTGTAAGATGTTAGAAACAGAATGGCAGATGTGATAGTTTTATGACAGAGATATGTAGAGAGTGCCATAGGAACAGAAGATGAGCATCTGGAAATCAGAACACCAGATAAGTATCACCAGGAAGTGATACTTGGGCTGAGTCTGGAAAAATAAGTAGTAGATAGTTGGGGGAGGTGAGACTTTCCAGGTAGAGGGAACAGTTATACAGAGGCATGGAAGTAGATTAGAAAATTGCAGGTAATTTTAATAAATCTTCAATTCTCAGTACCTTTGAGTAAGGGTCCATAGAACAGGCTACAGAAGTTAAGAATGACCTTATCATAAAGGTAGTTATGTTGAAAAGTTTGGAGATCTATAGAAGTAACTTAAGCAAGTTTCTCAAAGACAAAAAGTAGATAGGACTGTATTGATGACTGTAATATAGAATGGAGATTAGATATATGTTTTAGAAAATTCTCTTTGAAGAGTTAAGGATAGAGAGTTGTCAGTTAGGTTATTACAGTAATCTAAGCAGTATGTAATTAAAATCTAAACAGTTTGGAAATGTAGAGGGAAGAGGGAGTGTGTAGGTTCATGAGATATTTAATGATTGACTCTACTTTTTTTTTTTTTCTTGAGGTATCATCAGTTTACAATGTGTCAGTTTCTGGTGTACAACACAGTGTTTCAGTCATACATGAACATACATATATTCGTTTTCAGATTCTTTTTCACCATAAGTTATTACAAGATATTGAATATAGTTCCCTGTGCTATACAGTATGAACTTGTAGTTTATTTGGTTTTGTGAGAACCCTCCTGCATTTTGAAGTGAGAGCCACTCTGCCAGAGTTTAGTAGGTGTTCTGTGTGATTCATTGGGTTTGTAGATATAATTCTTGGTGTATTTGTGGGAGAGGGTGTGCTGAGTCTCTCTACTCCACCATCTTGGCATCTCCCCCTAGATTGACTTTACTAATGGCTTAGTGGATTGGAGGAAAGAGAAGAGTTTAGATAGTTTCCAATTTCTGGTTTGGACTAGTGGCCAGATAATTAAACCATTCATCAAGACAAATATTGGAGGAGAAGCAAATGTCGTGGCAAAGGAAGAAAGGGGAAGAATTAAGACTTCCAATTTTCAGTAATTACCTAATGGGTAAGATAGTAAACAAGAAACCGACAACTAAATTAAATATCAGATTGTGGCAAGTACTAGAAATAAGCTGTGGTGATAGAAGTTAACTATGGGAGACCATTTTTACAGATACTGCGCAGAAAAGGTTTGCTTGAGGAGCTCAGTTTTGCAATATAAGAATTGCTGGGATACCAACAGAGGGTACAGCATATGAAAGGGCTTAGACATGGGGAGCACCTGGATTACGAGTTAGAAAGGCGGCCACTGTGCTGGAATGTGATTTGTTAGGAAGAGAGTAGTATGACAGGGGGATGGGAAAAGAAGGAATTCACAGAGTATAAGTGAAGATATTTGCATTATCCATTGAATAGGAGAAGGCTAAGAAAATGGCATAGAGGCAGGTGTGTTAGGTGTGTTTATGTATTAGGTTGTAGGTAGAAATATGAGGGAATCCTGTTATTTCAAGGTAGTAGAAGTGAGGTAATTGGTATGTTGGATTTAGGGCAGCTTTAAGGACTGGGGGGAATATATGGAATAGTGATCTCCAAGAATGAGAAAACAAACTATTTGAGGCAATTGTAGTAGGACTGCTGGATGTTGTGCCTGTTTGTGCTGTGTGGTTGTTATTTTTAAAGTAAAATCAGTCAGACTGGTTGTGTAATTTTCTCTACGTACTTGGAGCTTCATGGAGGCAGCTTGAGAGATTGCAATTATTCAATAAAAGTGAAATTATCCCCATTTTACAGAAGAGGAAAATGAAATTCAGGGAAGTTAAGACTTGTCTAGAGTCCTGAAAGTAGCATAGATAGAATATTAGCCCAGATCTTTCTGATTCCTAAGGCCATGGCTTCCTGGTACAGTACACTGCCTCCCATAGTATCTGCCTATTGTATTTGAGCACTAATAACTCTGACCCAGCTGTCAAGCTAATTGTGTCAAGTTATGAAAGGTATCAGTTGCTTCCTTTTGCCTGTTATAAGGAAGTATATCAGTTCTTTAGGGAGAAAAAAAATCTCTCTTGGCACTAAATTCCAAGAGGAATTTAGCATGCAGTTTCTTATGTGCTAGATATTAAATATCATAATGAAATACAGTCAATTGCAATTTTGCAAAAGTTACAGCAAGAAATATCTATTAACCCTTGAGAAGGGCAGCATCATAAATCATAGTAGAGAAAAGGCATTTCTGTAAGGAAAGAAAGTAAAATAGTCAAAGTATATTGCGTTTTGGTCATCTGCCTTGATGTAGAAAACTTAGAAGAATGGCAGTTTCTTGGTTTTAGCTGTAATTTTGACAGGAGCTGGCCATTGGCCAGTCTGAGACCAAACTCTGGTGAGAGAGAGGCTAAAGAGTCTGTGTTTTGTTTTGTTGATTGAAGCAAGATTCATATTCTTTAGCTATTCAGTTTACAGGAGACAGCATTGACATTTGGTTGTTAAAATTAAAGTGCCTGTCTTGAGTTCTTGCTGAGCAGAGGGGCCATGGTGTATGCATGGATAGGGCCAAGCATTTCAGAAAGCAGTTTTGGAATATCGTAAACCAAGCACATGTATTTGCTTTCTCTCCCTCTCAGTGATCCATTGATATGATGGTAAAGATACATGCGTAAACAATAAATCTTTGGTGATGGTGAAAATGAAAGAGGGTGCCATCGGAATAGCAAAGATTCTTGACTCAGTTCTCAGAGACACAATAGAATAGATAGAATTGTGTTGATGAATAGACTGGAATAGAGACACACTGATGCCTAGAACACAAATGAAACAGACTGCAGTGGGTGTTTCTGGTAGAGCTCTCAGAGGCCTCAACTTGGAATTCCCAAGTATGGAAATCGGGAATGGTGGAGCAATACTTAGGGTAACCGGCCTACTGGCCCACTTTCTTTCCTTTGTGAATTTGGGGTAACTTCCTATAACATTTGCTTCAACTGCTTTCTGAACATAATGGTCAGGACTTGGTTGGGCCCCATGGTGTGAGATTTTGGCATAGAAAGATGGAGCAGAGCCCAACTGTGGAGTTTTGCAACCCACTCAGAGGGAAACATGAAAGGAGTGAAATACCCTAAAGTAACATAATCCCAGAGTAAAGTTCTCTTTATTTGACGCTTGTAGTGGCTTAAAGTAAAAGTGCTGCCTCCTCCCAGCATATACCCTGAAGGAAAGCCTAATTGTCAGCAAGGCCTGCCTGCTTAACGCCAGGCAGGCATTCTGGGGAAAGTTAGGAAATTTGAAGAATGTGTTGCATTGAAAGTAATCACGGCCGCAGCAAAACCCAAATCCAGTCAGTTCCTGATTATATTGACTCAGCCACCCAAATTAACAGTAGAAGAAGCGTGTCCTTTTCTTTCTCCACTGCCCTGCAAATGATGTTCAGTAAGTATTCAATCAAAAATTTTGAGACAAGAAAAGCAAATCAAAACAAAACAAAAAACCGTCACTACCACCACCACCACCACCAACAAAAGGTTGACAAAAGAAGAAATTAACAGAAAAAGACTTAGAGATGACTCAGATATAGGGTCTATCAGAGAGGGAATTTAAAATAACTAGCATTAATATGCTTCAGACTTTTGTAAAAAGGTGGATAACATATACAAACAGATGATAAATTTCGGCTGAGAGATGGAGACTGTAAGAAACAGTCTAATGGATATGCTGTAAACCACAAACACAGTAATAGAGGTGAAGAGTGCCTTTGACAAACTCATTGGTAGATTCAACACAACTAAGGAAAGAATCATTGAACTTGAAGATAAATCAGTAGAAATTACCCAAACTGAAGTGCAAAGAGAACTCTTTGACATGAGACTAAGATCATTTATTATCAGTAGTCCTATATATCATGAAATGTTAAAGGAAATTCTTCAGGAGAAGAAATACCAGACAGAAACTTGGCTCTACATCCAAAAAAATTAAGAGCTCCAGAAATGATTGAAAGGAAGTTGTTACAAAGAAATTTTTTCTTATTTTTAATGCTCTGGAAGACAATTGATTTTCTAATGCAAAAATAAGTGTTTTGGGATTTATACATGAAGCAAAATTTGTGAAGTATTTAAAGAGTGGGGAAGGGAAGAATTGGGAGTGTACTGTTCTCAGAATTTTATACTGTACGTGAAGTGGTATAATATTATTTGAAGGTAGATTGTTATTAATTAAAGTTACATGTTGTAAACTGTGGGGCAACCATTAACATTTTTAAAGGGAGGTAAGAATAAGCCAGTAGTGAAGAAAGTGTATTTTTTTTAAGAAAATGTATTTTTAAATTTTATTTTACTTTCTTCACTTTACAAGGATTTTCCTTTTTGTTTCCTTTTGGTCATGTAATATATTCTAAAGATCTTCAAAACTAAGGAAGATGCATAACATTTACATTTTGAAACCCAGATCCGTGTTGGTCCTATTTGTGATTTCACTAGTAGTGCTAGAATTGAGGCAGTCTCTCATCTGGGATGAAGAATGACGTTGTGAACTTCCGTAGTGGTGGAAGAATTCATGTGTTTTCTGGTAAAAGTACATGGGGTTGGGGAGGGAGGTTGTCAACCTAAATGTCTTCTGAAATCATTGAGGGTAAAATTTGGGGAGGAATTATATTGGGGCTAAAGAAGATAGATTGTGTTCCTTGATTAATTTCTATATGGGAGACAGAGTTAGCACTTACTGGTCATTTAAATACAGTTGAGAGTAGAGTGCTTAGAATATATTGATAAAATTACTTAGGCTTGTGAATTTAGTGCTAGGGTCCAACTGTGTTTTGATCAGTTAACCTCCTCCTTATTCCTCCCTAGAGAAGACGTGCAGAAGAGTTTAGGGCACCTTTTCCTGTTGGATCACAGACTATGAAACTAAACTGCTTTGTGAGATCTAGAACTTAGTGTATCAGGATCTAAGACTGTTTCTCTGTGCTTTTAGGACCTTTGGAGTTTTCAGGCTTGGATTACCAAGAACCTGAGGCAGGTTCATTTTCTTAGAGTAGAAAGATGTAAAAGAATTTTATGATCACATAACTGAAAGTGGAGGTTCCAAAAGCTGATATAAATATAAAAAGTCAGGCATATCAACACAAATATTAATCATTGCAGTGCTAAAGCAAACACTTAAAGGAAATTAAATGTCTTGTATTGGAACTGAGGTATTGATGTATCAGTTAAAATGTGGAATATTCGTATAATTTAACATCATGGAGTTAAATTTTACATAACCATTATAACTTAGACCATCTGTCAACATGTAATAATGCTTGTGACATAATATGGAAAAGTCAGAGTATACATTTCCTGTGCAATGTGATTGTAACTAAAACTAACTTATATTTATGAAGAAGATGAAGCTTCATAAAAAATGACTTATAAATTAACTATGTTATAGTAGTCGATATGCAGGTAATTTTTCCCACTCTACTTTTCATATTTTCAGTAATGTTGTTATATAGCGTATGTGGTTGAAAACAAATTAACCACTTTTTAAAATATATATATGTTTTCGAGCAGTTTGGGGTTCATGGCAAAATTGAGTAGGAGGTACAGATTTCCCATGTACTCCCAACCCCAATCTGTTCCTCCCTCATTATCAACACTCCCCTACTGGAGTGGTACACATGTTAAAATTGATGAACTTTAGTGAATCATGGTTAACACCCAGAGCCCATAGCCAGTTTTTTAAAAAAATGAAGTTGTCTGAAGTTTGAAGTCTCATCAGGGTTTCTTGGTCGGAAATCTATAGACAGAGAATCTTAGACTCTTGCTCTTTGATTCTGGCTAGATGCTGTATAAAAATGGAACCGATAGGGAAGTTTATTTTAGTTAATGCCCCCAGAAGACCTCTATACCCAACCCACTTTGCGTTTTAACTCTTTTTATTTCCATCTCACAGTCAGGGGACTGGGCTCTGCCTGTTTGGTTGTGATGGGGCAGTCCTGTCTGCAGTGTCACATCTGGAATTGTCTCCCTTCGTCTCTCTCTAGGAAGTGCATTTTCAACTGAGCACCTCAAGCTTCAACTCCAGAAGAAATCCCTAAATGAGTTGAGGAAGGAGTGTACTGCGAAGAGGTAAGTGGAATGCTGATAATAGTTGTTTTGAATGTAGAGTTGACTTGGAGGATAGGATTTGCAAAAGGAGTATTTTTTTAAAGCTGCTGATATTAATTTATATTCCACACACCTGAGTGTCACATTCATTTATTCAACACCTACTGTGTGTCATGCACTGTGCTAGAGGCGGTTAGGAGAGGTCCTAGTGTGTGGTCATAATCAGAAACATGGACACTGTTCTAGTTTTCAAGGCCACAGCATCGTGACTTAATACTTGCACCTTCCCTTCTTCCTGTCTTCTAGTGTAGCTTACAGTTTTTCTTCAGTAGTTCTTCAGACTCACTCCCGTGAGCTCATTTGGCTGACCTCAGCAGCTCCCAGATTCTCTCTCTCCAGCTTTCCAGTTCATCCTCCATGTTGCTGTCAGACCTCTCCTCTTAAAATACTATTTTTACCATTATTTTTTTCTCTTCTTAAGAATCAATGATGATTGTTTTGCTTCACTTTCAAAACCATCAATAAATTAGCCCCATACAACTACAGCTAATTTCATTCACTGCACGACATTCATTTAACAAATGCTAATAGTTTTTTCTCTTTGTTTTTTCCAGCACATGCTTAACTTGTTGCCACCTCTGTTCTTTTCCGCATCTTCATTCACTCTTCCTAGAAAGTCATCTCATTCTGCATTTTTCTTAGCAATTGAGAGTCCAAGAATGTTAGACCTGGAAAGTACTGTGGAGATATGTAATCTTATCGTCTCAGTCTGCAGATAAGAAAACAGAGCTCCAGGAAGTTACATGAGGAAAGCAGGACTAGATCCCTTTCAGTCTTCAGTGCTCTTTCATCGTACTACCACTTTTACGTTCCACTTTGACCTGCTGTTTCTCCTCTATTTCCTCTTTTTCTTAAATTGCTGACACAGTTGAGTAGATAGTATGCTCTACGGGTGTTTTAGCTGTTGGTCATGTTTTTAAGTAGTTCAGGAGAAGAGCTGCACCATCTCATCCACAGCTTTTTGCTCTGTTCTTTTTATTCTATTATTTTTCTAATATGGTAGCAGGTCATTTTTTGAGTAGTTATAATATCTGTGGTTGTAAGTGAAAATAAAATACTTTTTTGAGGAAATACCATATGGATATTTCCTGAAAACAAATTTACCTCAGGTTGAACGAGGCCTTGGTTGGCTTACTGAGCCTCTCTAAATCTTATTTTCTTGTTTATAAAATGGGTATAATACCATCCGAATTAAGTTGTTAGAATAATTGAATAAAGCCCTTTGTAAAGCTCCTGGCGCAGGGTAGTAGGTGCTCAGTCTGTGAGTAATTGTCCCTTTACGTCTGTCAGCGTCGTGCTGGATACACACAGTAGGCCTCAGTGCATGGTTAACCTGATTGGTAGTATTTAGAGATAGGTCAGGACTCATATTAGCTATTATTCTTGCTCTTACTTCTCAGCTTCTGTGGCCTACTACAGACCATTTCATCTTCCTCTGCACCCGTTACATAGTAGTAATTGTTAGCATGCAAACTTTTTTTTTTTTTAACATGTCCTTTTTTTCTTTTTTCATTAGAGAACTCTTTCTGAAGACTAATGCTCAGTTGACAATTCGTTGCAGGCAATTACTATCTGAGCTTTCCTACATTTACCCTATTGATTTGGTAAGTTTCAAATTTTCTTTAAAAATAATTGTTTTTAAGATGAATTCTGTTTGAAATTTCCTCTCAATGAAAAAATTCATTTCTCTTGTCTTAATCATATGCTCTGTCATGATTCATTAAGAAGCTAATATCTGTTTAAAAAGTAGATTTAGGCTTAGTTGGCATTAGTTTCCACTGTTTGCTTTTTTTTTTATATCAGTTTGGTGGTAGGGTGGCACTCATCTTCAGCTGAAGGAATGCCAAATTATTTCTGGTTTATATAGGACCTTTTTACTTAACCAGATTCTCAGCTTCCACCATATCTGTCATACATGCAGATACATGAGCACTGCTTTAAAAATACAACTGCTAATTAATTTATATTTATTAGTATTACTTAAGATATTCCTGAGGTAACTGTCAGGATTTTGAGTTTTTTAATCTAGTTTCTTAGAGTAAATGCAAATGTAACTGTTTAAGATTCTTTTTTAGAGAGCTAGATCTGCTAAATTTGATGGTTTTGTTTTCTTTTTAATGAAAAGAGATTTAAAAGATTAATTTTCTGAGAGAAAAGCTAATAAGATTTTAAGTTGCTCATGGAATATTGTTAATTCATTTAAAAGTTTTCATTTATAAGCTAAGAATTGGTCAAAGGATAGTTTTACGATAAAAATTTTACATGGCTTATGGCTTAGATAAGATGTTTTAAATGTTTATATTATAGAAAATTTCAAGTATATATCAGTGTACAGATAACAGTATGATAAATCATCATGTACTCATAATTCAGCTTCAACAATTAGGATAATATTTTGAGTCTATGACAGTGTTGTCTTTGAGTTAACACTGATGTGCTAAATTTTTGAGACTTAGAGTTTCTTTGCTTTATATATAAACAGACTAATTTCATTCTTTGGTTATATTCACAGAATGAGCATAAGGATTACTTTGTATGTGGTGTCAAGTTGCCCAATTCTGAGGACTTCCAAGGTATTTTATTTCTTTTTTACTTCTAAAGATTTGGTGTAATGTATGGGTATGTTGCAGAGAAAAAGAGACATATCTTGAAATATTGGTTGTCTGGCACTTCATCCAGAAGGATTTCTGGACCTTCTGTCCCTTCCCAGTTGTAAGTAGATAGAGTTAGATTCCCTGATGGAAGATGTAATAGGATATTTAGTCTAATCATGGGGAAAAAAGTTATTGAACCTTCTGTTCGAGAGTTAAAAGAAAATAGTTTTTGAATGGGCTTTAAGAAAATCAGTTAGTAGGGTTCTGAAGAATGCTAATAATGTCCCTCTCCTTTTGGTTTGATTTTCATGGAAAATTTGTGTGTAGTTGGGAGCAAAACAACAAACATTAATCTGTTTTATTCAGAAAACCATATTTTTGTTGACATAAAATTTATTTGAAAATTAATTTTGTGAGATTTCCACTACTATAGGTTAAACTTGTCTGTCATTTCTGTCCTCTTTTAATTTATATTACAAAAAAAATTACATTAAAGTATTAGAGAGATGATTCATAGTAGTTGTTGTATTTAAAAATATTTTTCCTGATCTCTTTATCAGTATGTCAAAGAGAAGAGCTTCTTTTATTTGGCATACTGGTAGAAAGATTACTTTTATTGTTAGCAAAGTCCATTGTTTTCTCCTAACCTAAACAATGCTTTGAGGGCTATTAAATAACTATATAGATTATTCTCAGAGACATTAATCTATTTGGGAAGAAGTTATTCAAGAAGAGAGCATTACTAATTCTGATTAGGACTATCTTCCATTTCCCTCTAAAGAAAATGTTGTTATTTGTGATCTTATAACATTTAAGACTATTTTAATATATTACCTGTTTTGTCCTGCAACAAACCTTACAACAAGTAGGTTGGGACGTGATATGAGAAGAGTGATAAAACAGGAAGGGGAAAACCTATATTCAAGGTACCCCTTCTAGAAACCATATATTTTGGAGCAAACCATCTAAGCTTTGAGTTAATTTCCTAATTGATAGTATGAGTACATTAGTTCATGTACTACCTGTTTCACATGACTGTTAAGGTTTTATTTAAGAGCATGACATTTTGCCTTACCTTTAATCCTCACAAAAACAAACAATGGAAACCTATAAAGAAGGTGGTATAGTCTCATTTTACAATGTGTAAATGAGCTATCTTGTGACTTGCTCGAGACCACAAAGCTAGGTAATGATCTTGCTGGGGATTTGTCTGGTTTCCATTGTACAGTGTTCCCTTTAATAAGTCACACAGATTTGCTTTGCTGTTAATTTTAGGCAAAGTTATGGTGTCTTGAAGCCCACGACACATCTTTTTTCCCATTAATTCATTCATTCATTCATTTGTTTAACAAACCTGTTGAGTACCTTGAGCCCTATGCCAGGTTACAGAGATACAGAATATTCACTCATTGAAAAGATACTTATTGAGCACCTGAATGCTAGACACTGTGCTGGGTTTTGAGGATATAATGATGGAAAAAGCCAATATATTCTTTCTTTCGTGGAGCACAACCTATTGAGGGAGACAACCAATAAACAAGAAAATAAGTATTTAACAGGTATTTAATACAGGAGTACCCTATCTTTGAGAATCTACTATCGATAAAGCAGTCAGGGAGGACCTCTCCGAGGAGAAACGTTTAACAGAAAATCTGAATGCTGAAAGGAACCAACTAAGCTACAACTTGGGGAGGAGCATTCCTAGAAGAGGAGGTGGTCATGATGGAGGATAAAGAGGAATAGACTTGATAGATCTGAAAAAACTCATGGTGGAGGATGTGGGAGAAGATACCTGTATTTTGGGCAAATCATGTAATCTCTCAGAGCTTCGTTTCTTCACCTGTAAGATGAAGTGATATCTACGTCTCCAATTCATTGTGATGATTGAGTGAGACAGCATTTGAAAGGGCGTTTCATATAGAAGGCACTCAATAAATGTAACTGGAATTAGTTGCGAGAGAGAGAAAGAGAGGACAAAAAGAAAGAGGGAAAGAAGGAAGGACAGGAAAGACAGACCAGACCTGCGTGGCTGGGGCACAATGAGAAAAAGGAAGAGTTCCATCGAAGAGGTAGGAGCATCAGCCAGGCCTTGGGGCCACTGTCAGGAGTTTCTGTTGTAATTTCAGTGGAGTGGGAAACCCCTGAAGGGCTTCAAGAAGGGGGATAATATGAGTTGATTGATATTTTCAAAAGTCACTCTGGCTGCTAAATACCAAATGTATTGAGAGGAGGCAACAAGGGAAGCAGTGATATCCGTATTGAGAGTATCACCTTCTTAATTCACGCTGGGATGTTTCTTGATTCTTTGTTTTCTGCAAGTGCTTTGTTTCCTAGTTTTTCCTAGCTTTTATTAGCTATCTGTGCTTAGTATGCCCAGCAAACTGAATACATGCCTTCTGCCTTAAAAAAATTAGGTTAGCTTTTTAGTACAGTTGTTTAAAAATGAAAAAATGGGAGAGAAAAATGAAGTACATGTTGAATTTTATTCTAAGGCCTTTTTTACTTCCCATGATTCCTAGGAATCAGAAATTTTAAGAAGTACATATGGTAGTATTGGGCTTTAAAATCTCATGTTAGCATTCTGCAGGGCACTTTCGTATACTATATGTACTGAGTGCCCTGTGTGTGTCTTTTACTGCGCCAGGTGCTGAGAGTATACAAAGGTGGTTAAAGCATTGACTCTATGGCAGGATAATTTCAGTCCAGTAGAGGTCAATTTGTAACTAAGCCTGTCAAGAAATATCTATTGAATTCATACTCTGTGTCAGACTCTTAGAAGTTTATAGCAGGTACATGGGACTCAAAAGAAGTGGGAATAATCAGGTCTGTTGGGAGGAGATCAGGAAAATATAGAGAAGACGATACCTGAGGTGTCTTAAAAGATTAAATAGTATTCCCCTGTTCAAAAAAGGATGGGACATTTTAAGTTGGATGAGGAGAAATGTGGTAACATGAGACATCATGCATGATGCTGCCATGTTCATTTAATTCTCACAACTGTGACAATTAATTCCTTCTCTGAGGGAAATAATGACACTCATTTTTGTTTTTAAAGACAAGAAAATTGAGGCTCAGAGAGCTTAGTTAATTTTTCCAAAGACTCATACTAGCCAGTGGTAGAGCTAAAGTCATCCCTGGTCGACCTGATTTTAAGGTCCATGTTATTCCTGTCATGATGCAATTATCTTCCTTGTTTTGAATAATAGCCTCTTCCAGACTTCTGACAACTTTTTAGTGTTCTGTAGCAGCTGCATTCTCAGAGACTCTAGTGAAGAAACTCTAAACTGGTTATTCTGTGGTATTCATGAGACTTTGCTGGGTTAGACTTTACATTGCATGGCTTGATTCTGTTTGGGAAACCCCTCCATAGTGGCCCAACATTTATTGTGCTCTTCTAACTGGGTAAGTTTCTGTTGGAGTATGCCTATGGGACCTGGACACAACGGGAGAAAAATCATCCAGTGAAGGGTATTCATTTGAGTTCCATTGACTGAGGCATTTCTCATTAAAAAAAAAAAATTGTGTGTGTTTTTAAGTAATCCATAACACGAGAGCCTTTTGTGGTAATGAGACCCAGATTTCCTTCTGTGTCTGTATCCCTTTATGCAGGCATGATTTCTTGGAAAGGAGAGTCCATATGTCAAACAGTGTCTCATTGAGAACATGGAGTGATTCCATAGATGCTGTGGCAATGAATGATTATAGTCTTAAATATTTTGTCCTGTCTGGATCAGTGGGTGCTTGGTTCCTTAACAAATCAGCTGCCTCAGTGATTGGGAAGGCAGGATGGTAAGAGCTTTTAGATCACTTATTGTACTTGGATGCGTTTGAATATTAATAGTTTGTCCAGCACATAAGTCAGAAGGACATTTGAAGTAATTTATAATGTTGTCATGGCCATTGTGGGTTTGTGGAGTTTATAATTAAAAGATTTAATTATCTTAAAAACTACTGCAGCCCAAGTACCTACCTACTTTAAAAAAACTAATCAGAAATATTTATTATGAGGAAACTGCAGATTTTTGTTTTGTTCTTAAGCCCTGTAAAGCATTGTTTTAATGAGGTCTTTTTCACATACCTGAGTCTTACAGTTTATTCCTGTTCCTCCCTGAATCCTCCCACTCCCCCTTTAACTTCTTTTCACCAACAAACCTATCATCTGTGACCCTTCTCACCGCAGAGCAGCATAAGGAACACAAGCCTCTGCTGTGCATTAGGTGTTAGGGACATCATTAATGCTTACTGGAAAAGCACACCCCAGAGAGCCAGGTTTTGGCTTTGGCAGGTAAAAAGTCTTTTAGATCTTGGAATGCTGGAAACTTTAAACCTTTTGGTTTTTTTAACTAAAGTGATTGGCAACAGAATGTGACATCTGAGGTTTCGTGGCCAGCAATAGCCGTAATTAACCACATGAGCTCACATTTTCCCACTGGAGGTTCAGTGGTCTTGGGGTGATGAAAGTGACTTCCCTACCAGGAGGTGGTTTTCCTTTTGAGGGTATTGGAATACCCCTGGGCCCTGTAATCCCTCACCCGTGGCCCTTTTAAAATGCTTTTTAATATAAAGCTTCAATATTGGAAACCCGACACCATGGTGTTTAACTGTGAGGCTGTGACTGAGCACCGTGGCTGGGAATGGGAAACAAACTAAGGTTTTTAATTGGCAGGGCAGGGAGTCTTGTGATGGAAACAATGGGTGAGTGTGAATAGCCGGAATCAAAGATGATTTCCAGTATTACCCAGTTTTCAGTTTCTGCTATTTATATTTGGTTTTTGATTTACATATATAGGATTCTCTTAAAGATGCCTTTTTATCTTCAGATTTCAGCAAAATTGTTTTATTGAAGGGAAGTGATGTTAGAAGACCAGTTTCTGTTTTTTTAATAGATATGTGGATACAGACTTCAAAATTTGCAAATATAATTCTTTAGTAATACCTTTTTCATAATATGAGAAAATGTAGGTGCCAGAGTGTTTAGCATTAGATAGATTTTTTTTTTAAATATTCATAGATTGCATCTGACCTGTTTGGAAGGCTAAGAGCACTTCTGATTTCTGAAAGTTTTCAAATCGTTTTCTGTCAGGTCACATAAGAAAGGAAAAGCTTAGTGTAAAGCAGTTATAGGAAAGTCTGAAATTAATCTATTATTAGCCGTCATTACTCTCAGTCCTCTTCTTCTTCCTCTTTTCCTCTCCCTTCAAAAGAAGATTCTTAAAGACCAAATCCTTTTACCGATAGGAATATTTTATAATATTTTATATCAAATATTTTTTAAATTTGATAAACCCTATTCTTTACCAAAAGCAGGAAGCAGGACTCGGTGACCACTGATGTAACTCACAGTCCCAGCTGTGATTCCAGGGATACATGTTTTGGGGACTGAGGTGTAGATAACAATTCTCTCTTTTACTCCATCACTCATAGTTTTACTTACATTGCTTTGACAAAAGTCTCTTATACCACCTGAATTTTATTTTTCTCATTTCTGAATTGATAGCATCAGATTCAGTGATTTCTAAGGTTTCTCTTAGCTTTAATATTATATGATGATTTATATTGTAACAAATTTGCAGTATAATGTAGTTTTGGCCTGTAAGGTGATGTGACATACGTATTTCAACAGAAGTAACGTGTTGTAGTACTCAAGGTACTTGGGTGGGCCTAAGCCAGGAGCTCATGGTCCCCAGAACTAGTTAGGATCCTAGTCAGTTAACACATGCCCAGTAGTCAGTTGAAATGAGTGCTGTTTGATTTTTTCATCAATTTGATTTGAGACAACATGTCATCACAGACTCAAAGACTTATGTGTTCTTTGCTCTTACTAGAAAAGTGTGAAGATACTGAGATAGTACATTTGGGTCATATGCTTGGTATATTCTAGGCTCCCAAGTTAAAAAAATTATTATATATTCCACAGTAAAGTTCTGAGACAGTGTGGTAGAGTGCTTAAAGACAGAGGCCTCTGTGTCAGGTCAGCCCATATACTAGCTGTATTAGTTTGGACAGTTTCCTTAACTTCTTTGAACGTTCTTTCTTTGTCTGTATAAAAGGTGCCCGGTTTATTAATTGTTGATGAGTGACTGGCATAAATAAAGCACCATGGTCAATTCCTGGCAGAAAAAAAAGTATACAATAAAAGTTACCTACAGTATGATCAAAGAGAAACCAATAATCTTCTTTGGTAGTCAAGGGGGAGAATGCACTGAGGAGTAGATGGCTATAGTGGCCTTCCTACAATAAGAAGGTAGTGCTTAGATAACTCAGTATAAATATAAAAGAAGGATATGGAAAATAATGCTGATAATTGACATTAAAGATACCTTTAGAAATCAGGAAACACTCAAGCCAAGATCATCTCAATGATTTCAGCCTTACTTTAGCCAGAGGTATTCCACGTTATGTGTTAAATCTGTGTGTGTGCATGTGTGTGTGTGTGTGTGTGTGTGTGACAGAAAGAGAGAGAGAACTTTAAAAGGTAATTTGGAGATATTGTATACCAAGCAGTTACTTTTTTCTTCCCCCTTGGGCAAGCTTAAAACTTTTTATTATATTACTCTTAGTTCTGAGTACCTGAATGATTGTTTATCACTTGATAGGCAATAGCAGAAATCTAGACATTGAGTTACAAATGTAATTATCTGTGACTTCATAAAAGATGCATACTTATATTTGACTGTAGGATAAATGTATTTTTTCCCAACAGTTGCTTCCACCAAAATTCTGAAAATAGAATGTGTATGAATAGTGTTGTTTTTGACCCTTTATTCTTTAAAACATTTTTTTCTCCTTATCCTATCTCAAACTTCACAGACAAACTTAAACAGTGTTCTCTTTGTGAACATTAAGAACATACCCCATAAAGATGCACTACGCTATTTCACTTCACCTTTGGATTAATAACATATAATAGTACAACAGTGCAAACATGTTGTTAATGAATAAAATGTATAATGTTTATATCAGATGTAATATTTAAACCTCTGAAACTAATTTTCACATTGTGTAATAGACTCAAGTATTATTTCTGCCCTTAAAAATGCTGGGAAAGAAAATAATGGATACTTGAATGCATTAAGAACTCGTAAGATTATATATCAAATGTTAATCTCATCACATTAATTATTGGAAAATAGTCCTAAATATAGTAGATCAAATTTCAAGTCTTATTAATAATTTAGATTTGTTTAAAATTCACATAATTTAGATAAGTAGATAATATTCTGTTAATTATTATAAAATTTCCCTTGAAATTGATTTATTATGATCTCATGGCTACATTTATAAGGTAAATAGTTGTTTTCTGTTTCTCTGTTTTTGAATTTACAGCAAAAGATGATGGAAGCATTGCTGTTGCTCTTGGTTACACTGCACATTTGGTATCCATGATTTCCTTTTTCCTACAAGTGCCCCTCAGATATCCTATAATTCATAAGGGATCTAGATCAACAATCAAAGATAATATTAATGACAAGCTGACTGAAAAGGAGAGAGAGTAAGTATCCTTTTAAAATAAATTTTTAACATTAAGCCAGTATGAAATGTGGAGTGTATTAAAAATATAAAAGGTGACCTAGATTGTGGTGATTTTTGTATATCCTTTGTAAAGTGCTCCATTTCTTTTAAATAGAATGTAGTCAAAATTACTAGTGAATTGACTAATTCAAATTTAATTTGCTTTTGTGAGGCAAGTATCATATACTCTTCAAATATTCATATTGTATCTGTTGCAGCTAGTCCACAAGCACAATAATAAAGATTTGTCAAAGAGACAGCCAGGAAAAGAATAAAAGATTTATTAGCAGATTGTACATATCTGAAAAATGACCTCGAAGATAGGCCAGTAGAAAATATCCTGGCCAATGCAAGTACAAATGAGATAGATATATAGATTTATATATGTGGGATACAACAGGAAGTCTAACATACATACAATTGGCATCATAGAGAAGTAGAAGAGAACACATAGGATAATTGGAACATTTTAAGAGATAATGGCAGAGTTGTTCAAATTACTATCTTACTAAATATAAGGAACATATACATAAAATGTATGTATAATCATAATGCATGACTCCAGCAGAAAAGTTGGGAAATGGAAATGGAGCTAAAGCACTCTAAGATCCTGGTGTTGCCTGGAAACTGCTAAAGACACTAATTTACGTTAGACTGATAAATCAAGGATGCAAGTTATAATCTCATAACCATGAAGAGTTGTTTTTTGTAAGCAAAAATTTAATAGAGGAAAGAAACAAAAAATTTTAAATACTTGATTAATCCAAAAGAAGGCAAGAAAAGAAAAACATTAACAAGTAGGATAAAACAAATAGTAAATTTATAAATATGAACTCAAACTTATCCTATAATTACATTAAATATAAATGGTATTAATACTCTACTGAAAAATAAAGATAGTCAGGCTGAATAAAAAGCTGAAACTCATCCTGCTTGCAAGAGACCCCTCAAATGTAAGGACACAGAAGTATGGAAAATAATTTATTTTACATTTATTTATACAAATGAGAGCTAGTATAACTATATTAACATCAGACAAAGTGAATTTAAGGCAATTTGAATAAAGTGGGACATTTTATGGTAATATAGTCAATTCTTATTGTAATATGTACCTAAAACCATAACTCCCTACATAGACTGAAGTTCACAGAACTACAAGGAAGTCCATAATCATAACAGAGGACTTTAAGTTTCCTTTCATTAACTATTAGGACAGGCAGAACAAAATATCAGTTAGAATCTGAAAGACCTGAAGAAAATACAGTTAATAAACTGGACCTAAGTTACGGGTAAAGAACATTGCACCAGTGGCTGCAGGATGTATATTCTTTTCAAATTCACATGGAACATTTACCAAAATTGATTATGTTGGACCTCAGCAAATTTCAAAAGACTGAAATAATTCACAATATATTTACTGACCGCAGTGAAATTTATTAGAAGTCAATAATAAAATCCCCAAATATGTGGATATTAAACAGTGTACTTCTGTATAACCTATAGGTCAAAGAAGAAACTATAAAGAAAGTTTGAAATTATTTTGAACTGAATGATAATGAGATTATAGCATATGAAAACTTGAAAGGTGAAGCTAAATCTGTGCTCAGAGGGAAAGTTATACCCTTAAATGCACATATGAGTCTCCTTAAACAGCTAGAGAAAGAAGAGTTCATTAAGCCTTAGGAAGAAGGAAGGAAATAATAAAGGTAGTAAAGGTACGAGCAGAAATTAAATGGACAGTTGTACAGTGGGGAAAATAATACAGGCAAAAGTTCTATTGTTTGAAGCAACTAAAAAACTTAATAAACCCTTAGTAGGACTAATTTAGAAGGAGAAGAGACATCAAAATAACTAGTATAACTAAAGAAACAATGATTTTACTACTGATGTACAGACATTAAAAAGAAGAGTTTATGAACAACTTTATGTTCATAAATTTGAAATTCAAATGAAGTGACTAAATTTCTAGAAAACTACAACTTTCCAAACCTGATACATGGATGATTGGAATTTATAAAATGCCACACTTGGTTATAGGGAAGTGGACATAGAAGATTCTAGGTAAGTTATTTCAACCCTGGGCAGCACATTAGTGTCGTAGGGAGCTTTTAAAAATGATCTCCTAATCCCTAGATTCCTAACCTCTCCTCCAGAAATCTGATTCAGTTAATGGACCCAAACTTGAGATATTTTTTTAAAGCTCCTGAAGTGATTCTAATGTGCAGTCAGGTTTGAGAACCACTGTTCTAGATTGTGAGTATTGTGTTCATGGACATGAAGAAATGACATATCCTCCACTGTGTTTAGGAAAGAGAAAAGCAGGAAGGGTAGGCACCAATGGAAGAATTCAGTACTCTATCAGGTAGGGTTTATAAGTGGAGGGCAGGGAGTATGTGTGTAGTTTAAATCAGTGCCATTTCAAAGGCATTGATTAGTTTATAGCTCAAGTATTATTTTCAATTTCAAAAACTTTTAAAGAGAGCCTGAAATGTATGTTTGACAAAGGGGAACATGGCTGTGGTTTCTTTTCTCCTTTTAAAAGATTGAGCTGAAATTCACATAAGATAAGATTAACTTTTTTTAAGTGTATGATTCAATGGCATTTAGTATATTCACAGTGTTATACAATCACCGCTGCTATCTAGTTCCAAAACATTTTCATCATCCCAAAAGACAACCCTGTCTCCATCAAGCAATCACTGTCTGTTCCTACCCAGTAAGCTTTAACCTCAGTCCCTGGCAATCACCCATCTTTTTTCTGTTTCTACAGATTTACCTATTCTGGATATTTGATATAAATGGAGTCATTTACAACATGTAACCTTTTCTTTCACTTAGTCTGATATTTTAAGGTGTATTCACATTGTAGCACAATCAGTAGCACATTCAGTTTTATAGCTGAATAGTATTCCATTGACTATGTATACCACATTTTGTTTATGCAGCCATCTGTTGATGGGCATTTGGGTTATTTCCACTTTTGGGCTACAGACATTTATGTATAAGAATTTGTTTGAGTATCTGTTTTCAATTCTTTTGAGCATATACCTTGAAGTAGAATTGCTGGGTCATATGGTGATTCTATGTTTAACTTTTTGAGGCACCACAGAACTGTTTTCCACAGCAGCTACACTAGTTTACATTCCATGGTATAAAGTGGTGTATATATATCATTGTGATTTTGATTTGTATTTCTTCAGTGACTAATGACGTTGAGCATCTCTTCATGTCCTTGCTGGCCATTTGTATATCTTTAGAGAAATACCTCCTCAGATTATCAGCCTGTTTTTTCCCTTTCAAATTTATTGAGATATAATTAACATACAGCACTGTGTAAGTTCGAGTACAGCATAATGACTTAACTTACATACATGATGAAGTGATTACCATAAGTTTAGTGAACATCCATCATCTCAAATAGATATAACATTAAAGAAATAGAAAAAAAATGTTCCTTGTGATGAAAGTTCTTAGGATTTGCTCTCTCAACCACTTTCATCATAACATACAGCAGTATTAATTATATTAATCACGTTGTGCATTATATCGCTGGTACTTCTTTGTCTTATGACTGGAAGTTTGTACCTTTTGTCTACCTTCATCCAATTCCCTTTTCCCCTATCCCCCACCTCTGATAACCATAAATCTGATATCTTTTTCTGTGAGTTTGTTTGTTTTTGAAGTATAATTGACCTACAGTACTATGTCCTGGTACACAACATAGTGATTTGGTATTTCTATACAGTTCAAAATGATCACCACAGTCTGGTTACTGTCTGTCACCATACAAAGATATTACACACTTATTGACTTTATTTCTAACAGTATATTTCAAACCCATGACTCATTTAATTTAATTTAATTTAATTTAATTTAATTTAATTTAACTGGAAGTCTGTATTTCTTAATCCCTCACCTATTGCCCATTTTTTAATTGGGCTCTTCTTTTTGTTGTTGAGTTCTAAAACTTCTTTCTGAATTGTGCATACTAGACCCTTATCAGATATATCATTTGCAAATATTTTCTCCCATTCTCAGAGTTGCTATAGTTGAAGGCCTAAAATTAAGTCCAATATTATGTGCTGCCTTGGTATCTGATGAAACCAGGAGGCCCTTGAATAGTCCCTCCCTACACTGCTCCTGTGGATCAGGCCCCCTTCCCAAATACTCCTCTTTGTCCAGGGGTCTAGGAAGTCTCTGCTTATTCCTGAGTGGTGCATTTCAGTTCCTGGTCAGCTGGGGAATTATGGAAACAAACCATCTCATCCTCCCACAGGAAGCAGTCGTCACTCTGTTCCCTTCATACTACAGGACCTGCCTTCCACAGTCCCTGATTGTTCACTCTGTTCTCAAGTAACCTCCTGTGACCCTGCATGGCATGTGGTATCCTCCTCTCCTGGGCTTTGAGTATATGTGACTAGTAAACTGCTTTTAATCACATTTGTCCAGTGTCAGATGTTGAGTGTTGAACTATCCCCACAACCATAGGACAGTAATCCATTTCTTATCAGTGGGTGAATAAGAAGAAATCAAAACAGTTGTTCTTCTTTTTTATGTAATCTTTTCCTTTGATGCACAGAAGTTTTAAATTTTCATTAGGTCTAATTCATCTATCTGTTTATTTGCTTTTGGCTTCATATCTAAAATCCATTGCCAAATATAAGATCATGAAGAAATCCCTTTGTTTTCTTATAATTTTCTTATCATTTTATCTCTTATATTTAGGTCTTTGACCCATTTGGGCTTAATTTTTATACATGGTATGAGGTAGGTGTCCAACTCCGTTCTTTGACATTCAGATATTCGGTTGTATTGGCACCATTTGTTGAAGAGACTATTCTTTCCTCTTTGAATGGCAATCAATTAGCCATAGATTATTTCTGAACTCTTAGATATAGTCCACAGGTCTATATGTCTGTCCTCACACCAATTCCACAGTAAGATTTGAAATTGGGAATTGTGAATCCTCCGACTTTGCTCTTCTTTTTCAGCATTGTTCTGGCTGTTCAGAGCCTTTTGCAATTCCATGAGTTTGAGGATCATCTTTACTGTTTCTGCAAAAAAGTTCTTTTAATAAGCTGTTGGATTCAGTTTGCTAGCATTTAATTGAAGATTTTTGCATCTTTATTTATAAGAGATACTGGTCTATTGTAGCTTTTGCATCAGGATAATAGTAGCCTTGTGTAGCTTTTGTATCAGGATAATAGTGGCCTTATAGAAATTGGAAAGTGTTCCCCCCTCTTCTATTTTTTAGAAGAATTTTCAGCATTGCTGTTAATTCTTCTTTTAAATGTTTGTTAGAATTTACCAGTGGAGCCATGTGGTCCTGCACTTTTCTTTGTTGGGAGATTTTTGATTAATGTTTTAATTTCTTTACTTGCTATAGGTCTGTTCATATTTTCTGTATACTCTTGTGTCAGTTTAGATCATTTGTGTGTTTCTGAGAAAAAGACTTTCATATAGGTTATCTAATTTGTTGGTGTACAATTGTTCATAGTATTTTCTTATAATCCTTTTCATTTCTGTAAGGTCTTTAATAATATGTCCATTTTCATTTCTGATTTTAGTTGTTTGGTTGTGTCTTTGCTTTTATTTTCTTTTAAAAGCTTTTAGCTAGAGTAGGAAGATTTGCTTGATATTTTCAAAGAATTGACTTTTTGGTTTTGTTGATTCTCTCTATTGTTTTTGTATTCTCTTCTATCTCCACTCTAATCTTTATTATTTCCTTCATTCTGCTAGGTTTGGGTTTTGTTTTCTATTTCTTTAGATGTAAAGTTAGGTTATTGATATGACATTTTTCTTTTTTAGCATCAGTGTTTATACCTTTAAATTTCCACATCCCATAAATTTTGACATGTTGTGTTTTTATTTTCATTCATCTCAAAGTTTTTTCTAATTTCCCATGTGATTTTTTTTTCACTGACCTGTTGGTTGCTTAGGAGAGTTTAATTTTCACACATTTGTGGATTTTCTAGTTTTTCCTTCCATTACTGAATTCCAGGTTAATTCCATTGTGATGGAGAGATATTTTGTGTGAGTTTAGGATTTTTTTAATTTATTAAGACTTGTTTTGTGGCCTAACATATGATCTCTTCTAGAGAATGTTCCTGGTGCATTTGAGAAAAATGTGTATTCTGTTGTTAGATGTAGTGTTCTATATGTGTTAGTCAGGTCTAGTTGGTTTATAGTGTTGTCAAGTCTTCCATATCCTTGTTGATCTTCTGTCATCCATTAATGAAAGTGGGGTATTAAATTCTCCAACTATTATTGTAGGACTATTTCAGATCTGTCAGTATTCGCCTCTTTTATTTTGGGTCTCTGTCATTTGGTGCGTATGTTTTTAGTTGTTATTTCTTCTTGATGAATTGACCCTTTATCTCTTTTTTGTGTGTGTGCCTCATTTCCTCTATTACTGCCTTTTTCCCCCCTAAATTGATTTTTTTTTGCAGTGTACCATTTTGATTCCCTTCTCATTTCCTTTTCACTGTATATAAGATACTTATTGGTGGCTTTGAGGATTACAATTAATATCCTTAATTTATGACAATTCAAGTTTGAATTGATACCCACTTAGCTTCAGTAGGAATATAAAAACTCTGTTCCTCCATACCTCTGTCCCCTTCATTTCTGTTGTTGTCACAAGTGACATCTTTATACATTTTGTGCCCATAATACTGTCTTTTTAATTTACCTGTATAGTTGCTTTCACTGGAGATCTTTATTTCTTAGTTCAGCTGAGTAACTGTGTAGTGTCCTTTCATGTCAACCATAAGGCCTGAGCTTTCACTTCATGCAGTAAACCTAGCAGTCAGCCAGAGGTGAAGTCTGGAGTCTTCTCAGGGCTGTTCTGGGCATGTGCATGACTACTGATTCCCCAGTGTGTATAGATAATTTTGAATATGCTGATTTCTCAAAGAAACTCTTCCCAGCTTTTCCTCCCAGGCTTTAGACAGTCTGTTGTACTTCTCATGCTTGATCTTTTGCACAAGGAGGCTGTGAGGTTGGTTGGTTTGCTGTACAGCCTGAACAGTGTCCTTGCCTTTCCTCTTTGAGTGAGTTCTGATTAGGCAAAATAAAGACAAGTGCCTTACATTAGTCCTTCAGGTAGCCCCCAGACAAGTTAGAACAGACAGACACAGATTTTTGTAGAATAAGATCTGCTCTGCTCCCTTAAGAACCAGGGGCCAGGGCCCTACACTGGCAGGCTGCTGTCTTCAAGACCACTGCTGAGCTGGAAAGGGGGTTAGGGACAGGATAAGTAAAAATGTTGCAAAACTTTCCCCCTGATTTTGAGTTTCCTTTTTCTTGATTCATCGTTCAGCCACTTGTAAACCTTTGACTGACAGTTTTTGCTTGATTTTTTTTTCCAGTGTTTCTCTGGAGGGACAACTCCTTTGATCTACTTCTCTACCATTTTTGCTGACATCATTCCATTTGTCTGTGTAATGATGAAAAACAGTGCTTATAATGGATGAAGAGACCCCTAGGTGATTTTAAGCATGAGAGAATACCATAACCAGATATGTCTTTGACAAAGATGACCTTGTAGTTTTGTGGAGAGTGGGCACCCCTCCTGGCCTTCCATAGGTTCCATTAATAAAATTAAGTATCTTTCCAGATTTTTATCAAATTTGTGCATGATGATCTATCTTAAAGTATTAGTTATATAGGAAAATCACTTTGGGAGCTTGAAGGAGGAGTGCTCCTCAGAATGATAGGTACTCTTTCCCCAGGTCAGCTGCACACTTTAATTTGTGAAGGAGCAACATGTGGGCAACTCCAAGTAGTCTGCCCCAGTGTGAGTAGTAGTGATGATGTGTTTATTGATTGGTTGATTTTCCTAAGCAATCTGGGAAGGCCAGCTAGATTTAGGTGATTGTTACTCATTTTTTCTTAGGAAGCCAGGAGAACCACAGGAATTGCTTTTTTGTGAACTAATTTTATATTCTGCCTCTTTCTTCCCCCCTTTACTGAAACATATATTATAGTTTATTGATTCTAATATAAATACTTTTGACATTTTAATATTGCTAAAAATGAGATGTATCTTACATTAATGGCATGTCATAATACGACTGATAGCATTTATCTTTTCTT
Organism: Camelus bactrianus; assembly: GCF_048773025.1. NCBI lineage: Eukaryota > Metazoa > Chordata > Mammalia > Artiodactyla > Camelidae > Camelus > Camelus bactrianus. The sequence goes on from NC_133548.1 coordinate 49,958,981, forward strand.
AGTTAATAAGTTGATGATGCAGTTCACAATTGATGCTGCCTCAGATTTTATGAACTGTCAATTATTTTAGCTGGTTTTATATACTTTAGTAAAGCAGTTCAGATCCTTTCTGGAATGACATAGATGTGTAAATACAAATACATTTATTGATTATGCGTGTTGATTGAATCAGCCTCCCAGTGATTACCCTGGATCACTGAAAGAGCAGATTAGACATGGTTTCCTTTTCTCCTGAGTGTGTTGGTTTTGATACAAACCTTTCCAGGATATTAGGTGGAATCAGGTCTTCATGTGAGATGGAAAATAGGAATTAAATGACTCATTGGACAAATTATACTTAATGTAACAGACCTAGGAATCCTCAGTCTCTGCCCTCTCTGATTACCTGTTTCATCTGGTTATTGGCGTGTGGTATATTGGGGTTCAAAGCCCGATTTAGCTCGTTTTGCTAGAAGGAAAAAAATCTAGTCTTTTCCTTTGGCCGGTTTGAAACAGGGTCTGGACTGATGCCTTGCCTACACCATTACTTGTGCACCTGCACACTGTAAAGGGAAACTCAGAAATCTTTGTTGCATTTCATTTTGAGCCTCAGACCACAAAACACGAAGGAATGTAGCTGAAGTCCAGCTGCACTGTTCTTTCACCCCTTATTTCTCCTTTCACTGAGGACTGAAAAGTAGGTTTTAAAGTGATTTTTTGAAATGAAATGTGTTAGTCATTGTTGCTGTGCTACTTAGCTGTGTGTTAGGCAGTATGTTCAGAATGGATTAGTGGAGCAATCCTTGAGCTAGGACATAGCTGGTCAGATTTTATGGCTTTTTCAAACCCTTAAAAGATGTCTGAAATTTTTTGTTTTATTCTCATAAGGAGAAAAAGGGAGTGGTGTAAATTGGCAGGCATTTTTGAAACTTCCTGGCCTGTCCACAACAAGGTTTTTACAAATCTCTAAAAGCTGGTTAGCTATTTTTCTCTAGTGGAATTACTGGAACTTAGAGAAATGTTAGTGCTGCTTTTCCCATTTCGTTGATTTTTATGTGTGTGCTTATATTTATGTTATGTTATGGAAGATCTTGACTAAAACCCCAGGAGTTACCTTTTTTTTACCTGAATGATTCTGATTTCTTTTAAAGACAAATTCTAGACTATAATGAAGTTGTGATGTATCCAAAATCAGATCATAATGGGCCCAGGTCATAGTCATTGCATGTGGATCTCATGCTCACGAGAGAAGTGGTCTGTTTTAATGACCTACCTTTTTTGTGACTGGCTGCACATGGTGATCATGCATACCTACGTGTAAAGGGGCTGGCCAGACCCCAGGCCTGTGACTCAAGCCACCTTACAGCCACTGTGGCATGTCTGGAGGTCAATGCAGCTTCCCCTGCAGCTTTACCAGTTGTACTTTGCCAGGAGGGAAGGGACAGAGGAATTTGCAGAGTGGCAGTCAGCAGACTGATTGTCTATCTCTGGATTCCTTCAGCCTACCTCTTGGCCTGGCAACACTAACCTGTTGAATAAATGAATGAGAATTTTTTCTAATGGCGTCTCCTCAAATCATTTAGAATGCTTTGAACATTATTTGCACAAGTAGCAAATTCTCTATGGAAATAGTGACTGGCCCCTGGGATTTCATTGGCATATATTGAGAACATAAATGTTTTTAGACTGCTGTGATTTTCTGGCTGCTGTAATTCCGACTTCTCATCTTCTATTCTTACCTGTTTCAGGCAAAAACACCTGTTGAAACATCCTATAATAAAAATTATAGATTCCTTCCTATAAGAAATTCTCAGCTTCTGTTTGTTAATCAAGCTGCTTTAATGCAGATTTCAGAAATGGTTGCTGTTCTCACTAAATTAGCATGTTTGCTTTCATGGCATCCAATTAAATCTGATGGCCTCCTTCCAGAAATGTGAGATTTTCACATCATGCTTAGGCTTAAGTGCTGTGGCTTTGATTTTCAACTCTTCTACTGTTTATCCTATAAATTAGAGCATTTTTGGTAACCTTTCATCTTCATTTTATTATAGGTTGTTGCTCAGATGCTGGCCTTAAGAGCACTTAGTAACCTAGACCTCAAACCTTTAAATTAAAGTGATTGTGATAACTTGAGGCAGTGGCTGAACCAAATGCTTTGAATTTCTGTTTCTCCTTGCTGTGCAGCCTAAAAGTATAATCAAACAAATATTTTTCAGTGTGACTAATATAACTGAAATGAATGAAATTATTAGTTCTTTCAGATTTTCCACTTGATTACAGGAATGTGACCTAAGTTGAAAAATCTCTGTTCAAATATCTGTAGTCCTACTCCATTATAACTACCTAAGGGTACACCATGGCACAGAAATAAAGATGAAGAAAAAAAAGGTTATGTATACACAGAATTGTAGACTTTGTGTTTTAGAACCAGACAAAATATTCTTAGGTCATATGATTGAACCCTTCATTTCACAAATGAAGAAAGAAGTTGAAAGATGAAGTAAGGTCATGTAACAAGTTAACGAAGCATTCGCGTAGATCTGGCCCACTGAGGAAGTCAAGCCCAGAAGACAGTGTGCCGATTGTAAGTGTAGTACTTTTAAAAGCAAGCATTTAGGAGATGCAAGTGCATTTATCAAAAAAGGGCTATATTGAGACTGAAATACTCCTTTTCCTGAATTTAGGAAAACTCACTGGTGAAAAATGCCGTGATGTGAATTCCTGTGTATTAAACAGAGTCACCATGTTAGGGTCTTACTGAAAATGCTAATTAAATTTTATAGATCAGTTGGTTCACTTGACATTTGTTTTTCCTCTAAAAGGCATAGTATAAAATGACTCTCTTTCCTTCCTTCTTGCCTCAATTTATTTAAACTGGGCAGGGTTTGTTTTTGTGTTTTATTTCTAGTCACTTAAGGCTTTGAAGTTACGTTGGCTTCATCTCTGATCACTAAACGACTGGGGAAATATTGTCCCTTCTGAGTCTTGGTTCACCTGGTATAGTACCTATGCCAGTAGGTTACCATGAGGTTTAACTGAAGCACAGTGCTTGGCACATAGAAGATGCTCAATAAAATTTCGTAACTACTGTTATGTATCCATTGAGCTTTGCAATAGGAATTCCAGGCAACCATGTAGTTTTGTTTTGTTTTGTTTTTAACTAATTCTAGGTGCTAAAAGGAAAGGTGGGCCTAAGGAAAGGTTAAGGAAAATTAAAAATGCAACCCAGTAGCATTGTACTAGATTTCCTTTTGTAATAATGCCACAGAAGTACATCATCTTCACTCAGTGATGTAAATGTAGAGGACTCATGTACAGGGAAAACACTGTTACAGATCTGAAGGCTTGTCTCTTTTACTTCAACAACTCAGGGAGTTTACTGCCTAGTATCCACTAATGAGTCAAGTAAGTGTCTGTATTTTAGAAGCTATCGGTTTAGTGTATGCTAAAGTCCTTATTCTTGAAAGGAATGTAGAGCATGTTCAAATAGTTAGAGTCTCGAGCCGGGCCAACTACTTTTTCTTTCAGTCTTATCCCAGTTCATGACCTATGGTTCAGTCAAACTGTTGTTTTCCAAATGCATCACATTATTTCCCGCCCTGATATGCTTTGTCCCTGCTCTTCTGCTTGTCTGGAGTGCCTTCCCTAGCCATGTCTAGGATCATAATCATGGTTGTACATAAAGCCCTTCCCTTATTATCTAAAACTTTCCCCATAAAGTCTTTCTTGATTCCCCATAGTTTGATGTACTGCCATAGTCCTTTGTAATCCTATGAACAGTTCCCTCTGTATAGTATCTCAGAAATGAACTATGTTTATATATGTTCTTATTTCATTTTAGCAACAGCCCAGTGATACGAGTGATGTATTAGCATTTTTTGTCTTATTCCTGTCTGAAATATTTTCAGTGTAGAAACTGCATCTTACTTGGCATGAAACTTATTCCATTGCTTTACCGAGAACCTTGTATTGTGTAAACACTCAATAAATATTTCTTGAATTGCATTAGGAGAGCAAAAGGGATGTGCAGTTTTTGCAAATGCTATTAAGTAATCTGACACTCCACACTGTAGCCCATAATTTTAACTCTAGATGCTCTGGCCGGGACAATCATTATTATTTCATACACTCCCTCAGGACCACGCGAAGCTATTAACTTTGGTGCCTGTTGTAATCCAAGGCACAGGCAGCAGTGCTGATGGGATTGTGTTCAGGAGTGAGAGCAAAGAATATGTTTTAAAATGAGGAATCCCCGTGGAAATTTAGGCAGGAGAGATCAACGAAATAAAAATGCCGAAGGTGGTTGCTGGGTGAGACAGGAAATGAACGCCTTATGAAGATTAGGCATTCCATTGAGAGAGGGGAAATGTGGAAAATGAGTCAGAAGTAATTGTGCAGCTATTTCATCGCTGACACTTGGAAGCATATTGTTGTGTGTGTTGTGTTTAATGAAGTGTGCTTTTATTGTGCTGATGTTATTATCTGGATGAGGAAGTCTTCTCTCGTATTATTGTCATCTCAGCTTTCTGCAACCAACTAAATTAAAATACAGTAATGTAATGGGACAGTGGAATAAAAAAGAAAACCAGATGACTCTGACATGTGACCCCAACTTGAACCTACTGCGTTTCTGGTTTGCAGTGTATTCAAATCAGAATAGACGTTCAGTGTAGTGCTTTGGGGGGAACGGGGAGGTAGAGGAATAATATATTTAGTTAAGAGTGGGCTATATCATGGATAAAGATTGTTACAATATTAGAATATGTGAGATCAGTGTTTCTCAACAAGAGGTCCCCAGAGCAGCAGTGAGTTCTCTGGGTAGCCTGTGGACTGGCCCTTTGCAGTCTGTTATTAAGATGTATCATATGACAGCATAGAGGTTGTGCATTCTGATGAAAATTAATCGTTTACTCTAATAAGTAAGACTATTTTCTTGATGTTACCTTGAAAGCAGCGTCTTTCCTTTAATTCTTATATTGTTTGTTTTGGTGGGCAAACAATGAGGGATATGAGGGTAATTATATCAAGCCTGAGAGTTTGGAGTAAGTGATTTGTGGAATCCTTTGGTTTTCTGAAGAAATAAATGGATGGAAAGAGTAAGAAAATTATTTTTAGGTAGATGTGAACTTATTTTATCTCTTCAAGGCATCTTATTATAATAGTTCTTTAGACAGTTTTCTAAGGATAACATTTATGTCCTGGTTAATAGTACCATTTTAAAACAAATTTATATCATTTTTTAACTAAATTCTATTCACTGCCAGTTTTTATACCTCTCCCCTATGATAATATACAGTTACTAAGATCACCAAACGTAAATCTGAATCAGATTAAATGATCAATTGTTTTTCATAGTGTTTTTCTTTTCTAATTCTTTGAAATGAAAAATTGATATGAAAGTTAATTCATATATAGGTAAATCACAAGAGAGTTAAATTACAAAAGAGTTACATTGCACCAAAGTCAAACCATATGTTGAGGACTAGTATGTATTAGTCACTGCACAAGATGCTGGCACTAGGTGGAATTACGCAGATGCTGAAATGGCATCAGAGATGGATAGCAAGCCACTAGACAGTCGTACTCAACATTATAAGGGTTAGAAACACATGGGGTTGCGATGGAGTAGCCAGCAAAGCATGCTTTAGGAGATGGCCCCTGAGCTGGTGCGTATGGAAGAGGATTAGGAGCTGTCCAGGTGAAGGCTGGCTACACAGAAGCACATACACACTGGCACTAAACAGGTATTGCCCTTTCCATTGGCCAGAGCTTCTAGTTTCTCACTAGTCTGGTAAGTGTCTTCAGTTTAAGTTGCTCACCAGTTTTCTTTTTGGCATAAATAAAAGAAGGATAAGTTAATAAATCAATCTTTAGTTGATGTAAAAAGAAAAATTACTTTCAAAGATGATAAGCTTTGAGTAGTTAAATATCAACAGACATAAATAAAAATATACATATTCATTTATTCAAAGCATAGTAATATATGTTTATAAAGTATTCTGGATCACAGATTGGTTATAATAAATATATGACTGATTTGACTTAAACATATGGTCACTTTCATATATAACTGTCTAACAAAGATAAACTGTATTGGCATGTAAATAATAAAATGGTGTATTCTGATCTTAGGAAAGGAGAAACCATGGCTTTCCCATTTCACTCTTCTGAAAGAACTTGAACCAGTTTATTTCACCTCACTAATCTCAGTGCACTCATCCGAAAATGAGGATAATGGCTTTAGAAAATTGTGAAAAGTAAGAGAATTTATAGAAAATCAGCATTGTAGATAATAGCCACTCAGTAAATTTGTATACTGAATGATAATAATAAGTAGAAATGAGAAATTTGATAAGTCCATAGCCTCCAATTTGGAAAGGATGTCTTAAATGAAGCTCAGAAACATACAGATCATAATATGAGAAATAATCCATAAATTTGATTTCATTTAAAAAAATTGCTTATAACAAAAGAGAACAAAAACAAAATGGAAAGGTAAACCACGCATCAGGAGAAGAGATTTGTAGCACATAGATTAACCAAGGGTCAGTATCCAGAATATATAAGAAAAACTTTTACATGTCAATAAAAAAGGAACGATCAACCCAGTTGAAATATGGGCATAGTATGTAAAGAAGCTGTTACAGAACAAATCCGAAATATCTCGTAACAGAAGAGAAAATACTCCGCCTCACTAGTAATCAGGAAAATTCAGATTAGCACCAGAAGAGATACCATTTTACGTCCCTCAACCTGGCCAAAAATAGAATGTCTGCTGAGTATGTGATTTGGTGAGCACATAGAGGAAAGGAACTCTCATCCTTCGTGAGAGTTTCAGTTAGTTCATCTGTTTCAGGGGGCAGTTTGACCGTACAGTTACATCTGCATAAACCCCTCTCAACCTGACAGCCTCACTCCTGGTTAGAGACTGTTGAGTAGCTTTTACATATATGCAAGCTGCTAACATTTATTATGTCTTTATTATACAGATAATTAAATAAATGATCTTTTGGTTACCTCTATTATTCTGCATTGGAATTCTTCACAATTATACAGATAGTATTTAATTTTTTTAAAGTGCCTTTATCCTTTTGTACTATTCCTTTCAGGGTCTCCATTACAGTGAAATATTTTCTTCTTCTCCTTTTTTTCCTTAAAACTATTTCTTTTAAGACTAGAATCCGTATTTCTTTGTATACAGCTCCTCCTTTCTTTCTCATTAATGCAGGATTGATGTGGGTAGTTACTTTTTATCATAATTCATATCATTTTCATATACCAGTTCTTGCTTCATGGTTAGTTTTAAATTTATAGTAGGAGTTCTCCATATTTCCTTTTGAGCAATTATCAGTGTTAATAATGCCTAGAATTTTGAGTGCTGCTCATTTATATGATTGATAATCTTTTTAAAAGACTTAACAAAAGAATTAATTCTCCTCATCCTGCTTGTTAGTAACTCCCATTAATATAAAAAGATGATTCCCAGGTTCATGATGTGGAGAGACTAGTGATGAAACACCGGAAGTGTTAACTATACTTAGTTATAGAAATTTACTGCTGTAAGTTAATTAGACACACCAGTAAGCAACAAGAACATTTTGTTATTTTAATTTGTAGAAATACAAGGTTGGTAAACTAATGAGACGTGGCAGGCAGTTCTCTTGGAGTTTGATTGACAGCTATGTGACTAAAACTTTTTAACATGTGTAGATGATGAATGAATTTATTGAAACAACTTATGTTATAAGATATTCCATACAGGGAATATCTATTTTTGAGTGTGTAGTAGCATAATTTTGTCATTTCTGACTTTAAAAATTAGTGCTGGAGGAAAACCTTTTTAGTCACCTCCTAATGTTGAATTTGCTAAATAGTGTTCTGTGTAAGAGATAAAATTTATTTTGTTATTTTCTGGTTTCTACATTATTTGTGGTCTCTAAAAGTCACAAAATGGGAGATTCATAAGTTGGTTGGAAAGGAATTTGGTAAATGGCATGTTATTTTCCATCAGAGATTTCTAGTGGAAATGATAAAACAATATTCTGTTCTAAGAGGATACAGGTTGGTCACATTCAACTGAAAGCAGTTTCCTTTCCCATTTGGTATCATTCTGGGGGGAGCCTACCTGTATGTATGTAATTTGGAGTAGACAGTTAATTTTGTATTACTAAGTGCTAATTCAAAGTCAAGGTTCATAGTATCAGAATTATTAATGCACAAATGAACCTGCTCATCTATGCATGCATTCATCAGATATTCAGTAAGTATGTACTCCTGGCAGACGTTTTTCTAGGTTTTTGGAATATAGTGATGAGCAACATCAACACTTTTTTTTCTTTTTAAAATAATTAGTTTAAAAATCAATTCTGTAAAGACTACTGTCTGCCATATGAAGACTTTACGCTAGATGTTTTTTACAGACCAGATACAGACTAAGAAAGTGGACATATTATCTAGGCTTATTACCTAACTTGAGAGATAACAGAAATACCTTGCTTCATGCCTTTTATTCAATAGTGCTCCTTTCTTTACCTGCTATGCTCTTGTCTTGTGAACACACTGCACATTTCATCAGGCGTCCTCTGATTTTGAGCAGAGAGAGAAATGCCTGGTTGACAGGTGGTTTGGGACTAGGCTGAACAGTCATTTTGGCATGAAGAGTAAAGGCCCAATTATTGACCAGAAAGTACTTTTTAAAGTTTTAGGACTAGCTTATGTTATTTAAGTCAGAAAATCCATTTTAGTTTTTTGGCTTTTCAAGTGAAAACAACATAAGTATGCTTGAGTGACCCAGTCCTCACTCTGCAAAAATATGCTGACAGCAGGTCCTATTTGTGTGACAAGACTAATTCAGAGGAACAATAAGTAGTGTTTACACACTCAAAACTAGCCAATAAAATAGAAGGTTACAAATAAGAAATTAGAAATGATTCATTGTCGTGAGTTTCACACACGCGTGTGACTGAGTGTCCACTTGTGTACACAAGGCAATGTCAGAGATAGTATTAGAGAAACATAGGATTCCTAGAACTCAGCTAGTCATTATGGTCACCAGATGTCTTTTAAGTAGAATATTCCTCTTTCCTCTACTGTTTCAAACACTTGCCTTCCTGGAAGATTTGACCACAGATGCACTTAAGGATTGTCCAGTCTACTGTCTTCAACTTGGAGCCGTACACATACTGAAGGCTAAACTGTTCATAGTTCTTTCAGTTGACTCTTTTCTACTTTAATGTTTCTTGAAACATCTTCAGGGTAGAAAATCCAAAGGGGAAATCCACAGATGTAGGGAGGAAAAAAGGCCAAAATACAGGCATTTAAGGAAATAGAAGTAATAATATGAAAAAAGACTTTTAAGGGTATTCAGAATTCTCTAAGATAAAGTAGGGAAAAGCATCCATAAAACAAGAATGAGAGTTTATAAAACAGAAGTAGGTTATTGTGATTCAGAAAACATAGAAAAATAGATTTTTTAAAAAAAACCCTCATAAAAGAAATAGTAGACTAGACACACTTAAGGAGAGAATTTGTGAACAGTAAAATAGACATGAAAACATCACCCAGAACGCTGCACACAGAGAGAGAGAGATTTATGAGAGAGAAGTTATAGGACTTAGAGGGTGATTGAGAGATGTCAGTGTGTATCTAACAGGAATTCTAGGAATAGAAATTGAAGGGAATGGCAATGAAGAAATGTTCTAAGTGGCTGAGTAAAAAAATACAGAGAGAAAATTATGACAACAAAAAGGAGATGCTTACAGATACAATAGCGATTGAAAAGTCTTAAGAGCATACTGTGAACAACTTTTGGGTAGAATGGATTTTTTAAAGAAGCATAAAATTGATTAAAAGAAATAGGAAAGCTGAATAGGACCTGTTTCCAGAGTGTGATGGAATAGATATCTGGACCAATACTGAAAACGCAGAATTAAAAAAAAATCTTAAATGTATCTATTAGTTAATAATAAAGAATATTTAGGTCAAAAGCTGAGTGAAGGCAAGAACCTAGAGAGAGAAGGTGAGCACTGAAGGAAGCTTTTGCCTTGAAGGCATTTAATAAACAACTCTATTAGGACACTGTGAAAAACAAACTTATAGACAATTTATGGACATAAATACAGAAATACAAATTAAAATGTGTGCAGGCTGAATCTAGCAGGTCAGGAGAGTTGATGGCTGAACACTTAAAAAGTCTTCGGCATAAGCCATTCGTTAACAGATTAACAGCAGTATTATATGGTTATTTCAATAAATGTAAATGCAGAAAAAGCTTCAATAAAATTCAACACTTACTTAGAAAGGCAATACGTTTTGATTAGGAGCATAAACTGTGGACCCAGATGGCATGAGTTTGAACCTAGATTCATATTTAGTGTGCATGGTAGGCAGAATTTGAAATGGCACTCCAGATTCCCACTCTCCTGATATACATGCCCTGTGTAATTCCTTCCCATTGAGTGTGGGCAGGCCTTATGGATATAATGGAATTTCATTCCCATGATCAAGGTCCCTAATCATTTGACTTTGAGTTAATATAAAAGGAGATTATCTGGTGGGTCTGACCTAATCAGGTGACCTCTTAAAAGAGCCAAGAAACAGTGGCAGACACTCTTTGCTAGCCTGAAGACAAGCACAGAGTCATGTTGTGAACTGCTTATGGAACAGGCCGTGTGGCTAAGACTTGAGGGCAGCCTCTTAAGTGCTGAGAATAAAATCCGACTGACAGCTAGCAAGCAACTTGCTCAGCCCTGCAACCACAGGAACTAAATTCTGCCAACAACCTGAATGAGCTTGGAAGATGATCCTGAGCTGTACGTGAGAGCACAGCCTGGCCAACATCTTGATTTCATGCTTGTTAGACCTTGGGCAGAAAACCCAGCTATGCCTTGCCTGGGCTTCTGACTTACAGAAACTATAAGCTAATAAATGAGTGTTTTTTTTAATTTAGGTATAATTGACATATAACATTATATTAGTTTCAGGTATACAGTATAAAGATTCAATATTTGTATACACTTTGAACTGATCACCACAATAAGTCTAGTTACTATCCATCACCATACAAAGTTACAATTTTTCCCTTTTTTTAAACAATTTTTCCCTTGTGATGAGAACTTTAAAATTTACAATATGTGTTGTTTTAATCTGATAAATGGTTTGTATTTTTTAAAAGACAGTAGTAGAAAACAGTTACTTCATATGACCTTGGACAAGTTATTTAATCTCCCAATGCTTTTACTTAATTGTCTGTAAAATGGAGATAATGATAGTACCCACCTCACTGGGTTTGTGGGTGGATTAAATGAGCCAATACTTATAAAATACATGTGGCACGTGGTAAAGCCTCAAATGTTTTCAAATAGTACTAGTCGTTGTTATTAAAACTATTTGAAAACTAGAAATAGTAGGGAATTTCCTTAAAATGCTAAAAAATAGTTATTAAACGGACAGCAAGCATTAGGCTAAACAGTGAAACTATTTCCATTAAAGTCAGAAAGCAGATAAGGATGCCACTTACGACCTTTACAATACAGCATTAAACTTGAGGTCCTGGTCTATATGATTACACAGAGAAAACAGATGAGGTATAAATGCTTTACATAAAGGGACAAAGTTGTCCTTTGCAGATATGAATGTTATGTAGAAAACGTGAGGGAATCTGCAAACTATTAGAAAACTAGCACATTTGTTGGGTATAAGATCAATGTGAAAATTATGTAGATTCTATACACCAGTAATAATAAAATAGAAAGTGAGCACAATATAAGTACCTAGTAAGACATTTAATTAAAAATGTGAAAGACCTTTATCAGTAAAAAAATAGACAACATTATAAATATGATAATGAAGGACATAAGAGATCTGAATAAAGGGATATACACATATGCATACCGGGTTTAGCTATGTCCTCTGCTACTCTGATTTGTATGAAAGTATACCAGAAATTAATTTGGCTGAAAATAAAGAGGATACCCAAATACTTTTTGGAGATTTTGCTTTTTGTCCAGAAAATCTTGGGAGAACCCCTTCTTCCTGCCAGGCTTCAATAAAAAGTTCCCTTGTGCAAGTTAGTGAGTGAAAACTTCAGCATATCAATAACAAAATAAAGAAAAGAAGGAAGAAAAAGAGGGAAGGTGGGAGAGAGGAAAGAAGAAAGGAATCCAGAAAAAAAAAAAAGCTTTTGGTTCAGTAGTTAAATTACGAAAGGATATTAATTACATCAGTCTGATTTCAGTGAGGAAAGCAGAATCACTATGAGTGTCATGGCGTAAAGGATTTATTATAGGAATAAGATATTGCACAAATGTGGGAGAAGCTAGAGAAGAGTCCAAAAGGGGGAGTTGGAGGATCAGAGACAGTCACTAACCAGCTCTTCAAGAAGCTTGGTGCAGGTGGACAACTCAGGCCAGGAAGAGGGAAGAAGATCTGACCAGCTGCCGAGTGGACGAACCCCGAAGGAGAGCAGGTGGGGAAGCACCTATGGAAGACTTTCCACTGCATCTGTCAGTGGGCCTCAAGTCTCTAGTTGTCAGCAGCACCAGCAGTTGGGAGCGAGCTCGATGCTGAATAGGAGCACAAAGACCAGATGGAATCTGCAGGCAGCCTTATGTCTGTCTGGCTCTTTCTGGATCTAATCACCGTGAACTTCAGAGCTTAATGGCTGCTGCTTCACTTCTCTCTTCCAAATCTCATGCAGTTTTTTGCTCAACTCTAGCCTGAATCCACACAGGTGATGATATTCTAATAGTTCTGTTTCGGCCACGTGCACACAGTAGAAACCCACAACAGATACGAATAGGCTCTGTACTCTATTCTAGGAGTGTAAAGATTAATAATAACAGTAGTCATCACTCAGAAAATTATAGTTGCTCTTGCTGTGTTTCGGATACTGTTATAAATCGTGTGTGTGTGTGTTTGTGTGTGTGTATTTTCATTAATTGTCACAGTAGCAGTATGAGATGAATGCTGTTGTTATTCTCCCTATATTGGTATGTAAACTGAGTCACAGAGAGGTCAAATTTACTTCCAAGGCTACACATTGTTCTCTAGCAGCAATATTTTGGTGGAATCTAGTATAAAATAAGGACATACGTTAGAAACTTCATACTAGAGAAACTTGCTTCAAAAGAGGGCATAGAAAGATGTTAAATGTATCATTATTTGTGTTTGTGAAAAAATGGAAAAAATTAGAAACTGCCTAATCAGCAAGGGAGTGGAGAAATAAAATCTGAAATGTCCGTAAGGTGGAATACTAATTAGGAGTTCACAGGAATGCGTTGCATATGTATATTGGCAAAAAAAAATAGCTCAAAAAACAATATTGAGGGGGAAAGTGAGTTGCAGAATGGTATGCATAGTCCATTATTATTCATATAAACATTTGTATTTTCAAAGTATAAAAAGTGATATGTACAGATGCTGCTGGCTTGTGGGAGAAGCCACGGTAGATGCAGTTGCTCGTCTACCCACAGCCATCGTTGGTTTCTTGTTTGTCAGCAGAGCTGCATTCTGTTCATTATTCTTTCTCTTCATTTGCTATATGGAAGGTGGGCCCCAGTCCCAGGGAGTAAATCACGACTGGCTTTTTAACAATCATAATAGTAATAGTAATTCCATTCCACTCACCAGTGATTGGTTTGTGCATAAATTCTGTCACACTTACGGTCAGTTCTGTGGCATATCTCTGTGTTTTGTGTACTAGGATAGATATGGCTGGGGTGCTACTTATATATATGTAACTAATGTGTGCATGTGTGTGCTTGCGCACATGCGCTTGTTTATAGGCAAAATGGAAAAATGAAAAAACCTCTGTTCTGGATTAAGTCATTAAGTTCCTAAGTTAGCCAATTCTGGAACTCCTCTGTCTCCATTCTTATATTTTTTTTCTCCATTCTTACTATTCTTTAAATCAGTTGATTGGGGATTTCCATCACTTGAAGTTGAAGGCATCCTAACTGAAGGTAGTAGGGGTGGGGAACAAAGAAGGCTCACTTTATCTGTAAATGTTTTATATATTTTAACTAAAAAAATGCAAAACAATCAGTTGTTAAGTTTGGGTATTGGGTATGTAGTTATTTGCTCACTACTGTCTAATTTAAAAATTTAAAAATAGAAGAGCGCCAGATGAGTTATATATACGTCATGAGCAAAGATATGGGAATGATTATTGTCAGTTGAGGGACACCTGGGAAATACTTCTCAGGAAATAAATCCAGAACCAATTTTTTTGTATACATTTAATAAATACTTGCCTTTTACTCTGTATAAGCTACTGTACCATTCGATTTGGGGCTTACATTTGAAGCCACTGTGTTTTTACTCATAAAAAGCATCTTAATAATTGGTACCTGTCTTCATTGTTCTATAGGATAACTTCCTATATGTTGTTCTAAAGCCTACATTTTATATTAACTGATCTCCAGTATTATATCCAAATTTGATGAAAAACATATAATCATTTTTTCATGATTCAAAAAACATGTTTGTTCCCATCATTTAGCTAAATAAAATTCATAGAATTATTCTTACCTCTTGTGGAAGAGTGAGCAGAACTCTGACTCCTAAATTTTTGTTATTTTTTTCTCAAGATAGTAATTTTACTCAGCACTCAAGTTACGACATGTATGTGCACCTGGTTTTAGGATACAATAATTTGAAGAAAGCCTGTGGTTAAAAGTATGGTCTTGGGTGAAAGACCTGAGTTAGCTCTCCTCCTTCCCACCCTAACCTTGGGCAAGTCACTTTCCAAGCTTCAGTTTGGGGACATAGTATCAGTTTGGGGTTTGTCTGTATGTAATAGAAACCTCAAATTAACAATGACTTAAACATATAAAATTTTATTATCACACATAAAAATCTAGGGATCAGTAATCCAGGGCTGGAATGAACTTCCATAAATGCCTCAGGAAGTCCAGGCTCCTTCAAGCTCTCTCCTCTGCCATCCTCGGGTGTGGCCCTCATCGTGCAAGATGGTTGTTGGTTGTTAGTCATTATTCAACCTGCAGGAAAAGGGGCACTCTTCCCTCCTATAAAGACTTCCGCATTCTTCAGCCTCCACAAGAGACCTAGATAAATGTTTCTTCTGAATGAACTGCTAAACTTGAGGGGTGCTGTTAACCACAGAAAAGGAGAATGAGTTTTGGGTAGCAGTCAGCAGTCTCTGCCATGGGGTTATATTCAGAATTAGATAATCCATGTAAAGCCTGACAGAGAAAAGCAAAGGAAGCTGCTATTTTAGTCATATTATTAATGAACTTCAAACTTCTAACTGAACAAATGTGCTTATCTTTTCTCCCCAAGTGATGCTAAAATAACAGTTACGGGATTGAAATTTAAAAAGCATGAACCCATAGTGACAAAAAGAGTATGAGAAACAACCTCAAAAGAAAAGAGATGTCAACAAAAAATTGTGAAAACTGGCAAACAGGGGAGAAGCAACTGACCTAGCAGACTGGAAGAACTAAAAATCTAAGAGCCTGCAAGGGGCAAAGCTAGGAAGGAACCTGTTTCATGCTGCAAAAATCCGGAACATCTCAAGAATTGGAGGTAGGTAAGGCAGATAATGCTGGAAGTCTGCATTAGAAGTCAGGGTGCTGTAATAAGCCATTTCTCATGCAACTGCCTCTCCCACAGCAGCAGAAAACATGGAGTTTTCTCTTAAGAGGTCAAACCAAACTTACCCTGGATTTAGGGACAGCCAGCATAACTGAAGGCAGAGGTGCCATGCCGAAAAGAGGAATTAAGTGAATATCTACACACTGAAGGATGAAATCGATAGGAACATAGAAAGTTGACTGATCCAAAAGAAGATGCTCACAATGCCTTTCAGTTGTGTATTCCCCCATGTCAGTGCTGAGCCTTAGCTCATCATCCCAGAGTAAAACTTGCCATTTGACCAGTCCTGTCCATGCAGTTTTCACTCAGCTTTTTAGTGCCTCACTTTTGAAAATGGTCAAAGATCATCAGATATTTGAGGAAGACTCTCAGATGAAACACAGAAGTCAAAATAAATAATCAAAAAAGAAATGTGGAGGGAAGAAAGGGCTCAATAAAAAGTAAATATTATTATATAAATATCTAATTATGTTGTACATCTGAATTAATATAATGTTGTATTTCAATTATACCTCAATAAATAAAGTTGACTTTTTATAAAAAGCAAAAAAAATTTTAAAGGCTAATAATATACTCTAGGAGACAAGGAAAAGTATACATCCAAGAACAAAAACAAGATGGTGTAAAAATGAGCCTTCATTAAAAAAAAAAGCCTCTAAAATTAAAATAATGGAATAAAAAAATTAGACAGCAAGTTGGAAGGTAAAGTTGAAGAAATCTCAAAAAAAAAAAAAAAAAACCCAAAAGGGAGAGATTGAAAAAAGGAGAGAAAAGGTAAGAAATCAGAGACATTCTTGAAATACCTGATAATCCAACATTCAAGTAACAGTGAATACAGAAAAGGAACAGAGAAAACAAGAAGGTAGGAAATTATCCAAGAAATAATGTAGAAAAATTCCAATGATTAAAAAACTTGACTTCAGATTATAGTAGCCCAATTGAGTGCCCAGCACTATGATATTTTGGCATATGTTAGAGGTAACGTGAAGATTCTGAAAGCTTGCAGAGGGGAAGAATACATATAATGGAATAGGAATCATGATATCTGACTGCTCAAAGGCAGCACTGAAAACTGGGAAGTAATGGAACCACACCCTCAAAATACTGTGGGAAAATTATTTCTGTAAGCTAGATTCATATATGACATACCTTGGAGATAACTGCAGGCTCGATTCCAGACCACCATAATAAAGAGAATATTGCAATAAAAGGAATCACATGAATTTTTGGTCTCCCAGTGCATATAAAAGTTATGTTTACACTGTACTGTAGTCTATTGTGTGCAATAGCATCATATCTAAAAAAACAATGTACATACCTTAATGAAAAAAACACTTTATTGCTAAAAAAAAAAGCTAACCATCATCTGAGCCATCAGCCAGTCATCATCTTTTTGCAACAGTAACATCAAAGATCACTGATTATTGTAACAAATAAAATAATAATGAATAAGTTTGAAATATTGTGGGAATTACCAAAATACAACAGAGGTGAAGTGAGCAAATGCTGCAGGAAAAAAATGGCACTGATAGACGCGTTCAATGCAATGTTGCCACAACCTTCAATTTGTAAAAAATGCAGTATCTGTGAAGTGCAATAAAGCAAAGCACAATAAAAGTGAGGTATGCCTGTATCTGTCAAATCATCAATCAAATACTTGGTAGAAAGAAGTCTTTTCAGAGATGAAGGTCCTACAGGAAAAAAATCTACCTAGGAAACTCCTGGAAGACGTGCTCTATTAATATAAAGGAATAAGCAAGTTAAAAGAAAACATTCAAGGAAAAGAAGGGATCCAACACAGCAGAGAAGCAAAGAGATCTCAGGATGATGGTGAAGGGAAATTTTAGGTCAACCCTTCAACTGACCTAGAGATCAGGAGGGCGAGGACTCCAAGAAAGAGTGAAGCGATAGATTGTCTGTTGTATTTAATTATATTGAGAGGGAATTTTCATTGTTCTCAGGGAGTCAGGGAATGAATTAGTGAGAGGTACATCAATAAATTAAGCAAGTGAAGAAACTAGATGGTTATAAACTCCAGGAAAAACCAAGTTGAAAAGAAAGAAAATATTTAATATCATTCATTATATGACTCAACTCATAATAATTATGTAGTAATTCTATGGTAGGATTGCTTATTGATTTCACCAAAACCTGTGGTGGTGACCCTATTGAGAGAATGGGAAGAAGAAGTGTGGGTGTTTGGGGAAGAGATGGGGAAAAGTGTGTAAGAGGGAGAAATCCTCATCTTCCCCAGTAGGTTGTCAGTAGATCATTTTTAAAACCATAGAATCAAGAAACAGGAATATAGGATATTAAATAGATATATGTAGGATAAATACCAAAAACAACTTGAATTGTTGAGAATTGTTGGCTCTGGGGTCTAGGAATTGACGTAGAGCTAAGGTATTACTTAAACATGTAAACTAATGTTTTTACTGTTAGGTTTGTAGAGCAGTTTGACTTTTTAAACCATGTACATGTATCATTTTGATAAATAAACATTAATTTTTAAGTATGCTTTATTTATACAAAACTTTTTATTTGTAAATCAATTTAATACAATTCAGCAGACATTTATTCAATGCCTGTTATGTCACCATTGTACGAGAGAGACATGTAAATATGTGATTGAACCAGAGCCTTAATGTGATTATGTGCCTCCAAAGGATAAATACTAATAAATCTTAAAGCACTATCCATTCTGATCTGGGACTTGGGGAAGGCTTCAGAGTGGAGAGAAGCTTTAGGCCTCAAAGGATGAGAGGAATTAGAATGCGAGATTAAATGCCACCTGTGGCCAGTGTTGTCAGGTCCCGCCATGGCTGCAAAAGTCAACTCTGTGAAGAAAGGTCTGGTAGAACTGTGGGAGGCTGTGTTGACTTCTCTGCCTTTCCTAGACATTTCTATTAGTCATTTTTTCCTGAGGATTTACTCTTCCCTGCCCTATCACCCAGACACTCTTAATTTTAGTATTGACTTTACCATGCTGGGTTAAAGGGTGGTTCTCTCTACCAGCACCCTGACTCTTCAACTTTCTGGTCTAATTTAGAGAAGGATAAGGAAAGGAAAAAGAAAATCTTGTTTCCTCTGACCAAAAGTAGGTTCCTGAATGTAAAGATAGGAACTCTCTTCCCTAACCTCACAGGCAGCCTGATATGTCTGTTATGTTTTTTGAAATATTGAGATTAAAACAGCCATTTTCACAGTTTGAACATAATTCTTAGACCTCTCGAGAGTAAAATAGGACACATCTGATTGTTTGCAAAGAAATGTAATAATTTTATAACTATAAAGTAATTTATTCCTGTTATTTGTTGAAAGTGCTGTTCAGAAGAAATGGGGCAAGTGTGTGTGTGTGTGTGTGTGTGTGTGTGTGTGTGTGTGTGTGTGTGTAACATCCTCCAAATTTAGGTTTTTGTGCCCTAGATTTGTTTTCTTTTATATTGTTGGGTCCATAAGAGGAAAGGCTGGCTTAGAACTAAATAGCAGAGCTAAACCGTATGTTTTATACCAAATTAGAAACAGGTGAAGGTTGTTAAAATCCAGCAAGAGCTTACAAAAGCTTTAGGCTCCAGTTTGTATTAAAGGCAGGTGGTTATATGTACAACAAAAAGCAGTCACCAGCACACCAGCTTATTGATACATATGTGATTGATCTTTTTGGATAAAAACAAGGAGGAGTTAATAAATCACTGCACAAAGCTATAAAGATGTTTGGGCTTGAAAGCCTAGCCTGTAAGAGCAAATGTGGACCCTGAAGGAAATTTATGAAGCATAGATCCTTTTAGCTTTACTTAACAGCTAACATCTGACTGACCCAGGGGGACCATGGAAATTTATTGCTGGGCCATTCAAATATTTAAGCTGTTGTGTGATGTAGAACAGGTAAAGATTAGCCCAATAACAAATACGAGGCTATAAAATAAAATGAGATTTCGATGGCTTGTAAGTACCTGTCAGAGGTCAGCTCCAAATGACTGGTCAGAAATGGGAAAAACTTGTTGATAATTAAAGCAGATTGATTATGACAAGCTAGATGTTAGCATTGGTTACCCCCAGATCAGTGATCCTTGGAGTTTCCCCCTCCTGTGAAATCCATACTTAAACAAAATGACTGTAGGGGCCTCCAAATTGTCTTTTTGTATGCTGAAATTGTGTAAAATGAGATGAGGTGATTCCTTTTGCAATTTTATAATTGAAATATGTCTTTCTCAAATGTATTGTGAATGGATGGGATTTGTAGACAGCATATTCATTCCAGAAAACTGACTTTAGTTAACTAATGTATGTAATTTTGAGCTTTGACATCTAGAAAGCAGATAGAAGTTTTTAGGTTTTCTGATAGATGATCTAAAATTAACCTTTAAGACTTACATCGTTAACAGGTTTATGTACACAGTTATTGAAAAATCAATTTAGTGAAATTAAGTGGATATTTCAAAAAACTTGTGGATTTATTTCTAAATCTTTTGTCCACTTTTCTTTGTATGAATCCCCAAAGTAATAAATGTATGTAACATTGTTACTAGGATTTTGGAAGTTGCATTTTGGACTTCAGTGAGATCTTTGGTTATTGGTGTCAACAATCTCTGCCTTTTTGACTCACTAAACCCCAAGTGTTGTCATTATAAAACCTGAAATTGGAGGTTTACAAGGTGTCAGCTTATCAAATCACTTGGTAAATTTGTGATAATTTGGTTCATGAACATCTGATTTGTGAGTTGAAGAAATCCCATAAGTTTTTATAGAAATCTTAAATAAGTGAAATTTATGAAATAAGACAGATTGATAAAATGGGATTATTACTGGCTAGGAGTGAGAGGTGGGGCATAGTGTAGAATTAAAGCCTAGGATTAGAAGTCAGACAGGCACAGGTTGGAATTTTAGCTCCACCAACTCCATCCATTCATTCACTCCTCCCTCCATTAAACAAGTAAATATGTTCTAGACATTGTGCTCTAGGAACTAGAGTACATTAATGAAACTTAGGCTCACAATTTTCATTTTTGTGGAAGATACAGAGGAATAAACAAATATTTACAGTACATCAGAAGTACTGTGTTTGTGAGTGTACAGGGTTCTATGAGATCACATGAAAGGAATTCACCCCCAGACAGGGGTGTGGTAGAGTGGAGTAAGATTTATGGTTGTAGATGAGTTTTAGGAAAGGCCGTGTGGCCATGGGCCCCTCAGTACAGTGCCTACGGGGCAATTAGTTGTATCGTATGGATAATGTCTGCCAAGTGCAGGACTTGATGCATAATAGATATTCAGTAAGTAAAATCCAGCATCAGCATCGTTCCTGTCAGTGCTCACTGGCTCTTTCACTCTAGTGCTAGAGTTCGTCACCCCCTATTAATGCACAGCAAACCTCATTCTGTGACTTGAAATTTCCTCCCCACCAAAGAATTTTTATTTTGAGCAAAACTCAAAGGATGTTCTAAAAATAAGAGTCAGATATCTAGGTATATTACAGTTAAGAAAGAAACAATGACCAATGAAAATATTTCTGAATTTTAAAATCTTAACTTTTTTGAAATTCATAGAGCTATATGTCAGATATATTTCTTGGTCAGTATTTAATTTTCAAGTTAATTTTTATATTTAATTTATTCATTTATTTGCAGGTATTTGTTGAGTACCTACAGTGGGTAGGACTCTGAGCTTAACACCCATGTCCTCAAGGAGCATACATTTTAGTAAAGGAAATAAGACATTTGTATAAACAACTAAAATATAGGGTCAAAAGTGCTGGGGGAATAAAATTGCTTTGCGATTTTTAGAAGTGAACGAACTGAATAATGACTATTCAGAAATGAGTAAAATATAGTGTCTTCCCTTGTGGCACTTACAGATGGGTATTGGAGAGGCAAGGGAGTAAGTAAATGAGGCATAGTAATAACAACTGACGGCCTGCTGTATCCTAGTAACTCTGCTGGGTCTTAGGATTTTGTTTGTTTGTTTAATTTAATTCTCACAGAAATCCTGAAAGATTGATGTTGTTAAATCCATTTTAGAGATTTGTGAACAGAAGTTCAGAGTAGTATGCCCAAGTTTACACTAAAGTAAGCAGCAGAGCCAGGGTCTGAGCCTATGCCTCTCTGACTTGAAGCCTTAACATATTACACCTAAATCCCCCTTCTGCTTTTCTCTTCATCTCCCTCCGGAAATAAGTATTGTAATTAAATAAATAATTTTGACATAAAGGATTGAGCACCTAATATGTTCCAGCACTGATAGGGAAGTGGCTTACAGAGAATATACCATTCGCTGCACTGATCTATTTAAGCAAACGTATATTATACGCACACATTGTGACATTGTCTTTAGAAACTTAAAATGGTGAACAGTTATTATTCCAAATTCATATTCCAGATGGAAACATCTCTGGCATTACCAAGTATGGTAGTTTTGTGCACCTTGCATGCTTAATTGTAAGTTTAAAAAAAAAAGCCTTTATAGATTTTGTGGGAAACAGGTGGTGTTAAACCCAGGCAAATGCAGGATGGCTGTTAATGTTGTGGAATGTGATTTTGATTTACTTGGCAGAATTTTTATTTTACAAAATTGACTATTAAAATAGACATGCTTTCCATCCTTTAATTTTGCTCTGTTCAGTGCAATTTGCCTGTAGACTATTTTTCAACAGTTACTAAAAGGGTGTGGAAAAACTGGAAGGTTTCTACAAGGAAATTGATACTGAATTCTTTAACAATTTCCACAACCCTGCAACTTACTAGGTTTTAAAAAATGGGGATTATTTTTAACCTTCTTACTGAAATTATTTGGAATTCTATTTCCCTGAAATTCCACTCTCTTTTTAGTACAGCTCTGTCTAAAGAACTATATTTAATATTGGCAAAGAGAATAATCTGATGTAAATCTTTTCACTATGTATACTCTAATACACATATCTACATGGAAGTTATTTTATTATATAATTTCTGCTTTAAAAACTTCTGATGGCATCTTATTACCTGTTATATCAAATTTAGTCTCTTTTGACCGGTACAACATATTTTCTCTCTCTCTTTTCTTCCCCCAAAGGGGTGGGGGGAAGATCACTCTTATTCTTTTATAAGGACTTTTGTCACCTGCTGCCCATGAATGATTTCAACATTGTTATTTTTTATTTGCTGCTTGCTTCTCCTTTGATCTCTTATCTTTCTCCTCACTTCCCTCTGAGATCTTTTCCTCTGTGCTTTCTGAAACTCCTCTTCAGTGATTATAATATAAAGTCCTCAGCCTCTTTGCTATGTAACTGTAATATACAGCTGCTGGATGTAAGTGAAATAACTGGCTCTCTTCTGAAAGTGTCTCTTGCCCTGGAGCCTTCTTAAGGGGAGACTGTTTCTTATACCTCCCACGTCTCTGGATCTAGAGCAGGTGATGTCAGTTCAAAACTACGTCTCAGTGGCAGGTACCTAGTGTTTCTGACACTTTGAGTGGATCACTTTCAACACCTCCTTCTCTATATGATAAAATTGTTCTCAGTAATGATCATGAAATGAAACCAATAATAGTAATAGCCCTAAAAAAGCAGAAAGTTTTCTTTTATTGAAAAAAATATCCATATTATATGTTTAGTTTTTCTTTTGAACACAATTTCTGTGTGCCCATCTTCAGGGAGCAATTTTAAAGGTTTGTATTTTACTATACCTTGTTCAAGGCTGATTATAAGTATTTTTGTATCTGTATAACCTTATCCAAAACTACATCAGAAAAAAGGTAACTCAGAACTAAGAAAAATTGCACATTGTCATCATTGTTTATTTTGAATCCACTGTTTAAACATAGGAGTATATAACACCAGACAGTTGGGGACACAAACTGTGCCCAGAGGAAGCTTAGAAGATTCCAAACCATTTGAAACGTAGTCGAAATGGAAGTGTGTAGTTTAGTGCATGGTGTTGGACTGACTGTGCAACTAGATTGGTCTTCGGATTAACTGCCATGTAGATATGTGTATTAGAGTATACATAGTGAGAACATCCTCATTTGAAGGTTGCATATATATTGAAATCAAACCATCATGCAGCAATTGTTTAGAACTTAGATCAGTGAAAGTTTTTTTTTTTTTTTCCTGGGAGGATTATTTTATCAGTGGCATTAGATTTGTTGTTTTTAATCTATTTTATTATCATTTTAAAAAGTCTCTACAGATTTGCGCACCCCTTGCAGACTGCCCCCATCGTCCTGCCCTTGGTAGGCCACTGTCATTACTCTTCTACCCTGGTAGCATCACGCTTAGAGTTTCTCTCTTTTTGATACCCCGAATACCCTTATCCCATCATCCTTACCACTAACCCTCTTATCTGCTGGAAACAAATAGTTGGAAAGATTGGTAGCACTGTAAATTCACAGTCATCTAGTTCAGTTGGACTAATACATCATAGATATCTGATTTTCTTGCCACACAACTGTCCCAAACCCTATCTCTTTTTTCTGCATCCCCACTTTTCCCTTTCGTTCTTGATAAATGTCCTCATTTATGACTTCATAGAGAAAATAGAAGCTGCCAGATGGGAATACGTCAACTTTCCATCAGAACAGATCAGAGCCTCTTAGAATCATCTTCATCATCCTCAAAATGCTCTCTACTTTGTCAGCTCTGACCCCGCCCTCCAGTCTTCCAGCTAGTTCCTCTCAAAGTGCGTCTTTATAATCAACAAACTCTCCTGTATCTTCAGGCTGTTCTCAGGGAGAGTTCAGCCTACCTCTTGTCCTAACTGAACCTGAGTTTTCCCTGAGGACCCCCCTAGTACCCATTGGTGACTATCAGTTTTCTTAAATGCCAGTAGGTGTTCAGATTCAGGAGGTGAGATTGGGGTTTTCTTGCTCCTCGTTGCTTTTTCTAGAGCCTTACCTCTCTACCCTGTTGGCAAGTCAGACATACAAAATCCTATTCCTCTGAGGCATATGCTCTTCAACTATACCACTCTTTCCCCCACCGATCTCTCAGTTATAACCCCATCACTCATCATGTATTTTGGCGATAGAAGAAACAGATACCACAGGAAAGACAAACAGTCTTTCTGTCTGTGCAATGTCTTGCTATTATGGGTAACAACACACAGGTGGATGATTCATCCAACATCCTGGCCTCTTGGATCCCATCGTTTTTATTTACTCCCATGGTTACACTCTGAATCATGCCACCATTTCTGTTAGTCCACATCCAAAATCTGATTCAAGCATCTTGCTCCCTGTTGACTGTTCTTCAGCTTATATGTTCAGCCTCTTGTTCATTGCTCTTCTTGGTGACCTTTAGACCTGGCCCCTTTATCCAGTTTAGATTTTTTGGCCTATTTTTTAGTATCACCTTTGTCTTGCCCCCTGTGGCTTTTTGTCATTCTTACAGCCCTGCTGTCCATTTTCTCTGTACCTGCCATACCCAAGTAGACATCTGGAGAGTCACACAGCAGTATCATTATAAACTTGTGATTAACAACCACTCTGGGCTCTGAGTAGTGCTCAGCAGTTCTGTTACAGTTCTTTGTTCAAGTTGTTCTGCCATTTGATCAAACTTTCATTCATTTGAGCAAAACAAAACACTGAGTTTCTGATCCCTCCCCCTTAATCACCCTTCATTTCCAAACCATAACCAGATCTTTATGATTTATCTCCTAAAAGTCTTCCCAATTAGTGTCCTCTTTTCCATTTCTAATTAACCACCATGTTAGTCCAGGTAACCATAATCTCTCACCTAGGTTAATCACTGCAACAAGCTGGTCTCACCTTCTCCAAACTGTTCTCCACTGCAGTCAGCATAATTTTTTCAAAATGCAAATCTGCCATTGTCAGAAAAGTTCAAGGAGAGTTAATTAAAGGAGAAAGGTACGAAAGAAAATCTCAGCAAGTTATATCTTTGTTTAAAGTCTTTTGTGGTTTCTTCTTTTAGAAAAAAATAAGACTACCATCTGACGTGGACTAGAGGACACTGCATAATCTGCTTTCCTGTTCAACTTCAGCTTCGTCTCTTGCCAGAACTCCCCTCACACCAGCTATACTGGCCTTCTTTCAGTTCCTTGAAGCAGCATCCTTCCTCCTGCAACGGGTTCTTGATGTATGCTGCATCCCTTGGAACATTCCTTTCCTTAGCTCCTGCTCATCTTTGAGATCTCAGCTAAAGTGTCACTTTCTCTCAAATGTCTTCCTTGACTCTCTCAGTCTTTTGTCTGCCTCGTTTCTGGAATAGTGTTCCTTTCTTCAGAGTACTTAATTTATGAATTACGTATTTGTTAGTATGATTGTGTGAGCGATGTTTGTCTATTCCACTGTACTTTAAGTTCCATTGTCTGCATTTGCCCACCCTTGTATCTACCACCTAGCACTATACCTGGCACATGGTGTGAGTTTAGTGAAACTTTGTTGAATGAATAAACATCCATAGTGATCACTTGTATTCTTCCTGTTATAATGGGAGAGTTGGCCCCATTATATGCTGCCATCTATGCTCTCATCACCTGTAGGATAGAGAGCCTGTCCCCGCTCACCCTCTCAGGGCATTCTGCTGCACTTTGCTGTGTCCCTCTGGTTACTGAGCTCTCCTCTCGCTGTGCCAAACTTCACATCATCTTCATTTTCTCACTGCGTCACTCCTGAACTCATACCAGTCTTCCTTCATCTCCCGCTGCTTCATTTAAACTTGTGTTTACCATATTACCAAAGCTACCTACCAGTGAACTCATTTAATTGCATCCGCTAGACATGTTTTCATTCTGTTTTGCTTGACTAGTCGGCAGCATTTGACTGTTGTTGGTGTCTTCCTTCTTAAATGAACAATTTCTCCGTGCTTTTCTGGTGAGACTCTTGGTTTTCCTAGGATCTTTCTGAGCAGTCCTTCTCAGGCCCCTTTTCATCTCCCCATCTCTTGTCATTCTCAAGGCTCTGAAACAGCCCTCTTCTCTAGGATTTCTTTAGGCCATCTCATTCACACCTGTGGCTTCAGTTTCCATTTAAATTTTTGTAATTCTTTAATTGATATCTTTATCCCCAATTTCTCTCTTTACTTTATGTATAATAACTTTATATAAAATATATACTTTATTAGAGGGGAGGGTGTAGCTCATGTGGTAGAGCACATGCTTAGCATGCATGAGGTCCTGGGTTCAATCCCCAGTACCTTCCCTATTTAAAAAAATAATAATAAATAAATAAACCTAATTACCTCTCTCAGGAAAAAAATAATAAAAATTTTTTTAAATATATACTTTATTGAAGTATAGTTGATTTACAATGTTGTGTTAGTTTCTGATGTACAGCATAGCAATTCAGTTTTATATATATATATACACGTATCTATATTAGACACATGTACATATATCCACTTGAGCATTCCCTATCTCAGCTCATAGACACCACCGTCTGCCTAGTTAGTCAGTTGAGAAACCAAAGGGCCATCTCAAACTCCTCCCTCTTCACCACTGTCACAACCATCTGTCACAAAGTTCTTTCATTCTATCTACAAATTGTAGCTTAAATCTTCTCACATATGCTTCACTCCACTACTGGAACCCTAATAAAAACCATCACGAGTCTGGCCTGGACCATTGCAGCAGCCTCCTAACCAGGTGTCCTTCCCCTTTATTTACTACACTATAGCCAGAGTGGTCTTTAAGAAATATAAACCCGTATTCTGTCACTCCCATGCTTGAAAAATCTTTAATGATCCTCCCATTGTCTTTAAGGATGTAGTCTAGATGTCTTGTGGCTTACAGGACCCTCTGCAGTCTGGTCTCTGCTCACCTCTCTGGCCTAATCTTCTAGCACTCATCCCTCATACTCTGTTCCTCACCCCAGCCCCAGCTGTCTATTTTAATTCACTTGTACTTTTATCAAAATTAAGATGACAACCCCATTTTGTCAGTTGCTTAGGCCCCAGACTTTGAAGTTACCCTTGACTTTCTCTGCCTCTCTTACCTCATTTAAGAGCTTTTGTGTCCTAAAAGTCTTCCCAATTAGTCTCCTCTTTTCCATTTCTAATTAACCACCATGTTAGTCCAAGCAACTAATCTGAACAGGAGAAAGTAAGTTGAGTTTGAAGTAAACTCATGACCTCAGAACATATTGAGTATATGTTGTCACATTTTTCTACAAATACAATAAGCAGAAGTGATCTTAATATGCACAATAAAAAATTTCAATTAACTATAGCTATATTCTCATCCCTAGTTGAGTCCTCAAAGAACCAGATGTGATGTGGGGCTCTGAAGGTGAAGGCCAAGAAACTATAACCAGTTTGGAGTCTTTTAAAAAATGATTGATTTGCGTACAGATGGCTAACAGGCACATGAAAAGATGTTCAGTATTGCTAATTATCAGAGAAATGCAAATCAAAACCACAATGAGATATCACTTCACACCAGTCAGAATGGCCATCATCAAAAATCTACAAATAGTAAATCCTGGAGAGGTTATGGAGAAAAAGGAATCCTCCTGCACTGTTGGTGGGAATGTAAATTGGTGCAGCCATTATGGAAAACAGTATGGAGTTTCCTTAAAAAACTAAAACTAGACTTATCATATGATCCAGCAATCCTGCTCCTGGGCACATATCTATAAAAGATGAAAACTCTAATTCAAAAAGATATATGCACCCCAGTGTTCACAGCAGCACTGTTTACAATAGCCAAGACATGGAAGCAACCTAAATGTCCATTGACAGATGAATGGATAAAGAAGATGTGGTATATGTTCAATGGAATATTACTCAGCCATAAAAAAGAAGGAAATAATGCCATTTGTAGCATCATGGATGGACCTAGAGATTATCATACTAAGTGAAGTAAATGAGACAGAGGAAGACAAATATCATATAATACCACTTATATGTGGAATCTTAAAAAAATGATACAAATGAACCTATTTACAAAACAGAAATAGACTCACAGACCTAGAAAACAAACTTATGGTTACCAAAGGAGAAGAGGGGAGTGATAAATTAGGAGTTTGGGATTAACATAAACACATTAATAAAAATAAAATAGATAACCAACAAGGATATACTATAGCACAAGGAACTATATTCAGTATCTTGTAATAACCTGTAATGGAAAAGAATCTGAAAAAGAATGTGTACATTCTTTATATATAGTTATATATATAAAATGAATCACTTTGTTGTACACCTGAAACTGATACAACACTGTAAACGAACTATAATGCAATAAATAAATAAATTAAATAAATAAATAAAATTTAAGTGTCTGATTTAAGGAGGAGAGGGAAGGGCTTATAATAATTGTATCTTTTGAAAATAAGAATGGTTCGAAATAAATTTCTTTTACAACTTTTTTCCAAATTGAGTGTAGCACAGTCTCCATATATACATACACACACATAAAATAATTTGAATGTATTATATATCCGATTTATATATATAGGTCTAACTTAAAAAGTTTATCCTACTTCAGACCATATATAGGAATCTTTTTCTGGCATCTCATTTACTAGCACTTCAGCAGGTCTACTTTGCAGCCTTAGCTGATGCCTCTCATCATGACCCTTTGGTGTTATACTTTGGAATATTTTCTTGGTTCCTGAAGGAAATAGGAGGTTATAGTCAATATATTTAGTTTTGCATATTCAGAATTACAGAATCTTGGAGGCGGATAAGCTATTAAACTTCATTGAACCCAGTGGGTCATCTGGTGTTTGATTCCCCCCATGTTAGCTTCTCGGGCCGCTGTAACAAATTACCACAGACCTGGTGATTTAAAATAGCAGAAATTTATTCTGTCAGTTCTGGGGACCAGAAGTCCAAACTCAAGGTGTCAGCAGGGCCATAATTTAATTTGAAAAAAATTTTAATATTGCTCATTTTAACTTCTTTTTCTGCAAAGTGTAATAATAGGAAATGTATAAATTCTTCCTCTAGTTATTTAATGTAATACTCTCTTAAGTGAATCCTATTTGTGGTGCTGAGGATATTTTTCTGGTTGTACTTGAATGACCACATTTCTGACCTAACCCTTCTACAGTTTGCTAATGAGATTCTCTATGTATATTCAATTAAGGTGCCTTTGATTTGTATCTTACGTCCTGATGGTAATAGGTTTTACCCTGTTAGACGGATTTAATTTTTCTAGATTGCTTAATAGATCTATAAATCCATGTACTTTTGCAAAGTAAGATGAATGTGTAATAGTTATAAGCTATTATTATTAGTATAATAATGTGACCCCTTAAGAATTTGAAAGCAATATAAGATGTGGACTCTGTCCTAATGTTTGATCTGTCTTAAAATTGCCCTATTTGAACCTTTGGCTCTAATCACTCTTTAGATTTGTTTAAATGGTACATACACACCTTGGGGCTCTTTCTATAAAGAAGTCCCAGTGAAGTAATAAAGTCAATGTTGTGAAGATTCATTTTTCAGGGTCTAGAGGCTTGATTTTCAGTGTACACTTATTTCAACTTACTTTTCCAACATTTGAAACAGTTTCTACATTTATAACTTGAAAGTGGAGATATTTGTGGGTTTGGAGAACTGTGCAGGTAGTCTAGATGTAATAGTTTATGGAATAACAACTATACAGTGTAGAGCTTTAGGACTCTAGTAGATTTCTTCAGCATATTCCTGTGTCGCTATATTCTTGCAATTATGTAGTTTCTTTGCAAGCTACCCCATACACATTTGAATGATTCCCAGATACCCTGTAAAAGCCTGGTGTGTTACACTTTGCTTATCCTGAATTTGCTTTGCTGTCATTTTTATGCCTCTCAATTTAGGGCCAAACCGCATGTCCTAGTTTATTTTTTATAGTTTCAATTAAATACAAAGCTCTATCTTCTTGGTGGGTGTGTGAAGCATTTGGTGTTCTGTTGTAGAGAATAAAGACAGTTCATGACCTTGCTCACTCCCCAGTGCCTGTAATTTTATAGCACAACAAATTTATCTTTTGGGCACTAGGTAATCAGCAACTTGAGAATTTAATATAAAGCTTTAAATTCTGTTTCCTTTCTTTTATTTTCCCTGGAAAACAGTATCCCCCAAGGTTTATGAAATCTATGTTTTCCCCAGGCAATTAAAACACAATTAAAATTAAGAATATCCAATAATTGTCACCTACCATTTATTTCAGTAACATTGTTTTATTAAGAATAATCATACATTGCAAAACAAGAAAGGTAAACTTTTCTTCTTGACCCTAAGTTGTGACTGATCTTTTAGTAGAGAAATCTGTTTCAGAGGTTAAAATGTATGCTTGGTCTTGAGAATCTGGGGGAAATACAGGTAGAATATATTACTAGGAAATTGTACCTAGAATGTAGGTATACTCTAACGTCTTCTTCTTCATTTGCAGCGGTAGGGAAAGGAAAATAGTGAGGGAAGCTTATTCCCTAAAATAACTCATCACCTGTATAAAGATCTACAGATCTCATGCCTTTGTTGCTTCAACGAGTCAAGTTAAAATGGAAAGTCTTATGAGAACTCTATGACATGAGTACATTGCCTTGGAGAAGTAACATCCAAATAGCCACCCCTACAAATGTGAATGAATTTTTGATGAATATTTACTCACATTGGTGCTGTTGATTTGACTGGCCACCTTAGAAGAAAGAGAAGTCTTTTATATTACTTTCATATCTGATTTTTTTCTTATTCTTTTTCTCCCATTTATTAGAAGTTGAGATGCCAGGTCCAAGATGTTAGGGGAAAAAAATTCTAGAATCTTAATCTTAGAGTGGTGAGTTTATGATATGTAAATAGGAGGCATAGTGGCCTCAACTCCTTGAGCTTACTGGGTTACTTTCTTATATATTAGTCCTTTGTTGGATGACCTATTCAATTTTTTCTTTGAAACAAAGTAGCCATCGTTCTGATTTGACTAATGTCATGAAGATATTAAGGTAATAGTTTGCAGCGACTGTAGCTAAGTGACTTAGTCCCAGTCTGCAGAAGTTTATGCTGTATCCAAGAAACTTCCGCTTTGTCGGCAACTTGAAGATTGTTATACTCAAGTTTTGGAAAACTTCTGATCCTACTTTACCTTTCTAGGTTTCCATTATACCCAAAAGGAGGGGAGAAGTTGCAATTTGATTATGGTGTCTATCTCCTGAACAAAAATATAGCACAGGTAAGTGACCCCTCCTCACCCCGTCCTACTTCCCACATACAACCTGCTTCCTTGGAGAGCTGACACTCTTTCTTTATAAATAAGTACTGCAGCTGACTCTTTTATTTAACCAGCGGTAATGCAAAGTTCTTTTTCTGTGGCCACAGTCTTCTTCTGTGCCATTATAAATACCACAGAAAAGCAATGGGTACAAATTGGAATCCTTCTGCTAAACCCAGAAGCCCTTTACTGCGTTGTGACTTGCTAGTAAGTAGACTACTTAAATGTGTGGGTTTTATCATCTGTTTGCCTCTAGCTTGACTGGTAGTAGCTTCCTTCTCATACAGCTTTCTTCTCTTAGGCAACTTCTAGGGACTTATTTTGCATGGGGAGTTGTTTACGGAGTAAAAGTTTAGTGACTTGGGCAAGTCCTTAATGGTCTCCTCATCTCTTATCCAGGGCCCCAGAGGAAAGACCAAGCACATTGCCCTTCCAACCCATCTTGGATTTTTCTGACTCTCCCAACATCACACCAGTTCATGTCTCACTTAATGTCTTTCCACATACCATGGGAGGACTACTGGATGCTTGGGTTTGCATTTTCCTGAAAGAAAAATGCAGCATTTCCTTAGCATACGTGGCTCTACTTTAAGAGGTAGACATTCCATAAATTTACTAGTTGTAAAGGAAGATCAGCTTCAGTGCTTTGTTTTTATTCAGACATCCTTCCAATTGAAATATCACATCAGTGAGATCCCACTGTTTGGCTGTTATGTAAAGGCATTATCAGCTGTATCCTCAGACCTTTCCTTTTTATAGAAGCAATAAGGTTTGTGATGCTTTTGTTTTTATGAGCCTGAGTTGCCTTTTATCTGTATGATTCTAAAGACTTCCTGAACAATGCCCTTATTTATTCCTGATGGATCTAGAATTATTCCTCCATATGGTGTCATCTTTGCCTCTCTTCCCCTCATCTAACCTCAGTTTAATTTTTTTAAAATTTGGTTTTTATTAAGACTCTGACACTTTTCTGATATTGGATCAAACTTCTAGTTTGCAGTTCTTGATTAATCATTTGCTTACAACCCCACACTCATAACTGCTTTTGCTGTTCCTGCTGTCCAGCACATGTTCTTCATTCCAGGCCAGCTGCCTTGCTCACAGCCTCTGGCCCATGACTCATCTTTCCATGTGCCATTCTCCCCACAACTGATGCTTTCCTTCCCTCCATTTTTGGCAGAAAAGTATCTCAGTCTAAGAAACAGGACCTTATTTTCCAGGCTGCTTATTAGCTCACACTACTGATCACAGTTGTCATACCATGGGAAAGGTAGGGCTTAGACAGAAGGGTGCATTAAGGCAGAAGAGGTGTTAAGTAAGTTAGAGAGCACCTCCAGTGAAGTCAGCCAAGGTGGAAGAGAGCACATGGACCCTGCAGTCCAGAGTCTAGGAGTCAGGATGTCAGGAAGATGGGCCTCACTCAGTAGAACTAAGTTCTGATCTGAGTTCATTCAGAGGGGTGCTTCTCTCTGTCCCATTTCTATTTCTTGCTTTAAGCACATAGATCCTAAGGTCAGAAGTCTATTGGAAGTTTCCAGGTGAAGCCTACTCTTAATTAAGGCTAGGGCTGAAATGCCTGGATTTCCTCATAAATCTAGCTTCAAACACACACTTGTGCATGCACGTGCATGCACGTACACTCCCACACACGCACACACACCCACGCACAAACACACTCTTAGTTCTTTCTGCTCAGGGCCCAATAGGAGTGGCAGAGTATGGTATAAAGAGGTGCTCAGAATAGTCCCACTTGCTTTGAGGTCAGGACCAGGAGGGAGGCCGACTGTGTGCAGCGGGAAATTTGGGGAGGTCAGCCCTCCACGTCACTCTCAGCTCCAGCACCTGTTTGGCCCTCCTTTTGGAGCACGTTCCAAGTAGCTGTTGATTTCATTCTGAACTGAACCAAAGCCACAAGTATGCTGAACTAGTTTTATTCATCTGTTTAAAAATGGATTACTTCTGGTAATTTTGTATCCTCTGCAACTTTATACTCTTTGAAATGGAGAGATTACATTTGTGTGTGTCTTTATGATCAGTAGGTTAACCACCCTGACTCCACAGGGAGCAGGTATCTTGCTCTCTGGTGTTTTATCATCACTGTTATGGCAGTTTTAAAAGGAGAAGACAGTCAACTTCTTATAAACAGACTTTCTTAGGTTTCGGAGTTCATTCAGGAAGCCTCTTTTGAGCATTTAGAAAGAAACTCTTAGCAAATTTGTGACCAACTCCATCTCTGTTCTGTCTCTGAACTGTTTCTTGGGGACAGTTTCATTTGGTCTTTAGCCTTATTACCATCACTTTATTACATTTCAATTTATAACAAATCAAAGAACCATTAGTTATTGTGGCTTCTAACCAGATATTGTATTAATAAGATATTTCCAGCTTGTGAAGGTTTATTTTTATATACATTTATACCGATATATGTTGTCAAAGGGGAGTTTGTCTTCTCAGCCAGTCTCATTTATACCCCATCTCTAGAGATGTGAACAAATCGTACCGTTAAAATGGCCCCACCTCAGTAATTTATAAGGCACGTTAGTGGAGGTGGATGAAAGCATTGGCATGTGTTAAAGTGCCAGAGAAAAAGGAGTGAAGTCATTTAATACTGCATCCATGACTTGGTTGAGGATTTGAATAGTCAATAGGACCTTTCATCACAACCAGAAGTAGTAGTAAAATCACTTTCTTGGTAGAGGAAATGACAGAATTTAGTAATATTTGTTACTTCAGTATTTGGGATCAGTCCAGCCCAAGATTTGAAAGCACAGACTTGGAAAGACAGGCCTTCAAGTCGAAATCCTCAAGTGTCGTTTGAAGAGCTGAGGGGTTTGGTAAGGCCTGCTGGCCCTTTTCCTGTCACTGCTGTCTAAAGGAGTGTGTGTGCTGGGCTGGGTATTGAAAGCAAATAGAGCAAAATGCCTTGTATTTAGCGCCATTTACTAATATGTTTCATGTGCTGGCCCCTTTGGCTGGAAATAGTCCTCCCTGATGGGCAGCCTGTCACACTGTAGGAATGGGTCTGGCACAGTTCAGGTACAGTGTAATTAACGCTGATTTGAAAAACCAGCTCCTGCCATAATTGTCAGTAAGTTGATAAGGACATTATATTAGTATTTGTGTATAGCACAGTAGTTTGCTTTTAGTTCCCAGAGCATAGAAAGTAGTAAATCAAAAGTTAACAATACTTTTACCTTAGGTTTGTGGAGAGCTTTTACTTTATAAGGTACATGCACATACATCTACGTGACCCTCATCATCACCCTGCAGAGTGAAAAAGGGCAGGTGCTGGTAACTGAACATGTAGACAGGATGGCTTTTGACATCTGTCCCTCCAGTGTCTTATCACATAGTCTGACAGCCTTGGCAGACGGTCCTTACTTCCATAACTTCATTGTTTTATATATTTCTGTCCTAAAAGTGCACAGAATCAAAGAAGATGACATTCCCAGCTAGCAAAGGAACTGAAAGTTCTTTGAAAGCAGAGACAATAACTGTTTTGCACATAATGATATTTCCACTAGTAAGCACAATGCTGGAAACAATGTCAGTTCTCAAAACAGGTTTAATGCATGAATGAATGAATGAATGGTGATAATAGCATCATCACATGGCTAAGAAACTGAGATCCAGAGAAGTAAAGTGACTTGCTTAAAATTGCTGAATTAGTTGATTCAACAAGGATTTGTTGTGCATCTACTGAGTGCTATATATACTGAATTAGGGCTCAACTGATTGAGCAGTGAATAAGACACCCAAGAGCCCTGCTTCGTGAATAAGCTAGACACTAGTGGACAAATATTGTATGATTCCACTTATATGAATTATCTAGATTAGACAAATTCATAGAGACACAAAGTAGATTAGAGGTTACCAGGGGCTGAGGGAAAGGGGAACTGGGGGAGTTATTACTTAATGGTTACAGTTTCTATTTAGGATGATGAAAAAATTTTGGAAAGAGATAGTGGTTATGGTTGTACAACATTGTGAATGTAATTAATGCCTCTGAATTTTACACTTAAAAATGGTTAAAATGCAGGGGTGGGGAGTATAGCTCTGGGGTAGAGCATGTGCTTGGCATGCGTGAGGTCATGGGTTCAATCCCCAGTGCCTCCATTAAGAGGGAAACAATGCTTAAAATGGACAGATTTTCTGTTATATATTTTACCACAATTTAAAAATTTTTAATATACCAAAACCCATTGAATTGTTTGGTATGTGAATTGTATTGCAATAAAGCTGTTAAAAAAGAAGGCCCCTGCCTTATAATCTAATGAAAAGAGGCAGACAATAAACAAAGTAATTTTAGATTGTAATAAGTGCTGTGTTGGAAACTGATTAGGGGATATAATCGGAAATAACTGGAGTGGGTCCTACTTTACTTTAGATAAAGTCGTCAGATAAGCTTTATGGAGGGAATAATAATTGAGCTAAGACATGGATGATGACAAGGAACCAGCCATGCAAAAAGCTCGGAAATAGTAAATCCCTTAAGGCCATGGAACCCACTAGTGCAAAGGCCCTGGGGTAGGAAAGAGCTTGTGTGTTCAGGTGACAGGTAAAAAGCTAATGTGTAAGGAACATAGAAATTAAGGGGAGAAGTAGCCAGGGAATATATTATATGAGGCCTTAGAAATTACAGTAAAAGCTATGAGTTTTATTCTAAGTACAGAGGGAAACCAACAAATAATTTAAGCAGGAAAGTGGCTTGATTTGATACGTTTTTCCAAAGATCACTCTGTCTGCTCTAATGGATTGCAGGGGACTAGAAGAGAAGTAGAGTTTCACCTTAGAAGGCTACTTTAAAAGACCAGATGAGGGTTAATGGGAGCTTGGACTAGAATAGTAGGTGTAGAGATGGAAGAAGTGAACAGGTTTAAAATACATTATGGGTATTCAGCATCACTAATCATCAAGGAAATGCAGGTCAAAACCATGAGATATCCCTGTTAGAATGGCTATCATCAAAAAGATAAGGAATAAGTGTCGACAAGGACACAGAGAAAAGGGAACCCTGTTCACTGTTGGTGGGAAAACAGTGTGAGGTTCCTCAAAAAATTAAAAATAAAGCAACCATAAATCCAGCAATTCTACTTCTGGGTATTTGTCCAAAGGAAACCAAAACACTAACTTGAAAACATACCTGCACAACCATGTTTATTGCAGTATTATTCATGATAGCCAAGACATGCAAATAACCTAAGTGTCCACCAAGGGATGAATGGATAAAGAAAACATGTAAGTGAGTTGGTTGACCTAAGATAGGAAAAAGGGCACTTTCAACAAACTCATAGTTTCAAAATAAAACAAAACGAAAAGACAAAAACCAGTTTCACTTAAGAATGCCCTTGATAAAGCAGTAAAAAATATTAATTATATTAAATGCTGATCCTTGAGTACAATTTTCTTAGTATTCTGTGTGATGAAAAGGAAAATATGCATAAAGCACTTCTCTGTACCAAAGTATAATGGACGTTTCAAGGAAAAGCATTTGTGCAGTTGAGTAGCAACCAACTATACGGACTTAGGTATTTGGCAGACATTTTTTTTTCAAAAATGAATGAAGTGTGAGCCTTTGTCTTAAAGAAAATCAACTGATGATGAAATTCAAGATTTTGAATGACAATAGTATTTCAGAAAACTTGTATTTGCCACCATGACATTGACAGCTGTCAATGTCATTCCTTAAAGATGTTTTTGATGAAGTGTTGGTAGTGATGTTTAACAAATGTGGTTTTTAAATATTTTATAATGAATGTGTCAGCATTTAAAATCTATATAACTAAGTGATTCAGTGTTTTCCAAATGACCAGTGTATGTTGCTATGAAATCATGAACAGGTAGAGATCTCTTCACAGTGCAAAAAAACCCAGTGGATTTTAATGCAATAGATGTAAAAAGTGTGTTGATACGTTTTCAGATTCTACATTGCTACTAATCTTTAAGAAACTGCTGCTTGTTAAGTTTGGAGGTAGTATCAGAGAAGAATATCTACAATTATCTGAAAAAAGCTATAAAATACTCCCTTCTTTCCCAATTACATATCTACATGAGGCTGAATTTTCTTATGAAACAACATAAAGTAAAATGAATGCAGACGAATATATGAGAATCTAGCTGCCTTCTGTTAAGGCAGACATTGCAAAAAAGACTTGCAAAAATATAAAACAATTTCACTCATCTCACTAAATTTCTTTTTTGGAAAATATGCTTGTTTTTCATTAAAGGATTATTTATATTAACAAGTAGTAAATTTCTATTGTTATTTTTAAGTGAATTAATAAATATTTAAATATTTTTCAATTTTAACTTCTAATATGGTAAATATGGAGATGTGTGACCTACATAAACAGAAGCTTCCTCAATAAAGTGTAAAGAATCTTGAGACCAGAAAGGTTGAGA
Source organism: Camelus bactrianus (assembly GCF_048773025.1). Classification (NCBI taxonomy): domain Eukaryota; kingdom Metazoa; phylum Chordata; class Mammalia; order Artiodactyla; family Camelidae; genus Camelus; species Camelus bactrianus. The sequence continues at coordinate 49,997,098 of NC_133548.1, forward strand.
TCCACTGCCCTAGAGAATGTGACCATCCAGGTTTCCTAAGAAACACCTCAACTGCTCAGAGTCTGATAAACCAAGACACATGTGTCAGCTCCCCACATGTGGAGACATTATATAAGAGGCCTACCACTTTGAATTCTGGTAATACTGTGCAATACAAGTCATAAGGCCAGCACTTACCAGTGGATTCTCTTCTATTGCTTTTGGGTTTTCTCGAGCCAGGCCTCTTCTCTCCCTTCTTGAAAGCTCAGGGACTTAAGAGTAATACTTTGAGGATATAGTTTACAAATACTAATGACGACTTACACTTGTACTGAACTTAATGGCTTTTGGTATACTTACACTTCTGTATCTCACTTCATACTCTGTGAAGTCTGTTGACCACATCTATCTTTAGATAAGAGATTGGGTTACTGCTACACCGTGCTATCCTCCCGAGGATGACAAAGCCATTTAATGGCAAACAGAATTCAAGTCCAAGTTTTCTGAGGTCAAATTCAGCTATATCCCACTAACTTTGTTTCTTCCTCTTTTTTCCTTTTTAATGTGGGCATTATTACAATCTTATGAGGTCGATAAGGCGCTGTTATCTGCCTTTTACAGATGAGACCCCCGAAATCAGGAGTTAGGTTGAAGAACTGGGATTAGATCCTGGAGACTTCACGGCCTCTCTTCTTTTTACTCTATTACCTCTCTTTTTTCTCAATTTACTTTAAGACTTCATAGAAAGTAAAAGTAGCTTCTCCTTCCAAAAACAGTTGGAAACTTCTGTTCTGCCAGGGACAAGGTCTTTCTGTAAACCTGACTACTCATGGGGCCCACAGTGCACAGCTATTTAGAAGGGATCAATGCCAGCTTACACGCAGCGGCTTAAATTCATGTCTGTTTCTTCAACATACAGTTCAATGTATGTGACACATGAGGAGAAAGTGCATTTTTATTTTCTTAATTCTTCTTGGAATCAAGAATACAAATACCAAGGATGTTTTCATAGACAAAATGCCTTTTTTTCCCCTGCCACCTACAAAATTGTCAATAATATTGTAGAAACTATTTTTTCAAAAGTCCTGTATCTTAAAAAACAACAATTTACTGAGATATAATTCACAGACCATACAGTTAACCCATTTATAATGTACAATTCAGTGGGTTTTTTTTTTGTAATATTCAAATAGTTGTACAACTATCACCACAGTCAGTTTTAGAACATGTTTTTCACCCCAAAAGAACTGAACGCATTAGCAGTTACTCCCTGTTCCCCTAAAACTTCCATCCCTAGGCAGCCTCCATTCTACTTCTGTTTCTGTAGATTCCCCTGTTCTGGACACTTCATGGACTGGAATCAAATATGTAGTCTTTGTGACTGGCTTCTTTGCCTTAGCATAGGTTTGCGGTTCAGCCATGTTGTAGCATGTCTCAGTCATTCCTTTTTTTTTTTTAAACTTTTGTTATTGAATTATAGTCATTTTACAATGTTGTGTCAAATTCCAATGTAGAGCACAATTTTTCAGTTATACATGAACATACATATATTCATTGTCACTTTTTTTTCACTGTGAGAGTCATTCCTTTTTGTTAACAGATCGTTTTGGCAATTTGAAGATGTATATGGATAGACCATATTTTATTCATCCCTTCATCAATTGATATACATTTGGGCTGTTTACACTTTGGGGCTATTAAGAATAATGCTGCTGTAAGCATTCATGTGCAAGTTTTTTGTGGGGCATGTTTTCATTACTCTTGGGTATATACATGTGAGTGGAACTGCTGAGCCATATAGTAACTATGTTTAACACTTTGAGGAATTGCCAGACTATTTTCTAAAAGCAGTTACACCATTTTACATTCCCACTAGCGATGTATAAAAGTTCCAATTTCTGTCTTTTTTATTATAGCCATCCTCCTAGATGTAAAGTGGTATCTCATTGTGGTTTTGATTTGAATTTCCCTAAAGGCTAATGATGTTAAGCGTCTTTTCATGTGCTTATTAGGCATTTGTACATCTTTGGAGAAATGTCTGTTCAAATCCTTTGCCCATTTTTAAATTGAGTTATTTGTCTTTATTACTGAGTTGTAAGAGGTCTTTATATAATCTAAATACAGGTCTCTTCTCAGATGAATGATTTGCAAGTATTTTCTGCTATTTGCAGGTTGTCTTTTTCACTCTCTTAATACTATCTGTTGAAACACAAAGGTTTTTAGTTTTGATGAAGTCTAGTTTTTAATCTATCTTTTCTTTTTCTTATGCTTTTGGTGTCACATTTAAGAAAGCTTAGCTCAAGTATTTTTGGGTTTCTTCTGTGTAGTTTAGCTTGCAAGTTTAGGTCAGTGATCCGTCTTGAATTAATTTTTTTTTTTTTTTGATATGGTGTAAGGAAGGGGTCCAACTTCATTCTTTTTTTTTTTTGTGGATATCCAGTTAGTCCAGAAAGTTTTGTTGAAAAGACTGCTTATTCATTAGCCATTGAATAGTTTTGGCACTCTTGTTGAAAATGAATTAACTATAAATGTGAGGATTTATATCTGAACTGTAAATTCTATTCTGTTAGTCTGTATATCTGTCTATGTGAGCTCCCTGGGCATGTTTCAGATGTTCAGTAAATATTTGTTGAAAGAGTGAGTGGTGAATGAGTTAGTCAAGAGATTGTTCTTTCCTCTTTAAGATTGATAGTTAACTTATTTCTATTTAAATATATGTGTATTTAAATACATCTTGATTTATGTCTATTTAAATGGAGGCTTCAATTGAGGTAGAAAAATTACATATATATAGAGAGAGAGAGAGAGACAGACAGACAGAGAGAAAGAAAGAAAGAAAGAAAGAGTTGTTTTCCAAGATTTCCATTCTGTGTTTAAAGCGATAACGTACTACCTTTTTGTAGTTTAAAGTGACTGGTGAAGTGTTCTTTTATTTTTTTTTTAAAGACCCATATCAGCTATTATCAGGTTACTAGACATTTTTAATGATATATTGGCTGTGATCACTGTACTTTCAAATGCTTAGAGTGATAAATTAAAAAGACAAAATAATTTATTTTTACCTCAGTTGGACATTTTCTCCCACTTTAAACTGAAACCAGAAATCCAATGCCAAAAATATCTTTCCAAATGAAAAATGAGACAGTTTTAACTTATATCTACATAGCTTACTTTAGAGTACACAGATTTTCACGTACATTACCTCTTTTATCCTCTGCAAAAGCCCTAAAAGTGTTGGTATGATTATCCCCATTTTACATTTAGAGAAACTGAGCCTCTGAATAGTGAGCAAAGAAACTCAGACTCTAATCATCTGATTCTATGTTCAGGTCTGTGGCTACCTAAGTATAAATTTAACACCTTACTTGGTTTAAAATCTTAGATAACTTCTATCTCTTCCTTTATCCCAGTTGTTTTAAAAGATGCACTTTAGCCTTGTATTTTGTATATTTTAATATTTTGAGCTGGCAAATTTTTCTCTTCAATTAAATAAGTTGTTTATCTGGTAATGCTGTTAGCCTTTTCCAAGGTATCACTATGACTGACATTTGTTGCTGGGAGAAAAATATTTGAAGAATGCACCTCAACTGAAATGAGATATATAATGCTTAGTTCAGAGAAGGTAGAATATAAATTCTGTTTTTTATGGCTAAGCCTCATGAAATGAACTACGAGAAATAATATGTATGAAAAGTGAATTTGTTCTGATTTTAGTTGGCATCAAAGGGACCAGCATAGCTTAGGTGTAAAATATTTAAAGAAATGAACTTCAAAAAATTGTTATATGTAAATTTTGGTGTCTACTAGAGAAAAGCATTTTAAAATGTGCTGACTTGGAAGGATAGGAAGGATAAAATTAGTGTCCTAATTAATGTAAATTGTCAAGGGAAAGGCCAAAATCCTGGAATAAATGAACTAAAATAAACATAGCATAGCTTAGTATTTAAGGGCAAGTACTACTAGACTGCGAAGTTCCAGTGCCAGTTCTGTCACTTTAGCTATATGATTTTAGATAAGTTACTTAATCTCTCTGCTTCAGTGTCCTTATCTGTAAAATAAGGGTAATAATACCTATAATTATAGGTATAATTCCCATCTCTTAGAGTTGTTGAAAGTATTACATAATACTTATAAACCATTTAGAATAGTACCTGGAACAGAGTTAGTGCTTAGTTTTTGCTAAATAAATAAAATGCAAAATGCAATATAATCTTTGTGATAAAGAAGTCCCCAACATTCTGCAAATACAAAATAAGATGTGGAAGTAAGATTACAAGCTAAATGCAAGTTAAGACAAAGTAAAAGTTTATGGGGGAGTTGCCTTTTTAACTGCATCAGTGAGGGTACCATGTATAAGGAAGGAACAGTATTAGGACACCTTGTTCACTGTCAGTGAGCTTTCAGTTTCAGGTTAATGTTTTTTCTTCTGGTTTTTTTTTTTTTTTCCAAAATAGAAATAAACTCTTTATCATATAAATGATTCAATTGCAATATAAATTTGTTTTTAAAATACAGCAAACATTAAGGAAAAAATTAAAACCACTTGGGTTCTACTACTCAGAGATAACCATTGTAATATTTTAATGAATATCTTTCTAAACATCTATGCAAATATACATACATAAATTAAGTAGGTAAAATTTTACATAAATGGTTTCATACCGTGTGTTCTGTTGTGTGTCCTACTCTTTTCATTTAACTACATTGTGAAGATAGTTACATGTTGATGAATATAGTTGTATAAAATTGTGTTGTCTGCATTGCATTCTGTCGTGTGGACATATTGTAATTAACAGCTTCCTTGCTGATGATCATTCAGATTATTTCCAAGATTTCCCTGTTATGAACAACATTGCAATAAGGGAAGCATCCTTCTACTTAGATAGTTATACCTGTGTTCTGTTATTTCTTTAAGATGAGTATCTAATTGCTAGGTCAAAGAATACATACATTTTAAAGTTTGACATATCTGATTCTTTATCTTCTTGCCAGTATATTTTGTTATTAACCTTTTTTATATGAAAGAAGACAATATCTCTGTGCTTTTATATATAGCTCTTTGATTATTAGTGAATGTTAAGTTCAGGCATTTCACATATATATATTTGCTGTTTCAAGTTTTTTTGTGAATAACCAATATCTTTTGATAAATATGCCTTCTTAGAAATTACAGGTAGACTGTAGAACCCCTAAAATGATATAAGATATAAGGAAATATTACATAGGCTTTGCAACTAAGGGTGCAGAATTTGCTGAGTCACAGACTTGTGTCAGTCTTTATTTCTCTGTTTTTACCTCCTTTCTTCCTCCCTAGGGTTGTCAGTTCGCTTGCTCTGTAAGAGTCTACGGCAGTAGGGCAAAGGTTGGACCAAAGACAGCTTTTGGAAAAAGCATCTTAACTCTGATCTGCTGCCTGGCTGCTTTCTTCATTCTTTTCCTCTGCTTGGCACTTTTCGTCTGTTATAAAATGTTTCTTTTCTTTCATTTGAGTCCTGTGACTGGTATGACGATTTCTATTTATTCTCTTGCTGTTTCTGTGGCTCCAAGCAGGGCTGATTGACCACTTACTCTGTGTCAGGAGCTGGGCTGGGCACCGGGGAGACAAGGATGAATAGGACTTGGTTCCTACACCTGGTGCTCACCTTCTCTCCAGGGTGGCATTACAAGTGAGGTGTGTGCTGATAATAGGTGTGCAGGTAAAGTTCTTTGGGAAGTATTTCTAAAGGACACATTCACACTGGGTCTTTAAGGCTGAGTCAAGGTTTGTTTTGAAAGAAGAAGGGGGGAGGACAAGGGGAGGGGAATGTCAAGACTCCAGGCAGAGGTACTAGTGTGAGCAGAGCTTGAAGGTGACATGTACCCTGGCATCAGTCGCTGGCTCTCCCCTGGGCCTCTTGATGACATAACTGTGTTCCTAGGCAGTAAAGTTTCCTCCTCACTGTCTCCTCATCTGCATTTATAGGCTACGACATCTTACCTTTTCCTGAGACATGGCATTTTCCATCAGGTGGAATATTGCATCCCTGGAGGGCTCTTGCAAAATTTAGCAGTGTTCTTTCTGTTTTGCTACAAGTAAACTATTAGTAAACATTCAATGTGATATTTTAAACTCATAATGAAATAAAGTGAGACCATTTTAGAATTTTAAATTTTAGAACTGTATTTTTTTTAATGTGGTGCTATATATTCAAGGTATTAAAAGAAGAAATACAAATCTCTTACTCTGTTCATCCTTATAAAAGCAGAACTGAGTCAGGCTGTGACTCACCTACCTGGATTAAAGCATCGTAGATTGGGCTTTGAGCATTAAACTTTTATCCCTCCTCTACTGCTTAGTGTAATAGTATACATATGATAATAAAAATGTTTATAGTTTAGCATTGTACAGGTCACAGGGTACTTTGCCTTATCATCCCCCATAACCCTAGGAAGTATAACATTATTGTTGTCCTCTTTTGCTGTTAGGGAAACTAAGCTCTGAAGAAATTAAATTCACTTCTTCAAAGTCTCACAGATCTGTTAAGTGGTAGAGTCAAAACCTGAGCCTAGGTCTTCTGATTCAAAGTCCAGACTCTTTAGCTTTTAGGGGAGGCTAGCACAGTTGATTTGAGATTCTAGATTTTGTAACTTTTAATACTGTGTTTTGCTAATTTATCTTTTAATAAAAGAGAGGGGGGAAAAGACAGTTATCCTCTCTAACAGACCAGCAGTTATCTGTGAATAAACCCAAATCAGTCCTGTATTTAGAGTAATAGATTTGTAGGTACTTGTAAAAGTTGTCAATTTAAAAGATATATATATTATAAACTCAGGCTAGCATTTTACATTTGAGTTACTTAGGTAGATACAATGGAAGGGATTAAATGTTGTCACTCATGGACTCCAAAAAGGTGGATGAAATGCTTTAAGGAAAGAACACAACACCAATAATTAGAAATGTTGATGTTCTATTCTGTCTCTTTTAACTTGCTGGTATCTTCGGCAAGTGGTTTCTTTCTGTTGGGGCTTCAGGCTTCTCACTGAGAGAATGAAAGGGTTGAGCTTTATGTACGCTGAGGTCCAAATAAGTCCTAATATTTTTGAATCTGTGCTCCTTAACTTTACTACTCATATTCCAGGATTCCAGTCTGCTCACTGCTTTTCTTTAAAACATCACCTTCAAGTTTTTTGACTCACCAACTTACTTACTTGACAACATGATTAAAAAGATTTTAAGATTCTCTTTATATGTATTTTCATGTTTTACAAACAGTGAATATGTTGGTGATTTTGTTTGTAGCAGATAAGCAGAGTTTATGGAGTACCATGCCAGCTAAATAATGGGTCAGTATAAGTCCAGTATAATATGGATTTATAATAATAATGGTAATAACCACCATACATTTAAGTAGTGCTTTACAGTTTGCAAAGAGCTTTCACACAAAAAGCTCATAATTGATCCTCACAATTTTTTCCTTGGGGTAGATTTGATAAGTTTCACCTTTGATTTACTAATTCTTCTTAGGAACTCTGTCATAAGGAAATAATTCTAACTTCCTGACAACAGTTAAAAGACATTTATCATTCTGAAAATAGCTATCTATAAGTAGATTAAATAAACTGAGGAACATCCATAGTCATTAAAATTTTCATGAAGATTAGATAATAATGTAGAGTACATTTGTTATTAGTGGAGAAAGGAGGGTATGAAGTTGAATATATATACTGCGATTACAGTTACTAAAATAAAAATGTTAATGGTACCAAACATTTACCCTTTATGTAGGGGGAGAAACACTGCCCAGATATATGCCCAGAATTGTGTTATGTGCTTGTGTTGTGGGAGAAACACAAAAAAATTCTCTGGGCCTCAGTGTCCCTGTTTGTATAACAGGGCTCACAAAGCTCATTGTACGACAGTGTTTTTGACTTTTTCCAGACTGCTCTAAGTCATTTCTTTGTCCCCACTGTGTCCCCATTATAGATAATTACTGTATCTCGTTGTTTCCGGACTGTCTTGCAAGGCAGCTGAGTGTCTTAGAAAGAGCCCTAGATTGTGTTATAGCCTCTAATCAAAGAATTGCCTCTAGGTGAGGGACGGTGTAGCTCAGTGGTAGAGTGTGTGCTTGGCATGTATGAGCTCCTGGGTGCAGTCCCCAGTGCCTCCATTTAAATACGTAAATAAATAAATAAATAAACTGAATCCCGCCCCCCAAAAGAATTGCCTCTTAACTCTTTGGTTCTCTAACTCACCAAGCCTCTTACTCATCGTGACATTAAGCGAGTCTCTTAATCTTTCTAAACCCTACCTAGATCCTTTTAAAATAAGAAAGCTGAAGTAAACAACCTCTTCATTTCCTTCTAACAATAAAGTTCTATAATTCCTCACAATCTTGTTTTGAGCACATGCGTAGTAAAAACAAAACACACAATAAATTGGTTACTCTTAAAGTAGCAGTGATGGGAGTGTATATTGATAAAATCATTTTAGGAAACAATTTGACATTTTCCATTTGTCTAGCTTCACAAATAAGAATGTCTGCTTTTATTGATTACCTATATGCAAAGCATTTTTTACTCTTTATCCCTAATTTTCACAATAACCCCTTTAAGTTTTTATTATTATCCTCATTTGTACTCGGTTTAGTAATTAATTACATAACTCCTTGGTAGAGGAGGAATTTTAACTAAATCACTGAAACAAATACGTATGGACTATTTTTGATATGTTTTTCTCCTTCATATTATGGAAAGATAAATTGGAAACAATTTTTGTCACCATTTAAAGATAAGTAATTTAAAAATAAGCTCTGAATAAATCAGTAGACTGAGTTTTAGATAGACAGCTTTTCTTTAAAATGTGCCTAAAAGTCTGGAAGATTTCCCAGATGCCTGGTAGTATGTGAGTTTGTGGGTACTTGGGCATTTACCACTCATACGTCAAGCCCCTACACTGAGTGTTAAAACTGAACCTAATTAGAAGAGAAAACGAGAGAAACAACACCTGTATTTGTGATATACTAATTGTGGCGGTCACTTTACCCAAAGTTCGCTGAACTATAGCCTCTAAACTAACCACAAAAAGGAAAGTACTTTCTCTAGCTTAGCCAAAAAAATTTTTTTTTTAGATTTAGTTTGTAATGTCACTTAGGATTCTTCCTAAAGGCTTGTGAACCTTCACTTTCTTTTAATAAGCCTTCATACTGACGGGGTCCCCTGAGAATGAAATCATCTGAGCGGAATGTGCCTGTGTCTTAAAATCTGATAAACGTCACTTCATGGTATTTAGGAGATTAAAAGAGACTTAAAACACGTAAATGTTACTTTCAGGTTATTATAGCCAAGGAAGCCTGTGGCCCAGCTATCAAAACAGCTTAGCTTCAGCAAGTTCTGAGCAGTGGGCTTAGCCAAATTGGTTAGCCCACTTTAGGACTGACTGTACTGTCACTTAAGTTGACCCTTAACTTATGATATAGAATATGATCATTTCAGCTCTGAGACACATTTATGTGTCCCTTTGCCTCAACACTAATTCATCATCTGCTTTATAGTAATTCCACCCAGACGTCACCATCAAGTCCACTGGAGGCTACTAAAGGATGTGAGGGATATATTTCCTCATCAGTGACATTAGTTTATATCTCCTTATTAAGATACCCATTAAATTCATACTGGGAGAGATAACACGAACACTAATGCACTTTACATCTTCCATCAGTGCTTTTTATTTATTTCTATAAAGGAGTTATTAATATCTGAATTTCAGAGTACAAGAGAACGCAAAGCTTTTAGTAATGGTCTATAATCTTTTACTCTGGTAAGATGTGAGAGATGTGAAAAGCAAAGACATCCATTATTATGTTGTCATTTTTATTCTCTTTCCCTCTCTAAAACATAGCCATTAAAATGTACATAATACCATTTATTTTAAAAGTTAGTTAATATCTCTTACTTTTATACAATCTCCTCTTTGAAACAAAATATATTATCCTAGTTTCCCTGTACTTTATCTTTATAAATTATCTTTGTTTTCTAAGTTTAATTTGGAAGTTAGAATATGTACAGAGTTTTGTGTATCTTTTATGTGACAGCCAGAAAGTATTCACTGAGTGTACTGTGCGAGGCTCTGATGAGTGAAGGGGTATAAAAGAAAATGCCCCATGTGAAAAATAGTCCACATGTATATATGATCTCACTATTCTGATGAATTCCCCACCACACTGCCTTAATCAAAATAGATATTCAATAAATACCTCTTCAGTCCCATTCATTAGTATGTCCATTTGAGACACTTGGCAAAGTTGCTAATGTGACTTTCCATTTGAAGAATCCATAAATTATTGAGGGCCCATAGCAGCAACATGGTCCCCTTCTGTTTTGCTTTGGGGTTTTGCTACCATTGCTTTTTCAAAACTGGTGGTATGAAGTGATTAATGCCACGAAGTGGCAATTTGGCAAATTTCCTAACACACACATTTCTTTTAGTCTCACTGCCACCATCATTACCTTCCACCTTTGGTCCCGACTTTGAGTGTGTTATCTCAGGTGCACAAAGAAAGTTAGGCAATGGCACTTTTTTAGTTTGCTGCTAGTACCAAACTTTCTTTACTGTGAATAAAGCACAATATCTTAGACTCACGGTAGTTAATTCTATGCTAACATTCCCCTCCCCACTAATAATCACATGGTTGAGTACCAGTACCCACAGATCTGCATTAGTTTAGATTCAACAAGAGGTAGACTGTAAGAGAGGATTCGATGTACAAAAGATTTATTGAAGGTGGGAATGGAAGAAGGTGGGAAGGGCCTTCAGACTGCAATGCAGATGTGATACTTGTAGAAGCAGAGAGGGAAGGAAGGAGGGCTGGGTAGGAAGGGTCCTGGACTGCGACTCAGTTCTAAGGAAGGTTCATCCAGCTTGATAGGAAGTCCTCAAGCCAAGGGTGCCCATTGGAGGAGCCCTGTGTCTCACCCAGTGGGCCTACCTTAGCACCAGTGCTGTGCTTGGTCGCTGGCTGGGAGCAGCCTGAAGGAAGTATGGCTTGAATGCAGTGAGGATCCAGAGGCGCAGTACTTGGAGCCGCCAATTAATTATCTTCTCTGCTGCAGAAGATCTAAGGGACACATTTTATGGCTTCTCTACCAGTTGCATGAATTCAGATAAGTTTAGCACCTCTCTGAACCTCAGTTCAGACTGTAATACTGCCAATGCGGGGTTATTGTAAAGGTTAAATAATATATTTTAAAAACTTGGAACATGATAATACTTAATAAATGTTTGTTCCCTTTATGCCCCACCCCCTTCTAATAGAAAGTGATAATTTTCTACCTTATTTTTTTTTAGAGGAACATCATTAGGGTAGAAAATGTGCCAAGGTTGTCTGTACCAGTGATGCTCAAAGTGTGTTCCACAGATCAGCATGTTACCCGTCTGTGGCAAAATACGGAACTTGTACCAAGTGTAAGTCAGCTATGTCTATAAACACACTGCTTAGTTCAGATGCATTTTTTTTATATCAAGACATTCTCAATGAAGAAAGCAGTGTATTTAATTATATTCTGACACAAGCTCCTTAGTTAATGCATATTGGCACTTTGAGTAGCATCGTGGTTTAGTCAAATACAAAAAGCAAAATATAATACATCTTTTTAAAAATCAGATTTTCTTTTTCTCTGTGTATGAGACTTCATCATATGTGTCCTGCTTGTCTGCTATGGAAGAAACCACCCAAAGCTGGGCATTGGCCAATTCTTACATATGTCAGTGATAGCCAATGGCAATGTTAGCATTGGTCAGCTTCAGGGCCTGTGATCAGATGTCAAAGCAGGCAGGTTTGTCAGTCATATTTCTAGGCCCTCTTCCCAACTCATTTATCAGCAAATACTCACTGAGCTTCTCCCTGCGAGGTACCGTGTGCCTGCTGAGACATGCTGCTCTGTTACGCCCTTGCTGAGCCCACAGGTTGTGACGCTCCGCTAAAATGCACTTTCCTTCACAGGTCCAGGGACATCAAAGTCCCATTCCCTCAGTGATGCAAAGGTGACTTTATCTCCCAGTTACATATTTACAGTTCAAAATTTGAGCCTATTAATGAAAGGATGTAAGACAAATTTTTTTCTTAATTGATTCTTCAATTCTTAATTGAAATATGATCGGTTTACAATGTTCTATGTCTGGTATACAGCATAAAGTTTCAGTCATACATATTTGTTTTCATCTTTCTCATTATAGGTTGCTGCAAGCCATTGAATGTAGTTCCCTGTACTATACAGTATAAACTTGTTGTTTCTCTATTTTATATATACTAGTTGGTATCTGCAAATCTCAAACTCCCAATTTATCCCTTCCCACTCCCTTTCCCCGCGGTAATGGTAAGTTTGTTTTCCATGATGACACATTTTTTAACTTGGATGCCCTAACTTAATCTATGAGCTATAATCTTTCTTTAGTTCTTTTCACCACGTATTCCAGAAATACTTGTCATCACATATCTATAAAGCTGCTAACTTCTGCCCTAAAGTAGGTATTGAATTTTCCCGCAACCTTTTTTACTTTGGTAACCTTCTTCTATGGAATGACCTTGGGCAAGGAGACATGAATCCAGGAAGCCAATGAGACCTGTTCCTTGTATGTTTAAGGATTTAAGGTATTGGCTGTATATTGTTTTTAATTGCATTGAAAGGTATCCTGTCATATTTGAAACTAATTAGATGGAGATTTGGTGTATTTTTTTTCCCATATCTTCCCAGATCTTTGATGGTTTGTTAACATTGATGTAGTAGACCAGAAATATCTAATTTTGCCTTCATAGTTTTAAAAACTAAAGTGCATGTTTCATAAAATTAAAGTGTCCCAGGAGTCAGTTAATATAAAGTAATATTTTACCAAGGTCATAAGTGATTTAATACGGAAGATCGTATTTTATCGTAACCATAACGGACCTAACAAAACCTAGGCAAATTGCTAGTTTAGAAATGATCTGAACTGATTTTCTCCCCAAAAACAAAATCCACGAGATTGCGTATATATGACAACAGGCATTATTTCATTGATCCCCAAGGCTGTAGATCTAGCAGCAGCTATTATAACATGTTTTGTTTTTATTATTGCACTGTTTAGTTAGTCATCCAAATTCTAGCCATTTCTGTTTATAGCAAGATACAGCAGCCCAGACCAGGCAGCACAGCTAGTCATACCTTTTTATTGATGTAATTCGACTTATTTTGGTTCGCTTCCTAGCGTCTAGCATTTTGTGAAGCCCTAACATAAATTATTGGCTTGTATAACCCACTGCATCACCTTCACCCAGAGATTTGCTGCCTGTGCAGTTCCTTCATTTTCAAGTGTGAGAGATTTATTTTTCCTTAGCAAGTCCTCATGTTTCTGCACGCGTGCACATGCACACATGCTTGTGAATGTATGTGGGCATACAGGAATGCCAATGAGATAGTAACATATTCTTGGTTAATTCCTGCATGAAATTCTGGAGAAATCTTTTAGCTTATAGATTCTGGTTGCTGTGTTCTGAGGTTGACTTGATCATGAACATTATGGTAGTATTTTGTTCCAGTTTTGCTTATTTTTCCTGGGAATTCTGACTAATCAGGACTCTATACACTTCATGTCCTCAGTGAATTGACTGCATAACTGACCAATTGATATTTCATAAGCCAGTGTGAATGGCTAAGATAGTATTACAAATATTGTGCATCAGATCAGGCACTTGAGCCCTCATAGCACCCTATAAGATCGATGGAATTGTCCCTGCTTTACAAATGAGGACTTTGAAGCTCAGAAAAATTAAACACCTTACCCAAGGTCATATGTTTGTAGATGAAGGATCAGGATACTTTATCAAAAGAGTTTGTGTACATTATTTTATTTGATCCTTGTAACAGTCTTTGAGGTGGACAGAATAAATTCTTTTCTAATCCCATTTTAGAGCTGAGTAAAGAAGTTTAATAACTTACCCGTGGCCACTATAGTGGGCCTCTCCTCTGAACCCTGATATTACTTGGCATTTATTAAAGTTTATAGGCCAATAGTGGCACTGGTCACACCATTGTAGTGCCCCTGTGGTTTCCCATTGGCTGATTTCTGTGAAGTGATTTGATATTGTCTCCAAGGTGGAGTCCCTGCTCACATACCTGAAGCACTCTTATAATGAAAAACAACAGGGGGAAAAGAGCCTTTCAGATCTGTTCACGTCATCCCCCTGCTTAAAACCTTCAAGTAGTTTCCAAAGGCTGCCTTCCCACAACCCTCCCCCCTCAAAAACAAAAACAAAAGAATACTTTAGCGTGGCAGAGGCTTCACATGATCTGTCTTCTTCCTCCCTTTCAGCCTCACCTTCTGCTGCCTCTTACCCTAAAACCCCTGCCACTGGCCCTTTAAGCCAGAGAGCTGAACTTCTTCACTGAGGTGAGGCCCACCTTCTGCTTTTGCTTCTTTGACTCCCTTTGCCTGATCTCTCCCATCATCCACGGGCTCCCCCTCCTCGTTCTCCACTGTCCAGCCAGGCTGTCTCTTCTTCTGTGAAGCCTTTCTTTACCATCCTGGGCGGAGTTATTATTCATCTTCTGTTCTCCGTGCTAAATGTTGTTTAAAAACTGCCAAGGATCTCAATATTCTCATATCCATGCTATTTATTGTGTGTGTGTGTCTCTCCGCTACTGGACTGATAAACTGTTTAAGGATGAGAGATGGAAGTTTTCTCATCCCTTTCTCCTAACCCAGTGCCAAGCACACAAAATGGACTCAGGAAGGTTTGTGCCTGGAAGACAGAATGAATCAGTGACCTTCCTATGTGGACTAAGGACAAAGAATTCAACACTGAAGGGAATAGCCTGCCATTTGAAAGGAGAGGGAGACTGCACATTTGTATCAGATGAAATTACTGTCTTCATGTATTAATGTGCTTGGCTTTTGCATGTGTCTAGGAAGATAATGCAGGGCTTTGAGAAGCGGAGTGAGATGAAGGAGAAATTATACAGTAAATGAGCGTTTCCCTCAATCATTCCTTTGGTAATAAATTGTTATATGTTACTGAGTGCCTTTTTCTCTTCTAGTCAAACAAAGAGCTGACAAATGTTTTCAAAGTGTTATCAGCATTTTCTAATAGTTTGTCTTTCACTGACATTTTTAGTTAATTAATTCAGATGCAGTAATAAATTGCTGCCCTTGTGCATAACCCAACTAGTGTATTTATAATGGCGATATAGGACAGATTGTTACCAGCTCACAAGGATGTGTGATGTGATGCCATTTGAAGCTCTGAAAATGGAGGGGGAAAGATTGTGTCTTTAGATAACTCAACCCTGAGTTCTGGCCCATTAATTATATTATACTTGCTATTAGTTTAAAGAGTCAAATAATTCCTTAGGTTTATTAGGAAAACAGTATTTCTCCCTGTTCCTCAAAGGCAACCGCTTTCAGTAATTTTAAGAGAGTCTCTTTTAGTATTTGCCTCCAAATCACTAAATAACCTGATAGTAATGCGACTTCTTAGAGTTTGTTTTAGGATTGATTATCACTGATTTCCTTCAGTGAAAGAGGAGAATTTAGCTCCCTTTCACCACCTCTTTACTGCACTCATATCCCTTTCTACCAGTATAGGTTAGCATTTAAAACTACTGCTTCTATGTAAATTTCCCTCATAGAAAAGCCATGCAGTATATACTATGATTACTTTTTTCCTACCTAATGTTTTTTTGTTTTCTTTGAAGTTTATGATTCTCTTATTTTCACTTTGAATAATTTTCAATTTGCCCCAAAATCTCTAGCAGTTATCTAAATCTCCTCAAGGTGTTCACATGTGACAGATACACAGTCAATTACTTGTCAGGTATTCAGTCAATTTAATCTTTAGAAGAAATCTCTCCTGGAGCCTTCTGACCTGCTCCAATCTCTCTGCTCTCTATGCCTTTACTATAATCCTGGGGATTCCTATCCCTTCTTTTGTGTTGAAATCCATTTCCTGAATGGATTCCATGTCTTCCTCTTTTTCAGTTTACTTTCTTGTTTTCTTGGAGCATTTCCTCCTATAGCTTCCTGAGAAATGGTGTAGGGAGGTAAATTTTAGTGACTTTGTAAATCAGAAAATATCTTTATTCCTTTCTGGCTTCATTATATTTTAGCTTCCAGGGTTACTTTTGAAAAACCTAAAGATAATTTGATTCCCCCTTTTTAAAATGTGATCCGTTTACTTACTTTGTTTTGCTTCCTTTTGTTTTCTTTCTGGAAATTTGTAGGGATTCCTCTTGTCCTCAAGTGTTTTGAAATTTCAGACTGATGAGCCTTTGAGTTTATTTTTATCCATTGTGCTAGGTACTTAGTGGATCCTTTTAGTCTGAAAATTCAAGTCATTAAATCCTGGGAAATTTCTTTGAATTATTTTGTTTATGATTTCTTCTCTCTTTTTTTTTTTTCTCTCTCTTTCTGGACTACTATTATTTAGGTATTAGATTTCCCACACTTATCCTCTAATGTTCTTATCTCTTCTCTTCTATTTTCCATCTCTGTCTTTTTTGTTCTGCCTCCAGAGAGATTCCCTTAACTTTACATCTTGCCCTTCTGGTTTTCATTTTTCATATTTTGAATTGCCAAGGGCTCTTTTTCTCTGAATAGCATCCTGTGTAGTATTTTCCTGTATCCATCTGAGCATATTAATGATTTAAACAATTTTTATTCTTGTTTTTGTTTTTGGTTTGATCTTGATAATATCATTTGCCTTAGAAGCTTTTCTTACAAGTTTGGTGATACTTGATTGCATATTTCTTTTTAAGAGGAAAGGACTGGAAAACACTGAAAGCTCTTCATGTCTGGACAGAGGTTGTTAACTGTGGGGTTCACTGTAGGGTCATTTGGCTGGGCTCTTTTCTTGAGGAAACACCTAATGTTACTCTGCTCGGGCCTTTCGTCTTGGGCTTGTCAAGACTCTCTCAGTTATCCACCTATGAAGTATTTGCCTGTATTCTGGAAGCAGAGTGGAGGGGAAAGAGGACTGGTGGTCTCAGCATTTAATATGCATACCCTCATTTGATCACCTTGTTTTCAATACAGCCCTTAATTGTGCTGTTTCTCTCTCCAAAGAATAAAATTCTAGTTTATTTGCTAAGATTTAAGAGTGATTGTTGCCTGACTCTGTGGAGGGGATCTGGAAATACAATTGTCTTACAGATTTTCAACTACTCTTCCTGTTTTTTAATTGAGGTATAAGTGACATACAACACTGTATCAGTGTCAGGTGCATAACATATGATTCACTATTTGTATACGTTGCAAAATGGTCACCCAGTCTTCGTTCCTAACCCCAGTTTTTACTGCTGCTTTAAGAAGTACATGGAGCTCTCAGTTCCAGAGCCAGATAGTTGTTATTGAAGTGTAGCTCACATCGCCTCTCAGCCCCACTCTTCTGGCTTTGGGTTCAACTTTTTAAAGTCTGCGAAGTTAGTTACCACTTGTCCATCTGCTTTTCAGCTTCCAAAATTTTGTTATTATTATAACCTCTCCTGTTCTCTCTCTTTGTTGGATTTGCATATAAGCACAATACGTACCAGGCACAATAATTTAAAACATTACTGTCTTCTCATTAGAAACAATGGAAACAAAAAGAGAGAAAATCCCATTACTAACGTGTTATTGGAGTTTCTGGAGGTTGCAAAAGTAAATGTACATGCTTCAGTGTGCCGTCTTAACACACAAGTCCCCAAAAGAAGTTTTTAATGGAGGAAGAAGGTTTTTAAAAGGTAAAAGAAAACAGTGAACTTTAAAATGTTCTTTTTATTTTAACCAAACTCAGCCTGATTTTATTGCATTTCCAACAGTAGAAGAATGAGATCCAAATACAACTAGTGAACGTCTAAAAACCACAACCAGGCTTTTCTGAATATTTGTCTTTTCTTGGTCAAGAATTAAAATCTAGAGAGTTACAGAACTTAGAGATCAGAAATATTTCCTCTAATTTCCAACACTTTTCTCCAGTATTCCTAAGAGTTATCTTTTTTGATGAGACACTAAGTGATGAGGAATGTATTAACTTTTGAGACCATTTACACATTTAGACTGTGAAAATAAGGAGGGAAGTAGGTTAGAAGACTGGTTCTGTCTCTCTGTAATGTTTATCCATAATATACATGTTATAAAAACAGTATCTTGGGAACAGCGTTATTTGATATTCTGGGGCTTTAAATCAGATAGGTCAGAGTTTTATTGGTCTTATTATTTGTGTAACCTTTAGGAATTGCTTTACACTCGGAACCTGTATCTTCATCTGCGATGCAAAGATTAAATACAGCGGCCCACCACATCTGCTGGTTTGGCATCTGCAGATATGGTGGGCCCATGTACTACGTCATTTTATATAAGGCACTTAAATATCTGCAGATTTTTGTATCTGCGGGGTTCCTGGAACCAATCCCCCACTGATACCAAGGGACGTTTGAGGGTTTGTAAACTTTAAATAGGGTATAGTATTAAAGAACCTGGCAAAGAGCTTGGCACATAGAAGCTCAGCATTAAATGATACCCAGTTTTCCTCTTATTGATTTAATCAGGGAAAGCTTTTTCAGTGTATAACATTTGGTCTATACCTACAGAGAGGGTAGGATTTTAATAGACAAGCCAGAGATGGAGAGGACTAGGACAGACCTTCCAGACTAAAGGAATAGCATGGCAAAGGTATAGCTGTGTCAAGAATCAAAGTCTGAGACTTGTTTAAGGAATGGCAAGTATTTCTGGGTGTTTGGATTCTGGTGTGGAGCACATGAAAGGATGCAGCATAATGTGAGTGAGGCTGGGATGGTTTTAACACAGGGCATCTCGGCAGGAAAATTTAAGTCGGTGTTCTCACATATTGCAGTTCTGAGTGAGACAGCCAAAACAAAGATCCGTTGGGGACTCAAGGATCCCTTTGTTAAAACTTACTTTTAATATGGCTATTTAACAACTTGATCTGATAGAAATCAAAATTGTAATGGAAATTATTGATAAACCTGGAAAAATGTATGTTACATATATAGTTACTCTAAACAAGTCAAAAACATAAGTAAAGAATATGACCAAGGGAAGAAGATCACTATCTTCATATTTCAAAGGCTGTCGGGGGAAGAAGGAGTAAAATTCGACCTTGCTGATGGCTTAAATTAATATAAATAGATAGAAATCAGAAAGGGGGGATTTGGGGTTCACATGAGAAATAGTATTTTTTGTCAGACAGAACTGCCCAACAATGGAATGGAAAGCTTGGGGGATGAATCTGGTCATTAGAGGCGTATATACTAAAGCTAGATAGATGATTGTCAAAGATGCCCTAGAAAATGGGTCTATTCTGTGAAAAGGTAAAACCAAGTGCCTTCTAAGGTTCTCCTCTTTTTCATATGATTCTGTGCCTGACCAGGACTCTTACATCATCTCAGTGTAAACCTTGCATCAAGCTTTGCCCAGAACAGCCTGTTGCATGAGCTAGGACTTTGAGGACTGTTACAAATACCCAGAGGCAGTCCCTTTCTTTAGTCAACTGTTTCAGCTGCTTCAGAGTCCTCCAGTAGCTGTCACTAGAGCAGACTCGTGATGGTGCCTTAACCAGGGACTTCGCAGTTCTGTCGAACACAGTGAGGCAGTCTCATCCACGTGAAGCCTTTGGTGCTGTTCCGTCGACCTCACGGACATCCTCACCCAAACAGGAGCCTCCAGACACCTTGAGACGGGGCTTGCCAGCCCCTTGTGGCCATAGAACTCTTTTTTTCTCTTTATCTTAACTGAAACCTGAACCCCTTCCATTGGAGACTTGTTTTCTGATACTCCACAAGAGCCAGAAGGGGATGGAGGAGGGAGGGGTGCGTAGTTTGTCGTTTCTCCAGACTATGACTTTTCCCTTCTCCTGTAAAAACATCATCCTTCTTTGGAGATGTTTAACTGTTCACTCTCCATCACACCCAGTCACTGTCATCTGACATGCTAGTTACTTCTTTGGGGCACTCGGAGCTTGGAACCTTGCTTACGGTCTTTCTAGGCTGTTACTCCTATAGTAACTATGCTCTATCCTAAAGTCGTCCCTTGTTTTTCCTGCACCAAACTGTGTGCTGCTTCCCATATTCTCGCTTGCTTCTGTGCTTTTACGCATACAGTTTCCTCTATTCGGAATACTATTTCCCTACTCTTTACCTAATAAGATCCATCTTGCACTGTGTGGCCAAGTAGGTCATCACTTCTTTTCCAAACATACCTGTCTCCCCTAGACTTGGTTAGGCATCCTTCCTGAGTTCCTATCATTTTCTCTAATGTGCTATTTATTACTCTTTCATATATTTATGTTTTGGATTTTTTAATGTCTTCCATTTTATTATTACCTTAAAAGCAGGAACTGCCTCTTCTTTATTTTGTAACTTCTGCCCATGGCTTCGCCTATAGAAGGTGTTCAGTACCTACTGGCTGAGTGCACACGTGATTCCAGCTGCTTGTCTTCTTTGTACTTATTACAGGACTGAAGGTGGAACAAAAAGAAGTAGACTTGGTGTTGCTGCTCTAGCTAGTTTATATCTAGCTCAAGTTCTGTTTGAAATGTATATGTTCTTACTTGTTAAATAAATACACTACACACACACACACTGATGGATTTAGGTTCAGAACGTAAGTCTGCCTTTTACCTCCTATAGTTCTACGCTTTTTACCTGTCACCCCACTTTTGTGTTTCTGTCAATTTTCCGATCCCCTCACTTCAGTCTTTTGGCATTTCTTAGCTTCAAAATATTGTGAATATATTGTTCACCGTGGATGTTTCTTTTTTGGTGACTCTTGTCTTTTAAGACTGTGGTCTGTTACATCCACGACATGTCTGATTTCATTGAGACCAAAAATAACAACATATAGTCTTAACTAAAGGAAGCTGGAAAGTAATGAGGGAAGTAGGAAGAAAAGGCACAGCATTAATGGTTTAGTATAAAAAACAGTACTGTCCTTAGGAATAGCTATTGAGGAAAAGGGATGAGAACTAACAATTGTGAAATACTTATAACTCACAGACTGTGTTGGGAGTTTTACATACATTATTGTATTTATTCCATCCAGTAATGCTATGAAGCAGATGTTGTTATATGCATTATGTAGATGAGGAACCGGAGCCTCAGAGGGGTTAAGTGACTTGCTCAAGGTCACAAAGGTGTTAGCTTGCAAACCTGGAATTCCAACCCAAGACCTTTTCACATTTTAGTTCCTCTCCTATACTACATACATTTTAAATTGGCTTTTTATTAGATTATTTTTGATTTAAGAATTTTGGAAGTTAGCTAGGAGGTTAATGTGAAAGTGACAGTTTGATGATAGAAGATAATGTGGTTCATTAACCTTGGCATAGTTCTTGAACAGCTAATTGATTTGATGGGGTGGTTTTGTGTCATAACCTGTTCAAAGATTATAAATAAATAATGCCAGCGAGTAATACTTAAATACCAATGGAGCTCTCATTTACCAAATCTCATTAACACAATCTAAAATTTGTGCTGATTTTTTTGTATTATTTTGGGGGTTTTTTTAGACAGTTGTCCAAAAATAGATTATTAACATATTGCATAAACTTCATTCTCAGTTCACTTTGTCCAGAAAAAATTGTATTCCCACTTTATTGTAAGAAATTAAATCAAATGATTCCTTGGCCAATCCTTTCTTCCTCTCCTCAACACCCTGCTACATATACACATTCCTCTTCATATACACCTATATGTATACATATCCACGCTACATATACATGTTCCTCTAATGCACTTACCTACCTGTGAGCTTCTTAGGCTCTTTCCTCCATCTACACTGACTTGCCTTCTTTCCCAGTATTTACTGCCCAGCTTGGCTCAGCTCTGTTTCCGTCAGATTATGGCTTAGGTCCCTACACTTCAAGAAAGCTTTTCCCAGAGATTTCTCCGTAAGTCAAATAAGCAAATATGGATTTCATCCCTGCAATTTGCAACTCAGTTCCCAAGAAAAGTTTATTAATTACCATGTACTTGGCATGATGTTAGTTGTCAGGTATTTTATGATAAATAAAATAGATCTCTGCCATTAACACTGTCCTGTTGTAAGTATTATGTAGGATCTACAGGAGCAAATTATGTAATCTCTCTGTATCTCAGTTTCTTCATCTGTAACATGGGGATGATAATAGTACCTGCTTTGTCATAATTCTTACAATGAGGATTGAATAAGTTAGTATTTGTATAGTACTTGAGAAGGGCCTAGCATATAGAAAATGGTGTAGAATTGTTTTATTTACCAAAATAAAACTGAACTTTGCAATTACTTTATCTAATTCTAAAAAGTCCTATTGGTATCTTTACTAGTATCAAAATACATTTATAGATTGGTTTGTAGAAAAATGTCATCTTGATAATAACAGATCTTCCTATCCAAGAATAGGGTGAGTTTCCATTTATTAAGACCTCCTTTTGCACCCTTTAACATGTTGATCACCATGTCACACAAATCTGAGTGACAGTTGTGTTTCCTCAAGGGCACCCACTCCACAGTGGGCAGTCAGAGTGTTAATAGAATATTAAGGTTTTCTTGATGTAGATCTCACCATTTGGTTATATTTCTTTGTAGATATTTTATATTTGTTGCTATTTAAAAAAGGCATCGTGTCAGAGTCTAATTCACTGTTATTTATATAAAGGAAGACTACTAATTTTTGTTCTTAAATTTTCTACTCAATTTGTGATGAGTCTTCAGTTGGTTTGCTTAGATTTTCTAGATGTATAATCATATTTCTAAAAATTGGTCATTTTTACCTCTTCCCCTCCCCCCAGTTTTTCTAGTTTTTAATTCTTTCTCTTACCTGATTTGTGTTAATTAACTGTGGTAGGTAGTGAACATCTTTATTTATATTGTGGTTTTTGACTTGTGACCATTATACTTAAAAAAGATCATTATATACAATCTGGTATGTTTTTCCAGTTTGATAAACAAGGTCACTTAATGCTGTGCTTTGCTTTAACAACCAAAGATTTTGTCCTGTTCTGAACTAGTTAATTCATCTATTCTTTAGTTTTTCAGTCTGTCTTCCAAAAACTTGAACATCCAAATTTGGCTCTGAGCCTGACAGGATCTTACAAAATATTTTAGAGAATCTGGAGAACAAAAACTCAGACTCCTCAAAATAGATAAAGTTGGGGATAATTCTTCAGTGTCTCAAACCCCTTCCCCTTGAGCACTTAAAGTATATCCCAGCATGTATTTCATGTTCAAAATATGATTCGCTAACTAAAACCTCCGTGTCCTTGTGGAGAGCTGTCCCCATTGTGCCTGACACATGGTAGACACCCAGTGTTACCTGCCCATTGAGGAGCTGCTCAGGCCACATTCTCACCATGCATTCACTCCAGGTATCTTCAGGTAAAGGGCAGAAGTAAACTTTTCCACCTGTATTAGTTTTCTCTTGCTTTATAACAAATTAGCACAAATTTCACAGCTTACACAACATGCATGTTTGTACCTCTGAGTTCTGTAGGTCAGAACTCTGGGCAGGCTCATCTGGTTTCTCTGCTTGGGGGCTGAAAAGGCCAGAATCAAGGCGTTGGTCAGGCTGGACTCCTATCTGGAGACTCTTGGGAATAATCCACTTCCAAGCTCATTTAAATTGTTGGCAGAATCCAGTCCCTTGCTGCCGTAGGTCTAAGGTTCCCGCTTATTTGCTGGCTTTCAGCCAGGGCCACTCTTCGCTCCTAGAGGCCCCCTGCATTCCTTCTCACATGGCCCCTCCATCTTCTGACCAAAATGTCCCATCAAGCCCTTCTCACAGCTCAGATCTCTCAGAACTTTTCCTTCTGCTGCCTGCCAGAGAGAACTCTCCGCTTTTAAAGGCTCCTGTGATTAGACTATGCCTGTCCAGATAATCTCCCTTTGCCATAACCATAAAATAACCAGGGGAGTAACCCCAGGGCTAAAGGTCATGGGGGTCATCTGAAAATTCTGCCTGTTCTCCCACCCCTCAGGCTCTTGTAGAAAGTTGTACTTGCTTCTGGGTTCACTTAGTTGTCATTTGTTTAAGAGGCAAGCTCCTTCGGGGTGGTGTCCATGGCTGAGTCACTTTGTGATACCCTGTCACACCTTGCACACGTTGCCTGTAGGAGATTACATATCTAATGACTTAATTATACTTTCTGTTAAATGAATTGTGCAATCCAAAGAAGAGCAAAATTATTACAGACCAAATTGTAAGAGCATCCGTCCAGTTGGAGGGGCAGTGTGCACTTCACAGTTAATTACCATTTTGTAGTTCTTTGGTTTTGCTTTTCTTTTTTTGGAAGCTCCATTTATTTACGGTCAACCAGAGAAACTGAACAATGGACACAGGGGCTTGGACTCTAATGCAATTCGAGTGAGGTCAGAATTCCACAAAAAAAATCTCACAAGACATGAAGTAGATATTATAGTAAAATTAATATTTTAAGGGGAAAAAACATTAATAAGAGAAAAGAGCATTCTGGAAAACTGTTCCATTTAGGGCACCTCATTACTGGATACTTTGAGGGAAACTGGAGGAAGTTCAGAGACATAAAGAATGATGAGGAGGCTGTAGGGATTAACTTACAAGCAAAGATTTTAAACAACTTAAATATGTATAGCTTGACTGGATAACAGCTGAGTCGAGATGCAACTGTTGTCACATGTCTAATATCAAGAGAAGGAAAGTGTTTCCCTGAAGAGCTGAGAGTCTCTTTCTAAGTATTGGAATTAAATGAGGAATGAGAAAACAATCTTTTTAAACCAACTTGTAAGCAGTGTTTCAACTGTGTGTGGGGATGTGACATGTCAGAGTTGAGTTCAAAGCCCGGCTCTTCTGCTTGCTACCTGTGAAAATTCAGACAACTCCTTTAACCTTTTCAACTTTGTCATGTGTAGGATAGGAATTATACAGCCTATCTCTTGGGGTCATTATGAAGATTAAATGAGATGATGTAAGTAAGCCATCAGGTCCCATGCCTGGCCACAGGCTGCAAATCGAGAAGAATAGTAAATGTTACTGGTATTCCCAATATCATTTTCAGTCTTCAGTGGTTAAGAGTTCAGAGTGCTAGAGTCAGACAAACCAGGGTACAAAATCAAGCTCTACCGCTTATTAACTCTACCTCTGAGCCTCCAAACATAAGCCTGTGCCCAAATGTTTATAGCACCTTAATTCATAATAGCCCAAACAGGGGACAACCCAAATGTCTACCAACCAGCATGCAGATAAACAATTTGTTGTATAGTCATACAATGGGATACTGCTCAGCGATAAAAAGGAACCAAGTACTCATACATGCAACAGCATGAGTGAATCTCAAAAGCAAATGAAAGAAGGCAGACACCAGAAGCTAAATATTCTACAGTTCCATTTATAAGACATTCTAGAAAACTGTCTCTGCTCTGTTAAACTGTGGTCTCCTTGACCTGATCCAGCTCTCCACTCCAAGATCAAAGCCAGTGAACTGGAAGCAGAAATGGCTAAACTTGATCCATTTAGGGAACAGGTTTCAGCTCCCAAGGGTATCAGGAATCCAGATTTGGCCAAAGGTCACTATGAGGTAGCTTGAGGCATATCAGAGTGCACAGGACTGTTCATACAAGGGCAGGGAGCCAGGGCGGAGCCTCCTGGTCCTGACACTGTGAACATCTGCTCTGATGGATCCTACACAAGTTTGTCCACTCACATAGCCTCCAGCCTCCAGAGAACATAACCTTTCTTTGATGACCACTAGTTAAAGCTGATTACAGTGCTATCAAGGGTCTGATTTACTTGCCTGTGATAAATTTCCAGTTGTGCTTTGCTTGTGTATTTGCAGTATGCTGAGTGACCCTCCTCAGTAACTCGCAAGAACTGGCAGTGATGGAGACCACACTTACAGATTAGGTTGACCCCAGAGTTGCATCAGTTTAATAGTGCTTCTAGTTATTTTCTGGCAGACATAAGAATCTGAAGCAAAGGACCATCTTAATTGAAGTGTTTTTAATATGACAGATTTTATAATGATAAATTTGGCTCAGATATAACCTGTACCTCGTTAAAAACAACATATGATGCAAAGAAAAGAGCCTGTGATTAGAACTTACAAACTCAGATTCTGGTCCCTGGACTCAACCTGGTTATCCTTAGCAAGGCCACTTAACCTCTCACTTACCTCCCAGGGTAAATGAAGCAGGTGGATTGATGCTCTCAAAGTGCCATTTAGCTCAAATATGAACCCCATGATTCTAAGAGTAGTTGGTAGTATGATTGGGAGGAGAAATAGAAGAAACTTCTCCATTCTTACTCCTAAGACCTTTTAGACTTGACTTGTAGGCTCTTCAGACTTCAGAATGGCAGGCCTCAGCTGTGTCCGGTATTTACATTATAACATACCTGTTTTGGAAAAGAACTGGCAAGGTTTATAAATGAGGATGGAAAAGTACTTAGGTTGTTCTTGCAGCAAGAGGCCCATAATCAAGTTTTTATACTTTTCCTTCGAGGTATATATTTGCAGTGACTCACTGTGAGAAACAATGTTATTGCTTGTATTAAATATTCTTTAAGTAGCTTTTCCATATCTTTGAAAGAGCTGTATTTTCTTCTAGGAAGGCAGATTTCATTTTTGACGTGGTGGTGCCCTTTTTTTAAAGCTCTTAATCTAGTTCTTTTTATGTCAGTAAAACCTTAGCATTTAAAAATGAATTGAAATATCGATAACTAGTCCTCTAGAGATTTTTGACTACATAAGCCAGAGTTCTAAAGTTAAGTCTTTGATGCATGTGTACATTTTTAATTTCTTATTTTCTCAGTTCCTCCAGACCCGTTCTCTTTGTAGTCACATTCACTCTAATCCCATCACGAAAGTGTGGATCTGTTCGTAACCTCTACTGAAGCATTGTATTAATCCACATTCCCTCACGGTAACAGACGGTTTGTATCAAACGTATCATGCAGCTTAGCTCAGGTCCCATATGGAACTCATAAGGCACGCAATAAGTGGCCTTGTGTAGATGAATAAGGTTTGGAAGGGTAAGAGAGAGAAAGAGGGAGAGAGAGCGTCGTCTAAACCGAATTTTTCCTGCCAAAACCTAAATGACAAAATGATTCTTGAACCCCCAGAGTCTTTCCTGGCCTGGAAAAATTGTGTTTAAAAAATAAAAATAAAGTTGAGCCCTTTGATATTAAATTAGACCTCTTAGCTCAATAGGAGGATGTTCACTGAGTACAAGAACTCTGCATCTATTTTCTCAAAAGTACAGGCACACTTATTTTTAAATATGATCTCCAGAGCTGCAAAGGGTCTTACCTAGTCAGTGGAGCACCATTTATCAAGCTGTATGAACTAGTTTATTTCAACTACAAGAGCTCTAGCATCATGGCTGATCTGCCTACATAGTGATTTGAGATGAACCCACCATGTGGCTTTGAAAAAATACCGTATTTTTATACAGAAAGGTGATGTGGGAGAAGAAAACAGAAGATAGGTAATGGACTTGACATGGCCATAGGTGTCTGTTGAGGGATGGATGTATTCCTTGCTCTGGTTTTCTTCCCCTTTTTTTGTGTTCCAGTAACCACAAAGCTAGATAGATCTTCCTGGTCATTTCAGTATAGGGATTTTCTTTTGCTAGTAGACAGTAGCATTTGTTCACTTCTTCAGGAAAACCACTGAACATTGCTTCTCCCCACTTCTCATCTAATTTATCATCTGTGTGTGGTTTTCACCTATTAGCCTACCAGAGAGTTGCACAAAAATTTAACTGCTCCCATGGAGTTCTAAACCAGTCAGAGTAGAGCTGAAATTCAAGCTAATTGAAACCAAAATCCCACTTAAAAACTGCTTAGACTCTGGGTGGTGGTGCAGTAGGAAGTTGTTACAAAAGGTGTTTATTTCAGAGACTAATTTGAAGCAGTTAGACAGACCCAAAGCAATATTTTATTTGCCCAGGTTTCTTGGCCTCTGCCTTCCCTGATCCAAAGTGAGAGCAGAGGGAGCTGCTTTGGGAGAAGTGTGGTGCTGATGGTGGTTGGTCAGGGCAGGTTTGGATGGAAGGTTGAAGTAAGATTTCTTAGAGAAAAGAGGACTTTGGTCTGTTAACCTGTCCTTCACAGGTGCCTCTGGGGTTGTTTTCCTCATTCAGTTTCCCACTTAAAACCCAGTAGTGGTAGCCCCTCAGCGGCTTTAATGAATACTCTAACAGTCTGGCCTCAGGGGTTTCTATTCTCTGTAAAAATCCTGATCGAACTCTTACAACAATTGTATGAGACAAACACTGTTGGTCCTGTTTTATAGACAAGGCTTAGGTTGGTTATGTACCTCGTTCAAGGTTACATCCATGATATGGTGAGAACAGACTGTGGGTCCAGGCTGGTCGTTCCAAAGACAGAGAGCTGACTCACAGTGCCTAGCCTGGTGGACACTGAGTAAATATTTGTTGTATGAATGGCATGTGTAGGAACTTAGTAAATATTGTTCTTTCTCCCCTTTGTCTATCCTTATTCTTTTCTCCTTGGCCTCGTTCCTTCTTTTTCTTCTTGTTTCTACCAGTACCTTACCAGAGAGTTAACTTGTTGAAGAAATACTTACTAAAAATTTTGATTTGCTCCTCTCCTGGAGTATTTACATTTTAATAGTGGGTCGTCCTTACCTGTCTAGTATAGCATAAGCCTGAACCCCATTTTACTCCCTCCATTTTTATATACGTCCCTTAAGGTGCCCAGAATTGTATCCTTTGTAGACTCTTCCATCAAACCTTACCTTTCAGTGAACAAAATTTGACACCCTCTTAGCCAACTTTGGCTTCTGACACCATCAGAAGCGACCAAAACCAGAAAAAGGGCTGAAAGGACCCATGTGCCTTGATCACTCGCATTGTGAACGTGCCAAACTTGCTCACGGTTATACGTCATGGGTGTGTCTGTCACCCAGGTCTCCTGACCACCCACATCTTGTGTCAGTCTTTCCGTTTCACTAGGTAATTATTTTAAAGATACTGATATGTATATGTGTTTATTGCTGACTCTCTGGAGTGCCTGTAGTCAGAAACTGAGCAAATTAGTAAAAATTAGCTTTTAAAAAAGTGAACTATATACTCTTAAGATTTTTTTCCTTTTATTTGAATTCTGTTTTTCTCCTTTTCTGGATCTCATCCTAATTAGTTAAGTGATAAACCATTTTTGAGCACCAGTTTAATGCCCAGCTTAGTGGTAGGTGTAATGGTGATGATGATAGCGTAGAGGGTATATTTGTAGCATGATGAGAACAGGTGTATTTTATTGAGCACCTACTGTGTACCAGATATTGTTTGGGGTACTCTATATACTTTATCTTAAACTTAACTTTACAAGGCAGACAACATCCCCACTTAAAAACCCAAAGTCAAACAATTGTAAGTAACAGCACTGGTGTTCACACCCAGATCTTCTGCCTTTAAGCTCATTCCAATATGTCGTCATGTCGCTCATTCCCTCCCATACAGCATTAATTTAACTTAATGTTTATCAAGTATCTTTCCGTTAGTCTGGGCTTTCCAAAGACAGAAAAGGAAAGGAGATGTAGGAAGGGGTTTGGGAGAAGGGTAAAATGCCCCTTTTCCTGGAGTAATTAGAGAGAGCTTTGTACAGGAGACAGACTGGTGTTGGCTCTTTGAGAGTGGATAGAATATGACCCGATGTAGGATGCCTAGAGAGAGACTTGGAGACCGGAAAGAGAGCTCTCGGCCAGAGTGGTGCAGCAGCAGGTGTAGTAGAGTCGACAACATTTTAGAAAATCATAAGTAAATAAATGAGTGATAAACTGAGTTGGCAGAATGGAGAAAACTAACTCCTAAAGCCTTCAAGAAGCAATGTAATTCAAGCCATAGAACTCCAGAAGAATGTAGGATTTGGAAGTATCAAGTACCTCATAGAGTGTAAGATAAGGAATAGGTTGAAAAATGGGAGGATTAGTTCAAAGTCTCTAGAAAGAGAAGTAGTTCACTCCCCCCACTCTGCATAAGCAAGCAGCTACCCCTGCACACACCCCAGTGGGTGACTGGAAGTTTACTTTCTGAAGAAAATGGAGCCCAAGAAGCTCTGAACTCTGAACTGCCTGGGATGCTGGGGCAAGAGGTAAGATGTCTTACTGAAAACAAGAGGATTCAGTCAAAGCCCTGCATACCAACCCTGAGCATCCCAATCACTTTTTCCTGCTTAACTCCCAAAATGCAATCCAGGTTAGATTCCTCAGGCAAAAGATTGGAGGTTGCCGTCTGAGAAAAAATAGTCCCAGCATTGAGAGCTACTCGATTGGCGTGTCCCCTACAGAAAGGGCTCATCCACTCATTTTGCAGCAAAACACCCTAGTCAGCAAGCACTGCCAGTGCGCAGACTATTTGACAGCTTTTTAAAGTCTCATTGCTAAAGATGAACTGACAACTAAAGATTACTTGACATTAAAGAAAGAAAAGCCTCTGACATTTCTTTTAAAGTCTGAAGCAAAAGAAAAAGAAAAAAGGAAACCCAGAAGTAACAGAAAACGGAGATGGAGGAGACAAAAAAAAAAAAAAGCCCAATAATAATGATGATAGGAAATAATCAGAATTAGAGCATAAAAGTTTTCCTATAGCGAGAACTCACTAGCAAGGAAAACAAAAGCAAAAATAAACAAATGGGACTACATCAAACTAAAAAGATTTTCCACAACAAAGGAAACTATCAACAAAACAAAAAGGCCACATACTGAATCCGAAAAGATATTTGCAAATGATACCAAAATTTTCAAAGAACTCATACAACTCAACATCAAAAAAAAAAAAAAAAAGAAAAAGAAAAACCAACCCAATTGGAAAATAGACAGAGGACCTGAATGCATTTTTCCAAAGCCACAGAGATGGCCAATAGACGCATGAAAAGATGCTTAACATCACTAATTATAAGGGAAGTGCAAATCAAAACCACAATGAGATATCACCTTACACCTGTCAGAATGACTATTATGAAAAAGATAAGAAATACCAGGTGTTCATGAGGATATGGAGAAAAAGGAACCCTTGTACACTGTTGGTGTAGCCACTATGGAAAACAGTATGGAGGTTTCTCAAAAAATTAAAAATAAAACTACCATACAATCCAACAGTTCCATTTCTGGGTATTTTTCCAAGAAAACAAAAACATTAATTTGCACCCCTATGTTCACTGTAGCATTATTCACAATAGTCAAGATATGGAAGTGCCCATCAATAGATGAATGGATAAAGAAGATGTAACATACATACACACACAGGAATATTACTCAGCCATAAAAAAGAATGAAATTTTGCCATTTGCAACAACATGGATGGAACTAAAGAGTATTATGCAAAGTGCAGTAAGTCAGACAAAAACAAATGCTGTATGATTTCACTTATATGTGGAATCTAAAAAACAAAATAAATGAACTAAGATAACAAAACAGAAATAGAGTCATAGCTACAGAGAACAAACAGGTGGTTGCCAGAGGGGTGGAGGGGGTGGGTAGTGGGGGCTGAGTGAAACAGGTGAGGGTAATTAAAAGGTACAAACTTTCAGTTATAAAATAAGTGAGGCACAGGGATGAAGTGTACAGTGTGGGGAATATAGTCAGTAATTATGCAATATCTTTGTGTGGTGACAGATGCTAACTAGACTTATCATAGTGATCACTTTGTAAGGTATAGAAATATCAAGTCACTATGATGTGCACCAGGGGGAAATGGGCTTGGTAGGTTATAGAGTGCCTCTCATCAGATTGGGGAGGATTTAAGGTTCTGTCGTAATTGGGGAAGGATCTAGAGCGATTGGTACACAGGCACTCAACAAGTCATACTATCAACAAGACAGGTACTCCAAGAGTGGGGGAAATGGCAGTCATCCCTTCAGGAAAAACAAATGAAGGGGCAAAAAATGAATAGTATATTACATGGCATAGCACTGAGCAGTATTTTTGTATATGTAAGGTAAACACCACAAATTGATTTAACAAAAAAATGTATGTTCAAAAATACTTGAACATCTTGAGAGGATGAGGAGAAGTAGATTTGGAGGGTAGACAGTTACACCCTCATGTTTTTTAATAAAAAGTTACTAGGTAACGTGTGGTTGAAAGGCGAAAATGTGCTAAGAAAAGAGTACTGTAAGAGAGCTAAATGCTCATTTTTCATAGAAGGAACACACATGATGTCCAAACGGGGAGGGAAAGAATAAGAAATATTAATATAAGGATATTATTTAGAAATATGAAGGTAAAGAAGAAACAACTGGAAGTGGTTACTATGGCAGAGCAAAGAACTTTTGCTTTTTCATTCATATAAGCCTTTTAGTAGTTTAGACTTAGTAACCAGTATGTAAACTTTATTTTAAAATTTTAGTATATGCAGATTATGTGTCAATTTCTATTTTAGTTCTGTATGTTGAAAATGAAAAAGGTGACATTTTAGAGTTGTTTTTAAGAGGTTGTAGCCTTGACTTTGTCCCTTAGCAGCCTGAGACCTTGGGCAGGACACTTGCCTGACTGAGTCTTAGTGTCTTCATGTATGAAAGGATGGAGGTTGGAAAAGATGATCTCTGTGATCTCTTTAAGCTGTAATATCCGAAGATTCTTTTATAAAATTAATAATGCTTTGCAGCAAATGAGGAGTTAAGACCTGGGTGGAGGCTTGAAATTCCCGCATTTTCTTTTCTTAGTTGAAATCAGACTTAGAAATTTTCATTGTGGTCTCTGAAAAGAATTCAACACCCACCTTCCATTGTTCCACTGTGGAGCCTGGGGCAGGCAATTGACTATGTACTGGCTCCGGGACACATAGCTTAGTGTTATTTTAGTATGGGGTGGGTTTTTTTGAGGGGGGAATATTTAATATTTTTCAGTATGAATCACAGGTGAAATTTCTGTGCCATGTGTAAACAATTTCACTTTTTTATTGAAACAATGAATTCAGGAATGTCATATTGGGATGTCAGCCATTTTGCTTTTATCAATGTATGGAAAAAATGCTTTTATATTAATATAAGAAGTGATGTCATTTAATATGGAGGAGATCTTATAATTCAAGGTCAGCAAATCTCAGGAGGTGATTTAGGTCACCAAGCTAGCTTTGGAAAAGGAAAAAAATATTTTCCCTTTGTCTTCTCAAGTTGTTTCTTTAAAACCAATTTTTTCCTCAGACTTTGGGGTAGCTGATGGAGTAGCATGGTTGTGAAAAAGAGGCTCCGGCTAATAATATCTTTGCCATTAAAACATGTGACGCTGGAGAATTTCCTTCCCCTTTTTGGGCTTCAGTTTTCCCATCTGCTCAAGGAAAGGATTGGCTTAAATAATATTCAAGATACATTTTAGCTTTAACATTCTATGTTTCTCCCTCCTTACTTTATGTGTGTATTCAGACCATTCAAGGGAACTGATTAGGTTTTGGGGTTTTCCTTAAAAGTTCAATGTAGTGAGAGTGAACTCTTTCTCTGTTAAAATGCCGTTCACTCACACAAGTGAAAAATCAATTGAGTACTTGATACAAATAAAAGAGGACTTCCTTTGTTTTGTTGGTAGTGGTTTTATTTTTTTAAATAAGGAAAATATTTAAAAGTTTAACTTCGCTGCATTTAGGTGCTGGAAAAATTTAGGTGCTGGAAAATAAAACTTCAAGACTGATGACCCTTCACATTTGTACCCAGTGTGCAGTTTACAAAGTACTTTCTTCATATATATTATGTCACATGAAAAATACAAGGCTGTGTCGTACACTTCCTGTGCAGTGTATGTGTGAGAGTGTGGATGAACATGCACGTCTGCTCACCTCCCATCTCTATTATAGTTGGTTAAGCAGATGGTATTCAGAGACAAAGTGAGAGGAAGCAAGGAACAGACAGATGAAAACCATTTAGCAAGTTACTCAAGGCACATAGACAAACACTGAATCTGAGAAAATCAACCTTTAGCAGAAATAAATAAAACTAAGAACAGATCTTGCCAGCAGGCCATTGTTTCCTCATGCTAGCTCTACAGCTCTGTGCTCTGGTTCTGGACAAAGACGAAAGTTAGATACACAAGAAAAATAATGTAAAGCACAGCCTCTGTCTAAAGTGGCTTGCCCTTTATTTGTGTAATAAGCATCGACTGAGCACTAGCACTGTGTCAGACACACTTGGGCATCAGTGATGGATACAACACGACCCTTACTCCTGATTGTACAAAGGGAAGGCTCAGTGAAAGAAGGGCTGAATGTGCTCAGAGTGCGTACTACCAGCCTTCAGTATCTAAAATGAACCCCTGGTTTTTCGGTATATATACCTGGAGTTGATGTTAGCAAACCCTACTAGGGTGTGTGAAATATCCTAATCCCTGACTTGGTCATTCTTAGTCTTCTCCAACCATGGGGGCAAGGGAACAGGAAACGAGGAGCCTGCCTTTAAACACCATCTGAAGAGTGTGGGTGGTGATGTTGGGATCGCACATTCACATCTCCTCTTTCAGAGTTTAAAAGGAAAAATAAAAAATGTTTAATGGATTATGTTTGGGAAGCGTTGCCTAGTGTCTGCCCAAATTCCTTTTAATTCTATTTTTCCGCCTTTGCAGCTAAGATATCAACATGGACTAGGGACTCCAGACTTGAGGCAAACCCTCCCTAACCTGAAAAACTTCATGGAGCATGGACTGATGGTCAGGTGGTGAGTACTTTTATCTCTGATACCCTGAAACTGTAATGTGGATAATAAAGCTAGGAAACTCTCCTGACTTCCACATTGCTCTACACCTGCCTTCTGGGTTTTCTTCTATAAGAAGGTATCTGAAGAAAAGGAAAGGCAGCCATCCTGCTTGTGTAGGTCTCAGCTCCAGTCTGGCTAAGAGGGTGAAGCCCTCATGGAATAGGGGAGGTCCCAAGGGGTCATGTTTGATCATCAGAAGTTTGTCTGGGCAGGAAATCCTGGAGTGCATCGCTGAGGCAGAGACTGGAGGACAACTATGTGCTTCATAAAAGGGAGACATGGAGCCCCCAGGGATTTTCCAGAAAACAGGCAAAGGACAGAGTGAGATCAGGATCAGTGGCGGTGAGAGCTAAGGGAAGAAAGCTGACAAGGAATAGGTCAGGCCATCAGGACCTAGTCTGAGACCAGGAGACATATACTAGAATGTTTCTCATATTTGATGTCAGTGCCCGTTGTACCAAGAAGGGAAGCTGCTGCATAAAAGCACTTTGTCAGGATGGACATGACCCTTTTCAACAAAGAGGGGGAGGGAAAGTCTGATGCAAAGAAGACATGAGATGATTCACTTAACTTAAATAAACAAAGTGTTGGCTCTAGTTATTTAGTTAATTCGAATCCTTGGATGATGGGCAGTAACTTAACAAAATCGTGTGAACTCAAATCAGGCTTTTAGAGTTAGACAACTGGGGAATAGCACGGTTTCTTCTAAAGAGCACTGGCTTCTGATCCCAGATCTTTCGTTAATTCACTCTGTGAATTCAAAAACCTACCTCTCTGAAACGTCATTTCCTCATCTATAATCCCTGCCCTGCTCATCGCACCAGTGTGTGATGAGGATGAAATGAGATGCTAGGTGGAAAAATCATCTGTGGGAAGGAAGGTACCAGAACAGTTTCATTTTCTTCTTTGGCATAAAGGATACGCCTTGAGGATAATAAGAAAACGACATCTCTGATTTACCTGTACTGCGACGTTTTTGATTTTTGTCTCACAGAATCTTCAGAATGCAGATTCTAGGTGTCTGATTTCAGGTAGGACCCCTGTTAGGCAAAAATACACAATCGTCTAAAGAATTCTGCTCAGAATATCAAAATAATTACAAAAAACTTAGTGTAGATATGGACGTGTATACCCTGAGAAATAAGGGCAAGGAATTGAATTTTAATGTAAAATAATTGTTATAATAATAATAATAATAATAATAATAAAAACTAGCAGACATGTATTTATTTAACATTGTCTGTGTAAAGCTCTTGATAGGCACTGTGGAGAGTAACTAACAAGAAGTTTAAGGCTCAAGCCCTGCCTTCAAGGGATTTGTGATCTAGTTGGAAACAAGGTATATATAGTTCATGAAAGATTTCATAACCCAAATGGTAAGTAACCTAAAATCAAAAAAAGAGGCAACTCGCAACACTACCTGATCGATCAGCTAAGTAAATTTTGCTCAGTACAGACAGCAAGTTGTCCCAGGATCACTTATGGAAGAATCTTATCTTTTGTCACTGATAACACCATCCCTTTCATATCTCAAGTTCAGTTACATACATGCATCTGTTTCCAGGCTCCCTATTCTGCTTCAGTGCTTTATCTGTCTAGATTGGCTAGTACCACATTTTTAATTAATAGGAGATGTAATTTCTCTAAGTCCTGTTGAGGTTTGAGCATCCGTCTTCCCCCGACATGTGGAACTATTTGAGAGGGGAGGTACAAGAGACAGACTAATAGAAATCAAAATGTCAGTTTTATTACTGATAAATCCACTTGGAAAATGCAGCTTTAGATCTATAATAAAAAGGGCTTGCAAAGACATCATTCAAAATTAAACTTCCTCTTGCAATCATAATGTGAACTGGAGAACCCCAGGCTCTCCCCACAGAGGCAGACCCTGAGCTCTGCTACAGAGAGCCGTCAGGTGACTCCTGCAGGAACCCAGATGGTGCTAAGCCAAGAATACACAGATTTCATTTTTCCCTCTAAATTCGCCTATCAGAAAAGGCCCTCCTCCTCTAAGAACCAGTGAGTGGGAGGATGGAGAGAGGCCAGGAGTGTTACTCCTAAATCACGTTCCTTCATAGCAAAGGAGGATGAAGATTTCCCCAGCTTTCTCGGTATCTGGTAGGGTGAGACGCTTTCTTACGGTTCTTCTTCAAAACTCTTGGCTTTTCTTAACTCATGAATTGTATTTGATTTGACCACTTTATGATACTGAGTCTTCCTAACTATGAACTGGTATCTTTTTATATGTTTTCTTCTGTTTGTTAAACATACTTCAGTGAAGTTTTAAAATTTTCTTTGTAAAGATCTCACATCTTTGATTACATACTTAATCCTAGGTAGCTTCCCATTCTGGTTGCTGTTATAAGTGTTTTATTACAACATCCAACTTGTTTGTGGCTCTACAGGAACACCACTGATTTTTGTATTTTGAGAATATATCCAGCAACCTTGCCAGCATTAATTATAATGGTTAATCTTAGATTCTCTTGGACTTTATGTGTATACGGTCATATTTTTTTAGTGAATGATGGTGTTGTTTCTTCCTATTTTTACAACTTTTATTACTTTTTCTTGTCTTGGTGTTTTATTATGGAAGAAGAGCAGCAATAGTGGATTTCCTTGTCTTATTTCTGACTTTAAAAAGAAGGCTTCTTTTCACCACTAAATATTATATTTATTGCAGGTTTGGGTAGATATTCTTTATTAGCGAAAGGAAGTTTCTTTTTATTCCCAGCTCACTAAGAGTTTTTTTTTTTAAATCATGAATGTATTTTGAGTTTTATAAAATACTTATTATGAATCTATTGAGATAATACTATATTCTTCTTTACTGTGTTAATAGCTATTAATACATTGTCTGATGTTAAACCATCTTTGCCTCCTGGGATATACTCTACCTGGTCGTGATGTATTATTTTTTCATATATTGTTGGATTCAATTTGCTAATATTTTTAGAATATCTACCTTTATGAACTGAGATGAGGCTAGCCTATAATTTTTCTTTCTCATATATTAATCATTGTCTGGTTTTGGTAGCAAGGTTATAACAGCTTCATGAAATATATTGAGGCTCTTTCCCTTCTTTTCTGTTCTCTGGAACAGTTTATGGAAGATAAGAATGATCTGTATCTGCGTCTTGAAGGTCTGAAAAGCCTAGTGTTTTTCATTTGTTAAGGAGGGAAGTATAGCTTTTTAACACCTGATTAAATTTTTATGGTGATTATAAGTCTATTTATGTCCTCTTTTTCCAGTTTCTCATTAACTCACCCCAATCTGATTTCCAGTTCTATCAGTATACTGAAATGCCTCTTATCTGGGTAGGTACCAACCAAGCTCTGTGTTTCCAAACCCAAAGGTCACTTTTCCTTCCTTATCCTAGTCTGTAGTTAGTGGCCTTTGGCCTTGGTGGCCATTCCTACCTTCTTCAGACATTCTCTTTTCTCGGCTTCCACGGTACTACCCTCGCCTGGTCTTCCTCCTTTTAGCTGCTCTTTTTCTGTTTTTCATGTCCCCCCCTCCTTTACTTGATCATTAAATACGGAGTTCACGGTCCCATCTGAAGTCGTCTTCTTTCTCTCTCTCTGCTTTTTTCCCATGTGACCTCATTCACTGCCCCTGTTTTGAAAACCATATATGTGCTTATGACTCCTCAAGTTAGACTTTCAGCGTAGACCTCTCCTGTGAGCTCTGTACAGCCAGAGACCTACTTGACAGCTCCCCTTGGAGTCACACAGGCACCTCGGCCTTAGCGTATCTAAAACTGTCCTTCCGCCAGGCTGTTTCGGCTCAGCGCGTGACACCCCATCTGTCCAGTCCCTCAACCAGGGGATCATCCTTGATTTCCTTCTTTCCTTCACTTCGACCAGATCCAGCCTAGTTCATCAGCAAACTGTGTCATCTCTACCTGCAGAGAACATATAAGATCTGGCCGCTTCCCACCGTCTGTACTGCTCCCACCCCAGTCCAGCCACCGCCTTCTCTTAACCCAGACACTGCACCAGTCCAGTTTGTCTCCTTGATTTCACCTTGTCCCACCTATGTTCATTCTCTGCAGTAGCCAGAGTGATCTTTTAAAATTTTAGCTGTATCTTAATCACTCCCTGGCTTCAGTGGCTAGAATAAAATCCAAGCTCTTTTCTGTGGTCTGCCTAGACCCCGCCACTGCCCCGCCCTCATGTATGGTCGGTATCCTGGCCTTCTGTTTAGCGTGAACATGTTCTTCCCTGAGTCATCACACTCACTGTCCCTCTGTCTAGAATGTGCTCTCCCTCTTCCTTCTCTCCTACCACCCTCCTCCCCACCCCATCATATAGAGGGAACAGTTTTAGAAAAGGCACAGTGGCTTCACTGACAAAGAAGAGACCACCTTGGCTAGAATGAAGATTCATTTCAGGAACAGAGAGAATCTGGGTTTTGTGGTACTTAGAGCTTATACAATTTGGGAACCCT
This sequence comes from Camelus bactrianus, assembly GCF_048773025.1. Classification (NCBI taxonomy): domain Eukaryota; kingdom Metazoa; phylum Chordata; class Mammalia; order Artiodactyla; family Camelidae; genus Camelus; species Camelus bactrianus. Next base: position 50,036,179 of record NC_133548.1, read on the forward strand.
TTTAAAGAAAAAGAATACAAAACCGCAAATACAAAATGGGGTGGGGGGAGTAAATATTTAAAATAAGAAACAAAATCACAGCAAATTACTGGAAATTTAGAGATTAGATCCCTTTCTTCTGAGACCCCTTTAGACAATTTACCCAAAATGCCTATATAGAGATGCTTCCTCATTGCAGCCTGACTCTCCTTCCCCTCCTAAACACTGTCATTTCCAACAACTCTCATTTCTAAGGTACAGATAAATTAAATGCCTTTCCAAGCATGCTTGACCCATGAACCTGTGGCAGTAAAACTGGAATCTAGGTCTCCTGGTACTGACGTAGTAAACCCGTTAAGGCCCAGGCTCACACGTCTGTGTCAGGCCCCCCTGTGCCAGCTGTGCGAGCGCATGAACCCTGCATGAATAGTGGGTCCTGCTTTATGGTGCTGTAATGAAAAATGGGCTACTAAGAGAGATGCAAAGTACTACAAAATGCACACTGCATCACGATCCAAGTAAAGGCCACTGTGGGAAGCCAGGCTGAAGGTTACAAATCTAAACAAAGCTGGAACAAACACTTGTAGCCTCAGAGGAAATCTGAGAATTTCCAAGAGCAGCCATGGACTGAGGAATTACCTCCCAAGCCTGTGCTCCGTAGGGCAAAGGGTAGAAAAACTCCCATTCCTAAGGGAGACTCTCACATCTTTTGTAAAAGAAAACACGTCCATTTTCTGTTGGTTGTAACCATTCACAGATTGGTCCCTGTGGAAGCAGATTGCTGTATGTTCTTTTGGAGTCGAGGATTTCAGACTGACTGGGGATCAGTGCAGTCACTGAGTTCCTCCTCATGGTGAGCTTCAGAGTTACGTGACAGCTTGTTTTGTTTTGTTTTTTAAAGAAAAGACAGTGTGATTAAAGTTCTTTTCATGAAGTGATTTTTTTTCTTTCACATTACAGAATTCTTATCTAATATCAAAAACATCTACTTGATCAATCCTAAAACTATCCCTCTTCCTCATGAACACTGTTACCTGGGGCACAGTCCTCAGGGATTTATGCCAGCCCTTTCCAAAAGAAGAATCCACTTTCTCATACTCAGATCACTGATCTCATTGTAACTGCCAAGAAACACAATTTTGAAAAGCAGGATTTCAGTTCAGAGGTTGTACCCTTGAATATTTTGGTTAACAGCCACCAGCATGCCACTTAAACATCCCATTTTTCTTTCTTTTACTGCTAAGTACAAAGTGGTCCAAGATTCAGATTGACGCGCTCACACACAGCTGATGCTCATGCTGAATTACGGTCAGGGAGGAATGTACGTGCAAGCCGCTGCTTGACGGCTGCCAGTGAGACGATGAGTTTAGAACTGAATTGAAGAGATTATGTGCTGTGGTTGCTGTGAACAGGCTGTGCTGGGGAGTCCCAGCATCCAGGTCCTGGGACAGGGCCTCAATTATGTCTCCACCGCCCTCTCTCCCTTCTAAACTCACCCCCAGACATGCCGTGCTCATTTCTAACCTCAGTTCTTTTCTTGGACAAGTTCCCACCACCTGGAGTCGCCTGCTTTTACCTCTGTCCTCTCCAAATGTTGCCCTCACTTCAAGATCCAGCTCACGTTCTACCTCATTCATTCACTCACTCAGCAGGCACAGAGGCAGGTGCAGAAATAAATACGTAGCTCCCTCAGTAGCTCAAGTTCACTTCTTCCACCAAGTCATACCCACTAGGCTTTGGAGCAGCCTGAGGCTGGGGGCTGCATCCTGCTTATCCTGTGGTCCCAGCCTGGCCCTGGGGAAGGAGGTAAGGGATGAGCATGTAAGCAAATGAACAAGTCCTTTCCTGTTCTGCTTGTGGAATGTGCTCCTTGAACTTGCATTCAAGGAGCTTATAGTCTCATTGAGGACATGACATAGGAACAAACAATGTATAATCGACAACAGAAAAGTATGCAATACTATAAGAAAGGTAGACAAGTTATTTGGAACATTCAGAGGATGTCATTTGCTTCCTGGTGTGGGGGATGTGGGTGAGAACTGGACAAGCCTTCACTAAGGAGATGGCATTTGAGTGGACCTGGAACACAAGAAAGATTTGAGCATTTGAAGAGTGGGGTATAGGCCAGAGTAGTTTAAGGAAACAGTTGCCCTGTTGTAAAGAGCATGTAAAGACTGTAGGTTTGGATACCAACTTTACTACATACTGTCCTCTGCGACCAGGCAAGTTTAAGCTGTCAGCTTAAATTTATCTGTTAAATGAATCACAGTTAATATGTCTATTTTAAAAATTAAATCCATTCTTTATTATAATTATCTATTATTATAGGTGTTTTGTTTCTCCTTGAAAATCTACAGTCATCTCCTTACAAATATGTATAGGATATGATTCTTGGTCACATGTTCTAATAATGGCTCACTCTGCCTTGTACATTAGTGGTACAAAATAGTCACCATCTCCCTTGAACTTTCCCTAAGTCCTTCATATGACCCTTCTGGAGCCTTAGAGATAAGTGCTCTACAAATCTGTTTTTCTACATGCTTTTTTTGGTACCTACCTTCTTAGGTAACTCTCACCTGTAGTTAGAAGTTATGAAAAATAAAAGTCTCTTATCTGCAAAATTTTCCATGTTTTTATTTAAGCTTATAACAACATGTCAGGGAGAAGGACAAGGATGATGTTCACTACTTTACAGATCAGAAAACCGAGACTGAGAAATAGGAAGTGACTTGCCAGGGTCACATGATAATAAATGATGGAACTGGGACCAGAAACTCAGACTGTCTGACTGTCAGCTCTGGGTTCTTTTTATCGTACCGCTCTGCCCCTTGTTAGTTAGTGGTCATTTTTTTCCTTCTCTGCCCTTCCCTAACCCTCCTGTCTCTCTGCCACTGAATTCCTAACACCTATTACCTTCCCCAGGGAAATCTACCAAAGTCAAATCCGGAGTACTAGAAAAATACACTGCAAAATTAGGTCAGGCAGTTCTGGTGAAAACATTCTTTGTTGCTTATTTTACCCCATTTACCTCAGAAAGGTAGGAAACTAAGAGTCATAAAACTTTGTGAAGAATTTAAGAACTTTAAGACCAAAAGAAACAAAAATGATTATATGTTTCAACTTCACTGGTTAAGAAACAAGAAAACTAAGGGAAGCACATGGGTTGGCTTTAAACATATGTTTGTCTATAGTGTTTGTCTTCCTTGAATTTCATGTTCTTTTTTCAGAATAAGACATGATAAAAGCAGGATTTCAAAACCATCTGTCCTGCTTTATACATGGAATTTTTTACTCTTAAGTTTAATTTTTACTAACTATAAAGCTTCACAATGCAGTGGAAGGAACACTGGATTTGGGAATCAGAAAATCTAGGCTCCAACTTCAGCGCTGTCATTTAATTTTCATAAATTGGTTTTGAGTATCAGTTTTTTAAAAGGAGTTAATAGCACTAGCCCTCTTTCTCAAGCATAGTTTTGTATGGAGCAAATGAGATAATGTCTGTCCAAGTGGTTTATAAACTAAAAAGGACTATACAAAATATTATTAAGTATTATTCATGCATTTAACAGTTGATTGTCTCCTCGGCATATAGCGCTATGCAGGAGACGAAAGAAAATTCAAAAGTGTAAGATTTGCCCTGCCTTTGCCTAGTTGACAGTTGTTTAGTTTATAATCTAAATGAGTAGATAAGACAAATTAAATATTTTGAAGAACATGACCTGCAAAAATATTCTTATGCATTGTTCAGTCTCGCTGTCATGTAGGACTTAAAGCCTGAAACCCGCGTCAGGGACAGTCTGTTAACAGTGGTGGAGCACAGCCTTGGACCGACTTACTTGATGTTTTAGGACTGGGTGTGCTTGCTGTTTTTATAGAGACTGCATCAATTTCGGTGACCTTTGTGAGGACAGAACACTGAGGAGAAGTATCCTGGGCTATTCTGCAGCTTGCTGGAATATTTCTCCTGCTTCCTTCCAGTGTTTAATGATGTGACTTTGGGAGAAGCAACTAGTGGCTTTATGCAAGGGCATATCACTTTGGTGGTAAAATTGCTAGATAGTTTTTCTGCTGGTCTATTTCTGATCTAGTTCTCTATTCCTTTTTATAAATAGGATCAAGCTGGACTGCTTTTTTTGAATGAATGAATGAATGAACAAGAAAGAAAGTAGCTAAGAACTTTGACACATTTTTAAGAAAATAGATTTTTTTCAGCAAATTAAGAATAATGAAAATCCTAGAGCAAGTGAGCCCATCTTTCTTTAAAATCAGAGGCTAATAATATGATAGTTTAGCTTTTAAGCCAAACCATTCATCTGTGAAAAAGAGGCACTATCCAGCGTTAACCTTTTTTTTAAAGCCACACTTTTTAAAAGCAAATCTATTTCCTTTCCTACCCTCCATCATTTGCTCATGCTGAATTCAGAACAAGTTTCTGGCAGGTGACCCCTGAGGGACTTAAAAACCGTGTTGTCTAGCTGACGTTGGTTTTTAAATTTAGATCGAACGACATTGTCTTTGAAGTCTCAAGAGTACCACTTAAGGTAGCTGTATCAGATGGGCTTGCCTTGCAGAGTACTTGTTGCAGGCTGGCATCCTTATTCTGAAAAGTGAAGCCTGGTCAAAAATAAATGAAAAGGAAAGTTTTATGGGAGTTATTTACTCTAAGATAGCTATTTCAGAAGGAACCTTGACAAGTCATCTCGTTGCCTCTAGACAGGAACACACAAGGCATATGGGTATCTGTAGTGTTTTAAAAGACCTTGGGGGACCAGGCTTCTTCCATAACTCATTCCAGAGTTTAAACACCCTCGCTTCAGGAAATTCTTCCCTATATTTAACTTACAAGCCCCCTTCTGCGGTTAACACCCATTTCCGCTTTTTTCTGTCTCCAGTCAGGATGGAGAACAGCTGGCCAACATCCTTTGTGTGCTAACCCTCCATCAGTGAGAAGGTCACTTGGGTATCCCTAGGCTGCTTTTCTCAACCTCCAGCAACCAAGTCTTTGAGCCAAACTGAGATCTTTTTCTATTTTTATTTGTGTCTTATTTCCTTCTATTCATTCCTTTTGATTATAAAATAATATATGCTCAATGAAGAAACATACAGAAGAGGGGGAAACAATAGCCCTATCATTCAGGGAGAGAAAGCACTGGTAAGTTAGTTTTCTACGTATGTCTTAATTAGTTGAGAGCGTATCATAGTCTGAATCACATATGTGTACAGTAGAATTTTCTGGCAGCCACAATGAAAAAAATGTGAAGAGAAATAAGTAAATTAGTTTTAATGGATATATTTGATTTAATTCCAATAAATGACTAACTTATCAACATGTAATCAATATTTTTAATACTAATAAAGCATTTTACATTCCTATTTTTATACTAAACCTTCTCAATCCAGTGTATATTTTATATTTAATAGCACATCTCAAATCCAGCTAGCCACGTTGCAGGTTCTCAGTATCCAAGCACAATCCATGCAGTTGTAGATACTGCTTTTTTGTATATCACCTCTTAAACCTTTTACCAGTGCCATTACAAACTTTTTTAGCATCATTTTAATGTCTGCGTAATGTTTCATCATTTAGATTTACTATATCTTGAGAGTTTTGTTTTTCATGTTATAAGTAAACCTGTAGTGTTCTTTTTTTACTTTTTTTTACATTAGCAGAATGTTTCTCAATACATTGCCAAAAGAAAAAAATATAAATTATTCCTTTGAGATACAACTGATTAAATCTACCTATTCATAGAACAAATATATTCACTTAGTATGTACTGTGTGCTCAGTACTGCATTAGATTGGGAAGTGGAGGGATGGATTTCAAGAAATAGAAGACCAAGTCCCTCTCATATGTTCTTTACAAGACTTGCTCCTTAGTTGGACTGCACACATATTGTACTTTATTCTGCCTTAAATATCCTTCCTTTCATTTCTTACTCCCTGTGCTCCACAACCCCCGCCCTCCGCCCACCTCTCCCCCCTGCCGCCACATACACACACCACACAGCCTGGTTGACTCCCTCTTATCCTTCAGGGCAACTATGATGAGTCCTCTAGATGACTGCCGGCTCCCTCCTCCAATATAATATACAAAATGTGTATTGTGTACAAAGCACCTTGGGGTTCTGGTTGTTGGCTAGCTCTCTGTCTTCTCTACTGGAGCAGAAACTCCTTATTGATAGAAACCTTATTTTATAAGCATCTTTATTCCCAGTGCTTAGCAGACGGCCAGGTGGTGAATGTGGATTTCGATAATGTCTCCTGAAATGTGTGTTGAAGTACAAATGATCATATTAAGCATCAGTTGGTTGGTATGATCACAAGTACTGTTCAAAGAGTTCAGAGTTCGAAGAGATCACTTTCGGTTGGCATGATTGAAGAAGGCTTTAATGAAGGAGGTAGGACTTGAACTGAGCTTTGGAAGATAGCCTACTTAAATGAATGGAAGGAGGGAATTAACAGAATTATATATCCTGTAGTAAGAAGGCAGTGTTTTTCAGGAAGGATTCTTTAGCATGTGCTCTGTCAGCAGAGAAGTATCCTTCTAGATCTAAAACACTGTACTAAGTTTCAAGAAGGCTGTAGAGATAGAGTCTTTGCCTGTCAAAAACCGTCAGGGGTTTACAGCATTAGAAATGACCACTGGCTGCTTCAGGGTGACCTTTGAGTTTAAGCTCAAGTTAGATAGAATTCCCAGTGTTTCAACTTTGGGGTTGTTAAAGATCATTCTTCTGCTAGTGGATAACTATAAATATAATAATAAGTAATGTCATTCATTACAGCTAATATCGAATGACTGTCACTGCAAACCAGGCACTCTTCCAGAGCATCTTGAGTGTCTTATTTAGTTAATTCATTTAATCCTCACAACCACCTTGTGAATTCGGACCCATTATCCTCTCTCATCTTACAAATGAAGAACTGAGGCCCAGAGAGTTTAAAAGAACTTAAAGGTAGCACAGCTATCAAGTGAAGGCTCTAAGATTTGATCCCCTACTTTAACTGTTACTCAGTACAACCTCTCATAATGTTCAGAATGAAAGTTTTATACAAGGAATCATTTAGCATCTTGTGGTTCCAAAAAAGGAATCCTATTATTATAACCCTCTCCTAGTTCTCTTCACTCCTCCCTGACTGTTCCTTAGCTCATTTGCAGTCTCCTCTTTTTCTGCCTCATCATAAAAGACCAGGGCTCCTCAAGGGTCAGTCCTAGGCCCTCTTTTCTCTGACTTTATTCTTCATCTAAGGTGATCTTATCTACAACCATCATTTTAATTATCATTCACATTGAAGTGAAGCACGGTTGTAAATCTCCAGCCCAGATCTCTTGTCTGATATCAGATCTCTATGCAAATTGCCCCCTGGACAATTTTGCGGCAAATTCTATATACCCATGTGTTTTTCCTTCCTGTCTCCACCCCAACCACCAGAAGCCTCATGGTCTTCCAGGGCTTTGTTTTCAGCAAATGGAGTCTCCATCCATTCTTTCACACTGGCCAGGAAGCCAGGCATAATTCTTGGCTCCTCCCTTTCCCGCCTATTCAACCTTAGCAGCCTCTGCTGATTTACCGTAGTATGTCTACGTGTCTATATCTATGCGTTCCCACTCTGGTCCAGGCCTCCATCATCTCTCACCTCTACTACAGCACAGCCTGTTCCCCCAGCGCCCACTCTGGACCCCTCCAGTCTGTTCTCCAGCTTCAGCTGAAGTGTACTTGTCCAAAACTACAAATCAATCAATCCGTCTGTCTCTCACTTTCTTTCTCTCCCCACCCCTCTTCTCTCTTTCTCTCTCTCTCTCTCTCACACACACACACGCGCACGCGCACGCGCACATACCCCTCTGACCTAAAACACTATAATGACTTAAATAGAAAGAAAAATTCTAAACATGGCCTCTGGGCTTCTGCATGGTCTAGACTTTGTTCTCCTCTCCAGCTTTATCTTATACCATGCTGCTCTTCACTTGGTGACCTTTAGGGTCCTCAGGCGTTGTTCTGTCTCTTGACACATGCTGTTCCTTTTGCCTGGAAGATGCTCTCACCCACCACCCCACTCTTCACCTGCTGAAGAATTCTTCTAGCCCTTCGAGTCTTGGCCTCTTCTGGGTCAGTGGTGTTACACGCGCTCTTAGCCCATGACCTCTCCTGCGTAGCGGGTGTCAGAGGTTGTCATTTTACTTTTATGTCTGTAATTTTGTGACAGATGTCTGTCCTCTCCTGTTATACTATGAGCTCCACAAAAGCAGGAGCCGTGGCTTTTTTTCAATGAGTGTACCCCCAGAGTCTAAGTGTACAGAGCCTTGTGTGTAGCAGACACAGTATATAGTTGAATGAGGGAGCAAATCATTTACTGTGTTAATATGCCCTGGCAACACACACACAGTGTTGTGCTGCACCTCTTCTAGTACGGAGGACTACAAAAGATAAGGTTCCCAAGACATTGTCCCTAGGGCCCCACAGTCTCTTACTAAGCTGCTAAGCGGTGATTAAGTGATGGCTCACTGTAATGCAGGCGTTTCTTCTGAGGGCCTCCAGTGTCTCTGAAAGTGGTGGCAGAGCTATCCACTTTTCTTTTAAAATAACAAACAGCTAAAGCTCCATGATTCGGTTCATGTCAGAGCTTACTCAGAACATGATGGTAGTTCAGCTTTCGCAGTGTCTTTCAAAGACTTAATTTCACAGAGTCTGTCATTGGCCTCTGGAGTCTAAAGCTTCCTTTAGCTCTTTCTGCAAATCTACTTTTAAATTCTGACCAGAGTTTTGATTTCCCTATCAAGTTCTTTCTGGAGCTGGGCACTGTGACATTGCTATTTCTCTGGTTTCCCTGGCAAAGGTAGATTTTTTTTTCTGGTTTTCAGAGTAAATACTTTATTACTCCCATGTTGTAACTGCTGTCCAGATCCTCCGGAGTCCTGAGGCATCAGCCCTGGCATCTCTTTGTGTTTCTACAGACCATGTTACAGCCCTCATAATGCGCATTGCCTTGCCTGACTGTGATTTCAGTATTCTTCAAGTGAAAGCTGATGGGTGAGGTGGTTGACCTGACAGCTCCGGGGACCTCTCTGTCCCCCTGGAGGATCACTCTTGATTCCCTGATCCCCAGGAACTCAGCCTTGAGACCAAGCTGGCTTCCCGATGGGCTCGGGCTGTGGGCAACCCCTTCAGCCTCTGTTCACTGGCCTGAGCTGGGACCTCTCTTTCCCAAGCTGGGCCCTGTCATCCAGGAGCATGGAGGCCTGATGGCCAGGCCCTCATGGCCCATAGCCTGGGGAAATGGATTTCTTCAGCTTGCTCGTTTTATCCTTTGCCTGTGGAACTTTCTCTTTCACAAATTCGTCTTTCCATCAGTACTTGGTTTAAATGAAGTCTAAAGGCTCCCTTGTTCAGTTATACCTTTTTAAACTGTTTGTATTTAGTAAGACTTCGGCAGGAAATCTTCCAAGCTGAGCCCAGGGGAGAAGTGACCACTGGCACGGATTTTAGCCTGTGCTTTGGTCCAAGATTGTTTCTATTTCTATTTTGTTTCTTGTTTTTGTTAACATCCGGGCCAAAGATTAAGCACTTTCACTTATCTGTAATGGGGAGAGGCCTGTAGATTGCTTGCCTGTGGCCAAGAGACTGCATGCTTAAAACTATTAACCTCCAGCCACCTCCGGGGAGATAAGATCTGGCTGTTAAATTTGGCTTTCCCGAAAGGAGGCCCTGTGCTTCTGCTTGATCTGAGAGAGAAAAGGGAGAAAGATAAATCCCAGCCTTTGCTGGGTTTTGAAAAAAGATAGTAGCCTAATTTATGGAGTTTTTTTTTTTTAAACTAACTTTATGTCATAATTTCTTAGCTGCCAAAAGACGTAATTCTCCCTCACCTCAGCTTCGCCTTGGCAACCTGCTTTTGGCACTCTATGCAGCCCTGTCGTTGCTCTGCATTATTTAAGCAGTAATCTTTAAGAAGGTGAGAAACTATTATTGCTTTTTAGCACAGTTGACATGCTGTTGGCGCAGAGAAGTACCTAGAGCTTCAAACATTTCTAATGGCTGTAAACCAACTTAAACACCTCCGTGTAGACGTCCCACTGCCATGAGGTCATAGCTTGCTACAAAGGGGAGAAAGAAGAAGATCAAATGTTATTTAAAAGTGTAGGGGTTTTTTTCTTCTTTTTAAGTATTCTTATTCCACCGAGTTGTAGCTGTACATGTTGGCTAGATTCCAGGCAATCAAGATTTAGCATTTTGACCAGCTGTGATCTAGTAATGTTCCTCAGAGGAAACATTTCGTAGGAGGGAAAGACACGTATTTGAGACTGTGACTTATACTCTTTCCTAATACTTTACAGTGTGAGACCTGGTCGTAGACAGATAAAACAGGCACAAGTGAATCTGAAAGGGAATTGGGGTGGGGGGTACTTCAGAGAGCTAAATATTCACCCCAGCTTCAAGAACTCTCTTGATGCGGGAAATCTTTTCATTTTCCCTTTATTTCTTTTTTCCCTAAGTCTCCCCATGCATATCATTTCATGGCATAATTGCTACTTAGAATGTATCAGCAAGTCCTAGGAGGTTAAAAAAAAAAAAAAAAGCCATGCAAACTTAATGTAGGCAAGACGAGAAGGAAAAGATATGTAGCACCTTGACCTAAAAAATATTCTGATTCTCACTCCTCCCTGAAATAGAAGTAGAGATCAAATGTAAGTGTTCTGGTGGCAAGTCCTGGGGATTGGGAGAGAGAAGGAAACGCACATTTATTTAGTTAGACTGCCTTTGTCAAATCACAGTTAGTTGCTTTGTGATGTTGGGCAAGTTACCTAATCTCTGTGCCTCAGTTGCTTCTGTAAAATGAGTGTGATTTTCTCAACACTGCATAGAGAGGTGAGGATTAGGTGAGACCCTGTATAAAGCTATGTGCAAGGTACTTACTCCATTACACTTCATAAATGTTAGTTGCTGTTGTTTTATTATTAATAGTGTATGGAGTACCTACTCGTTGTACTAAGAATGTTACTTGTGTATCTCATTTAATCCTAACTGCAACAACTGACAGGTGGATACACCCAGGAAAGGAAACATCGGTTCAGAGCAGTGAAGTGCTTCACCAGTCTCCGTACTTTATACGGCCGAGCTCCACGTGGAGGTCTGGAGTATTACATACACAAGAGTTGGAACGGGAACACATTTTGGACGAGTGCTTTCTTACCTTGTTTCCCTCTCCCAATTCCTTCTCTGTAAAAAGAAGCTATAGCTTCAGACAATAAAACCAACAGACAGGGAAGAAGAGGGGAGGTGGTGGAGGCAAGGACAGTGCAGTGGAATGATCTGGCTCTGCTGGCTCCCAGGATGACTCTGCGGCACAGCACTGGTCTACTGGCTGTAGAAGGGCTGAACTGGGTCCTCCTTGTTTAGGTTGGGCAAACAGAGAAGTCCTCCCTCTTATGAAAATTACCTCTCCCTGAAGCTAAATTCTACCAAAAAATGATACATCAGAGGTTTGGGGACAATTGGAATGTACCTCAAAGGATTCTGGGACGTTCTTGTAGTTTCTAAGCATTTGGTCAGTCTTGTAAATAGAAGCGGTCAAGCATTTCCACTTTATTCAAAGCCTTCCCCACCCCATGCCCTCAGGAAAAAAGAGAAAAACTGGAATGAAGCCTCACATTGGGCAGAATAAATCTTTTGATTTAGTACTTTCTCTCCCAAACTCTTTTGCACTTGCCTTAACTCCTTATCTGCTTCTTGCGGGTTGGCTCCCTGCGGTGCAGAAGTGGAGATGGGGTGGGTGGGAAGAGTTCTGAGTTTGTTCCTGCTCTGAACAGGAGAAAATGAAGGAGATCTAGATTCTGGCTTTTGTCTGCTGTTACCCCATGTTTCTGTCCAAGACATTAATGTCTTTGTGCCTCAGTTACCTCTTCTGTAAAATAAGGCTCATACTTCTGGAATCCAAAGCCCGTGGAAGCAAATAATAACGCCAGCAGCCAGCAGCTACTGCTGCCATCAGTATGTATGCCAGGCATCCTGCCAAAGATTTGAAGTGTGTTATTTTATTTAATCCTTACCACTGTCCAATGATCTCTTTTATGAAGAAGAAAATTAGAGCAGAGAGAAGATAACTGACTGCCGCTAACTAGTAAGTGGTGAGTTCGACCTTGAGTTATGACTACAGGTAGACAGGATGGTGGTGGCAGATCCAGGAGCAGAGTCCAGGTCTTTGGGCATCTTTTCTCATTACCATCGCTAGCTCCAGACACAGCTGAAGAGATAACAAAAGGAAATGACTGCAGTCAATAAGGACTCACAGAATGAGAAAGAAATGAATCACCTTAATTTAGAGAGATCAGGGAACACTTGATCCAAAAAGCCAAAATTTAAACCAGACCGTCCTCCTTGACCTCTGAACTCCAAACCACTTGGCTTCTCCCTCATCGTGCTGTTGTTTGTGATCCTGGGATATCCTTTTTTACTTGTAGCAGAAGGCTTATTATTAAGTAATTTAACAGTCCCCGATGTGGTTCAGTTATTCAGCAAGCTATGTCCTGTTTCACTAAACCATGGCCTAGTAAATTTGCAATAACAATATCTCTGGGTTGTTGTTTTTTAATAAACTCCGTTTAATTGCAGTGTTAAACCTCAGATGTCATGTTTCCAGTTTGGACCTAAGCCAAGCTGGGAGAGACAGCCAGTCGAGGCAGACAGTTGATGAGGATAATGTGTGCGGGGAACTGAGGAATTCAGTCCAGTGGCCAAGCCTCAGGCTCTGCACCCCCAAATCTACAGCCTTAAAACGTAGGGACCCTTGGCTGGAGTGGAGGATAAAGAAATGCTGCCACGTTTCCTGCTGCACCCACTCCCCAGAGCGCTCAGGTTCACTCTGGTGGTTTCCAAGAGTAAAAATTCCCTATGATATTTATTACAACTTAAATTCTGTACTGATTTCATTTGACAAGTAAATTGTCAACCTCCTTTAAAAAAACTGGTCTTAAAATTAGTAAATCTAAGTGTTTTCAACCTCTTCTTCCACCTAGATAAAATAATTATGAAGCCAGTCTAATCAGATAGAAAGAATCTTGAAACCTTCTGGGCATTTTTTTTTAATCTGTCATTTGCCTTTTAAATTGCTACCTTTCTCTTTTTTTTTTTTTTTCGTGAATAATGAACCTTCTATTAAATATAAAAATCATAACTATTTTTTGAAAATCTACGAATTGTATTTTTATACAGATACTCATAGTAGTTTATTTTTAATAGTAAAATTTTAGAAATATTCTATATCCACAAAAATAAGAAAATGATTAAGTAAACTATGATATTCCATTCAATGGAGTAGCCATCAAGAATTGTTTACCAAGAGCTCTTAATAACATCCAACAGCAAGATTCAGAATTGTATACATATACTACAAACACAACTTTCATCTTGTTTTTAGTTTGTTTTGGTCTTTTTTTTTTTTAAATTAAACACACATATAAAAAAAAAATCAAAGTCTGAAAGAAAAATATCCAAAATTAATAGTGGTTACTTGATGGATAATAGGTGTGTGAGTGAGTGCTTTTTATTTTTTAATATGGTTCTCTCTTTTTTTTTTTTTTTTTAGTTTTCCAGGGACTATAAATTATTATAATACTGAAAAATGCATGTGTTTGTATATGTCTTAATATAATCACTCAACACTTCAGCTGTTTAGTGCTCAGCTATCTTAAAAATTTGGAACATTGCTAAGTTCCTGGAAGTAATAAAAAAAAAAATTAATTCTGAGCAGCCAAAATAATGTTACAAAACTCATATAATAATGCACATTATGTCCAGGATATCTACTGGTCCATCATTCAAATCCTATTTGCTCTTGCTCTGCACACAATTCTCAAGACATCTACTTTACAAGAACAGCATATTAGAAGCAAACGTCAAAAAAGGAAAAGCTGTTGCAGGCAAGAACGCTGACTCGGCTGCACCTGACAGCCTGACAGTGAGAGAGGACGCAGAAAAGCCCCAGCGCAGACTTCAGGACTCACCCTCAGAAACATGCCACTGAGAGGCCCATCATCGTTCCACCGTGTCATTAGACACGTTCATACTGAAGGCCCAAAGTTACCAGAAAATTCCTTTTTTGTTCACCTTACTGTTTTTAAGAAAAGAAAGACTTTAATACACAGGTTTGAAAGGTTTCATGGCACATGGCTGCAAATGGGAAGACAGTGTGTGATTATAGGATAAACTTTAGATCTGTGGACTTCCTTACCACCTGTCCATAATAACTCATTTTCTTACCATTCTTCAGAGGGAGCGTTTTACTGTTACTTGCATTTTCTAAATTGTATTTGATACTATCATTATTACCTGGGTTCTCATAAAAATCCAAGGGAACTGGAAAAGAATATCCCAAAACCGGGACGTCAGAAAATGCCAAGGTCTCCACCTTGCAAAGCCTTTGAATCCATCCACCAGAATAGGAGCTTAGCTGTATGTTGGGCAGGTTAAAAGAGAAGGCCTATACAATGGCATTTAGCTTGATGTCTGACGTATCATTGGCACTTAGCAAATGCTGGTTGAATCGGATTATGATTTTCCCACATGGGATGCAACTGACCATGTCTCTGGAGTCAGACCAAATCTAGTTCAGATGCAGGTTCTGCAGCCTTGAACAAATCACATACCCCACCCACCTGCCTACTTTTTTCACAGGGTAAATGTGAGAGTTCAACATTACTGATGCTCAAGAAAATGGTAGTTCCCTACCCATTATGCTGGGGCGGCGGGGAGGTCACACTTGATTACTTTTCTGTTGGGCAGAGTTGAAGCGAGCTTCCAGGGAATCTGAGTCACAGAGGGCTCCAGAACCCCTTTCCCCGTGTCACAGCACTGCTCCTTGTGCTCTGGCCTGTTCCTCAGGCCCAATTTTATCAGCCCACCTGGAGTCCAGGAGAGAGAAGCAGAGTAGGGTCCCCCAGGGTGGGAGGCTGGGTGGCAGCAGGGAGGGTGTCAGATCATTCACCCTTCATAGCCAGGAGAGGTTAAGCACCCGGCCTGTGATCGCATGCCAGCAACGTCACCTTCAGTGTTCCAGGTGGGTTCATCTGGGGCTTCCCACCCCTCCTGGGCTGGGATGGCAACTGAAGGCTTGGCCTGTCTGCCCAGAGTAGTCTGTCTGTGGGTGGTGCCGATGCTCTGTTTTGGTTTGGTTACCTTGGCCCCTTGCAAAGTCATGTAGAGAGGGACACTGTCAGCAAGTAGCAGAACGAAAACGACAAGGTTGGCAGAAATTTGCAGCTCACCCAATTACTGAGAGTTTTGACAATACATTAACTGAAGACCTAGATTAAAGCCAGCAGATTTTACCCTATTTTGTTTTATTTTTCTTTAGAACTGAAAACAGTAATTTACTAGTCTACTTGCCTGGTTGTATATGCACCCCCATGACCACCCCTAATTATGAAATCTCTTTTGGCACCAACATTTACAGCCAAGCAAGGGAGTCTGATGGGCCCATGGATTAGAAGAAGCCTTGTGGTTGCCTTTTCTCAAGAAGAATAACCTTTGCTTAGAGCGCAGGGATAATCCAGCCTCAGAAAACATCTGAGAGAAGAGGGGGCGGGAAGCTGGTTTATGGGCTTGTGGCTGTGGACACGGGTAGAGGGAACCCTAGGTCCTTTCTTCCTTTTCAGGATACATGTAATGACCATATTTGAAAATGTATTATTTCAGTAATTGTGAATGTCTTTCTCCTGCAAGATTGGAAGCTCCTCAGAGGCAGGGCCTGCTCGGTCTTGCCTCTGTTTCCCCTGCCCAAGGCCTAGCACTTGTAGTAGCTTTTTGTCTGGTGGGTATGGTTTCAAGTCTGACCTCTGCTCCTGCCTGGTAGTTGCCTTTTTGTGAGCCACTTTTCTGCATGTGTTCCCTCATCTGAGGAGCACAAGTCAGATGGGTCTTGTGTTTGCATCGCCCTTTGTCTCTGGACCCAATCTGTTAATATAACTGTGTTGAAGCTGACTAGCTTCATCCAAGTACTGTGTATAGGACTGTGATCAGTACCCCAGGGGTGGCCTAACAAGCACAGTGTGTAACATGACCATCATCTGCAGGCCTGGGTACTGTATTTCCATTAACTAATTATTATTTATTATCTAAGACTTAAGAACAATAATATATGCCCTGCTTTCTCAACAAGGTTTTTGGGAGGACCAAGTGAAATGATGCATATGGAGTTACTTCAGAAACTAGCATGCTTTGTAGAGCCGAACAGTGATTATTCTTGCTGACCCAAAAGTATCTTCCTGAGAAGTAACTCAAGTTTGCAAGAAGATAGTGAAGACCAGGCACTGTAGACCAAACATGTGTGTGACTAGCCTTACAAAGGAGAATTAATTTCCCAAGTTAATTTTTCATTTAAAGAAATACACACACATACACACAAAATCTCTTTGGTCCTCTCTCTGCCAGTTGTCTCATGCAAGGTGGTTAGCATTCGGGTATTGGAAAAGTTATGGATCACTGAGCCATGTGTCATGGGTTTTAGTCCAGCCTTGATACTACCTCAGAGGTTATCGTGGGCAAGTCATTCAACTTCACTGCCAAATGAGGATATCTGCATTACGAAGATAAAATAAGACCTGAATATTAAAAGCAAGAATAAGAATATTGGTAGCCCTTCAGACATATGAAGTTGATCACATCCTCATATATTTTTCTTCCCAGATCCAGTCCCTCCCGTTGCCTCAACTCCTCTGCATATGACCTGGTCTCTATCCCCGCTCCTACCCTTGGCATTTCCCTCTGTATATTTCAGTATGTCTTGTATCCATCTTGAAAGGAGCTCCCAAAGTTGATCTCAGAATACTTTACATTGTTTCTTGCATTTGGACACTACAATTAATACTAAAATTGAGTAGTAGCAATTTGTATCATCTCAGACCTAAATACGTTGCTTCCTGTCTCTGGTTCCAGAAGGCTTAAGCTGAGTTCTGACGTCAAAAGTAACTTCTCGTTTTTGTTTGTCTTCTAGTGACAGACATCACACCTCCAGTGCAATCCCTGTTCCAAAGAGACAAAGCTCCATATTTGGGGGTGCAGATGTAGGCTTCTCTGGGGGGATCCCTTCACCAGACAAAGGACACCGGAAACGGGCCAGCTCAGAGAATGAGAGACTCCAGTACAAAACCCCTCCTCCCAGTTACAACTCAGCATTAGCCCAGCCTGTGACCAGCGTCCCCTCCACCGAAGAATCTGAGAGAAAGACAACATCTCTGTCTTCCTCCTTGGACACTTCTTTGGACTTCTCCAAAGAAAACAAGAAAAAAGGGGTAGATCTGGGTGACAGCTTAAGTGGAGGCCACATGAGTGTGAATGCGAGCCAAGGACAGGGGGCGGCCCTCTCTGGGCCTCCAGCCACAGTCAACGGCACCCTCCTGCCCAGCGAGCAGGCCGGCCCCTCCAGCGCCCAGCTCCCGGGCGAGTTCCACCCAGTCTCCGAAGCTGAGCTCTGCTGCACCGTGGAGCAAGCGGAAGAGATCATCGGGATGGAAGCCACGGGCTTCACCTCAGGCGATCAGCTGGAGGCATTTAACTGCATCCCTGTGGACAGCGCAGTGGCAGTGGAGTGTGACGAACAAGTTCTGGGAGAGTTTGAAGAGTTCTCCCGAAGGATCTATGCACTGAACGAAAATGTATCCAGCTTCCGCCGGCCACGCAGGAGCTCTGAGAAGTGAGGTGAGCAGACAGACCAGAGGACCAGGATCAAGTCGCCACCTAAAAGGAGGATGAAGCTGCACTGGTTACCCTTTGTGATAATTATGACAAAACGAATATTAATGGAGGATATTCCTCGGAAAAAAACAGGCTTTGTGAATCGAGAAGGGACTCAGGATCATTGCGTTTCAGCGGGCCAGACAAAGTTAGATTTTGCTTGCAAGGTTTGCTTTTCAGGCCTGACAATTGTCTTAAGACAAAAGTCATTCTCTAGCTCGAGTCACCTTAAAGGTATTAGTCTGCTTTTTTATTTACACTTCTATGTTATCCTCAGAGGGAAGATGATAATATATAAGTAATATAATGAACTCGCCTTTAGTTTCTCATAAGCATTTGCCCTTACCATAGTTTATGAAACTTTGGGAAAATTGAATATTCAGTAAAAGGTTTCCACCATGTACTGAAGGATCTTTGGCCATCCATTAGGTTGATGAATAAGAAGCACAGCGGTCTCCTTACACCCAGGCCCGTCTGCCCCTGCCCTGCCCCCCAGCTCCACAGTCAACCTGTCTGTTGCCCCATCTTCACAGTAGGTGCGTTGTGCATTCTCACAACTGAGAACATCAGATTCATTGGTTCTTTAATGGGGTCGCCAGGACGTTCCGCCTCTTCTAGTCATCTATACCCTTGATGCAGCCCTCAGATTATATGAAAAACCTCACCTCTGGTGGATCCCGAGGTTATAAGAGACAGATGGCATCCAGTTCCCTTTGGGGGCCGAAGTTTTTATGTGGGCAGATACTATGGTCAAAAACTGGACGTGCTTTCTGGCAATGCACTCACCATATAGAAATCCCTATATGTAACTCCCATGTTAATTTATTAAATTTCGGTTGGAAAGGAAGACATTGTGTATGATGAAATATATGTAGAGAGTCAGGCTGTCCAGAGTGCAAACTGCAAGGCAGTTGAGGTAGTTGGATTAGGAGACTAGATGAGGCATAGAATACTGTTGGTCTGTGTGCAATTGCGTAAGTATTAAATTATGTTTTTGAAGTCCAATTTCATTCCTGGAGCTCAGATTTCATTTGCTATTGCTATATACTTTATATACCCAAGGACATCACCTCAGGGTTGCAAGCTCTTTAAGGAAACTTTATGCATATATCCATGTATTGTATAGAAGAATAAAAACTGAGTTTACTTCACTCGACCTGATTTTTTTTCCCAGCTTTGAAATTCCTCTTGAACCCGCATCTCCATATGTTACATCACAGCAGGACTAGCCTGAACAAAATCAGTGGCTGTATCTAAGCTAATGTTGACATCATTTGTGTTTACATACTGTGTATAGCAACGCACCTTCACCGGTGTACTCTGTGGTTGCTCATTGGGCCTATGTTAACACCTTCACTCATAGGTTTCATAATCGTTTTCATATTTTGTCCAAGCACTTCTGAGTTCAACTTTAATATATAGCTACACTGTTCAATGGAATAGTTCATGTTATTGTTTTATGTAAAGAACTCACAAAATCATTGTCTGACAGACAGACCCAACCTGCAAACAATTACAAGCTTTAACTTGATCTGACGAAATCCATCTTATTCCACATAAATAGGTGGAACTACTCCAGACCTGGAGCAGGAGCCATCTGTCGAGTGTCCCATCGTTCATTTAAGAGCCAGTGAGGGTGGAGAGAGACATGGTCTTGGATGTACATCCAGTGGGGCTGTGGGGTCCTCCAATGAAGTAACATCTACTCGCTTCCCCCAGAAAAGGTTTTGAAGGACTGTGTTAGTATCAAACAATGGAAGGTGAATCACATGTGATTTGTGATCCCCCCCAGATATGGGAGTGAACTTTAAACTTCATGCCGGACTCAAAGACAAGGTGCGTTCAATTGCAGGCTCTCCAGCCTGGCTCCTGGCACCGCCAAGCAAAGGGACCACGTACAGGAGCACCCATGGTTACAATGTTCATCTCAGGTTCCACACAACCAGATAGAGCCTGGAGTTCTGGGGTTCCATCTGCCAGTCTCCCATTTGTGGACTCCCAGATTCTGGGGTTCATAGCTTTTTACCCCCATAGCATGGAACCCCACCATTGACCATGATCAGGCAGCCCAGAGCTGATCAGTAGTTACCTACACATTTGCTTGATCCAAACCATGGCCAGTGATGTTGTGCCTCAAAACACCACTTAGGCTTGGTTTATTTAGTTTAGGTTTTGGGTTTTCATTGAGTTTGTTTGATGTCTGCAGTTTCTGCCTTTCTTGGGTAGAACCTACAGCAAGCATTACATGTCTCCAGGAATAACTTTGACATTTTCTAAATCTGGAGAATTCATTTTGCCTCTGTTTAAAGTGACCAAGGCCAAAATATGGGATGAGGTATTATCTCCTACTAATCTTTTTAATTAGTTTTCTAAATCACTAAAAAAAACAAAATTGGCTTTGAGGATATAAGTTGGAATGAAAACTCAATGCTGTCCACTTCTGAACTGCTAAGAGCCCTTTCAGTTTTCATGTAGCTGAGACACTTAACAGCCGGCAAATGTTATCACATGAATATTTGATTGTGTTTTCTCTCTCCACTTCCCCTTAACCACTTTAAAAATTCCAGAGGTTTTTTTTCCCCCCAGAATATTAGTTTTGGAAGATTGTATCCAGCTATATTTTTTTAGCAGTTTTAATGGTGCCCATTTATCCTGACCTAACTGGTTATTTAAATAATTTTTTAAACCACCATCAGTAATAAATGGCATGTGAAACTGATCTGTTGGTGATTGGAAGAAAACTCAGCATCTGTATTTATAAAATAAAATTGATTAGTATTTATTTTGAGAGTAAAAGTGTATGTTATTTCCCTGCTATGTTTGAGTCCTGTCTTCTTCATTGTTTTGAATTTCATACTGAAGCTGAGTTAACTATGAAAACCTTGTTCTTTAACAGTCGGGCAGCCATCCTGCATTTATTGAGCCAGATCCCTCTCTTTACAAGGGACTGGGCTAAACAAGATTATACAAAGATGAATAAGCCTTGACCTCTGCCACAGTCTTCTGGTAGGTATATTAATTAATTACAATTCAGCATGATAAATTCTGTGACGGAGAGATGTACAGCCATGCTATGGAATGCAGAGAAAGCTATTCTGACTTAATGATCAGGAAAGGGTCGTGGAGGTATTGCAGATGAAAGCTTTACGAGATTTCACATCACATGGAGGGAACAGCATGCACAGAGGGCCAGAGGCAAGGCAGAGCCTCATGTGCATTTACAAAATTGCAAGGAGTTTGCTTGGGTCCTGAATGGATGTGAAGAAAGGTGAGAAGAGAAATTGAATCGCAGGCCAATGGGGAAGGGCTTAAGGTGCCAAGTCAAGAGATCTGGATGCATGCAGTGGGCAACTGATCGGCACCCCTGCCAGGCTTTAAAGCAGAAGAGTAATTTGGTTAGTTGCGAATTTTGAATAGCAGCCAAGTTGGACTCTAGTGATACTCGCTTGTGTCTGTTTAATCTCTTTACTATTTTGTTTAGGAAAAAAATCTGTGTCTGAAAAAGAGGCTCATCCTTGTGTGCCTAATGGCTTCAGTGTAAATACTGAATGAACTGGATTTTTACTGTGTGGTACAAACTGCAGCCAGCATCTGTTCTTTAGAAGCTAGATTCCGAATGCCCCAACTCAGCCACTTTGTGGTTATGACTCTGGTCCAGTCATTGAACTCTTAAGGACACTTTGTTTCTTATTCTGTAAAAAAATTGGAGAGAACTCTGCCCTTGCCATGTTTGTATGGGGCCTCCGCCATCAGCATTTGCCCTCTTTTGTCATGTGGGAGGCCACTGCATAGTGACCGAGGGGCTTCCTGAGACTTGTTATCACCATCCCCTGTTCTAGAACTTGGGCGCAGCACTTAAACTCTCTGACTCCGGCCCCTGCTCTGTAAGTAGGGATAATACCCATGTCTTCACCCCACCCCGGGGTTGGCTGGAGTGTAAGAAGGGGTAAATGCTTTCATGAAACACTTAACGATCTTTCCAAAGCACCAGGCACATTGGGAAGAGTTAGTCGTTCAACAAGGAGTCCTTGCATCAGATACATCAGGCTTTAGCGGGACAATTGAAATGCAGGTATTCATTCTGGACACATGGAGAATGTGTCAGGGCTGAAACTGCTCTTTCGAAAAACTAAACTCTAAACAAATGTCAAGTGTTTCGAGGTGTTTTGGTGGGTGGCATGGACACAGGATTGAGGCATGGTCTCTAAGCCTAATTAGCTTAATTTTCATGGTTTTTTTAACACCTGGCAGATGAGTTTATTTAGGTCACCTCATCGACACACACTCTCACACAGCTTCTGGCTGCCTTACCAAATGCTGAACTGGTGCCCAGAGCTCTTAAGTTTGCTTAAAGTAGATAGAAGCTTTCTTTTTCTTTTTCTTTTTCCCTCTTAGCGCATCTAATAACGGTTTTGTAGGTAGACAGCTCAGCCTTGTGGATTTTAAATGAATAAAGTAAATACATGTCTATAAAATAATTCCACACTTTTTAGAGACTGGCGGTGTCGGCCATCCAGAAAAAGAAGGTTCATGAGTCTAGATCCAAATGAAAAAGCCAGCCAGTTGGTGAAATAGCTGTAACTAGTCATGCCCAAGCCCAAAACTACAAGGAGGAGGGTGTCAGGCTCATCCTTCGGTTTTGTACAGAACGCAATCCTAAGAACTTCTCTCAGTGCCCACTACATTACAAGCAGCAAATTAGAAAGGAATTGAGGGCAGGAGTGGACAGAAATAGTAAATCACCTGATTCTAAGAAGTGAATACAAACAGGCAGGAAGGAAGTTATCTAGGCATCTTGGGTGAGAAGCCCTCAGCCTGATAGAACGGCCGGTCAGAGGGATTCAGATCCCAGCCCTGCTGCTCACTGGCTGTGTGACCCAGGCAGGGCGCTTGACCCCTCTTGAGTCCATGTGCTCCTCTGAAAAGTGAAGTCAACCCCTTGCTCAGATTTTCCCTTGGGCCCTGGACAGAGATTCCTCTTGCCTTAGGAGCAAACTTGGTATTCATTCTTCAAAACCCACCTCATTGCCTTGGAGTCTGGAGCGTGGCAGGAAAGAAGCCCCTCGCGTGGCACTCTGCCTGTTGTGAAGAACTTGGGAATAAATCATTTCACATAGCCTGCTTCTAGACAGGATGTTACGTGTAGCAAAACAACTACTATCTGCCATCTACTCAAGATCCTCAACATAATGGTTGTAAAATATCACAAAAATTAATAAAACAGCTAGCAGCCCTCAGTCATCAGAAAAAGGATAAATTCCTTTTAGTTTGATAAGGAAAATGCATAAAATATTTTAAGAGAGTGTATTATTCAAAATGGTTAAAATAAGTTGATACTTTAAGGGATAAACTTGTGCTCAAAAATTTACTTGCAAAAACGTTTTTAACTGACTTGAAGGGGGCACCTTATTCCTCAAAGAAACCAGAACCCAATCAATATGTGTATCCACAAATGTCTTGCTCTTTGGATGAGGGACTTGGCATACTTTGTTACTGTGATGGAAGGAGACCCACAGGCTACTTAATGTGCAGGAGGTCTATGATCTCTTGCTCCTGCAAACTGAGGTCTCCAAGCTTGCTGGCCTGGGACCAGGCTCTCTGCTCCCAGATGCCTGCCAGTTGCCGTGACTTCTTTGCCCCCATCCCTAGCTAAGCCCTTTACTGGCACAGGGTCGGTGTTGGGAAGTTGGGGGAGTGGGAGAATGAGGCAGAATATTGGTCCAAGGATTTTGTAACTCACCCCTGTGTCTGTCTCTTGGTCCCCAGGGAGCTCTGAAGCCAGTGAGCCCAGAGTTGGCATCAGAAATCATCAGTGACCTTTAGAGGAGAAATTGTCTGAGGATCAAATGAGACTGTGGAGCTGGGTTTTTGTAAACAGCATAAAGAGGTTTGAGGATTATCACAGATTCTCAGTAGACATCTTAAGCGGTAATGAGCTGCCTGCCACCAGCTGGGAAAGCAACGCAGGGGCTGAGCCTCTGCTTCCCTGCCCCACAGACATCGGCTTTGGGGCACCTGCTGTCTCTTTGGTGATGCAGTGACCCCGCAAACATGTGCAGCGCTCCTGTCCCACCCCAGTCGCTTACATGATAGCATTTGTTGCTGGGGACAAAGTAGGAAGACGTGGGCAATGTATTACCATCACCTCTTGATGGGGAGCCTGGACAAGGCCTGCAAGGGAGGGTGACCGGCCCAACATCATGCAGATCCTGAGGCCACGCTGGGGCCAAACCAGGGCTTGACCTCTCCCTGGGCCACTTCTGCACCCCAAGCCCTACCAAGGCTCCACAGCCTCCTGCCTCGGCTCCCCCAACTGAACATCTTGCCAGCTGCAGGCAGCTCTTCCCCATTCAGTAGCCCCTTTAGAAGAGGAGCAAATCACAAGCATGGTGTTACAGGGTGTGGTGCAATTTTCCAGAAGGGGGAACATGGCAGAAATGTGATATAACTGACAAAAGTCCATGAGGTCAAGCCACATAAATTGTGACTCACAGTCATGCAGGACAGAGGGAGCGGAGGAGGTGGGGGCGTTGTGGGGGGCTGCTGCTTTGAGGACTCACCTTAGCTGCGTCCAACAGGTAGGTCAAGGGGATAAGATGGGGGAAGGCTGCCAGCCAGGGTAAGAAGCAGGAGAAAAGGAAATGATGGGGACCTGTGTTTATTCATTCCTTCCACAGCTGGTTTCTGACTGCATCCTGCAGGCACGGCAACAGTGGGGACGTGGAGACAGCAGTGTCCACAACTCTTACAAGGAGTTTACCTGTAAAGAGATGGAGAAAAATAGGGTGGAAGTTGGAAAAGAAGGTGAGGTAGAGGGAAGACTTCATATAAATGCTAATGGGAAGGAGCCAGTGAAGAAGGTGAAGGTTCTAGAAGAAGAGGGCAGTGAAAGGAGCAAGATCTCAAAGGAAATGGGGAGGAGGGGAGCGCGGGGAGAGAGTCACCGGGTGTGGTGAAGACATTACCTGGGTAACAGGAGGATGGAAGGGAGGGCAGAGAGGGCAGGAGTGGACCAGAGCTGTCTGTCTGCGTAGAGTAAGAGGCTGCAGCTTTCCTTTCAAGCCCTGATGGGAGATGACCTGGGACAGGGGCCTGACTGGAGTGACAGTCCCAGGGCACAGGCCACGGCAGAAAGGACGCTGAGGGTAGTGGGTGCTGAGTGCTCATCGGCCTTTCAAAGGAGACTCCTGAGGTCTAGGGGAGAGAGTTGGCTGGCTGCCCAGGGTTGGCCATGGCCGGATTGCCACTTGGAGTGCAGTCACCTCCTCCCTTGCTCCCCTCCGCCACCTTCTTGCCCTCCAACCCATTCTCTGCACCGCAAACACAGGGACCTGTCCTACACACAGATCGAACCCTCCGAGAACTGTTAAGGAAAGCAAAGAATCAAACACTTACCTACTAGTTAACCAAATCGTTGATGAGGAGACATTTCTCTTATAGAAATAGTCCAAGTAAAATAAAATTCAGGAGGGATAACAGACTCTCACCACTTTGCAATTCCAATTAATCTAATGCATCTAAGACAATGATTGTCAACAGCTGCTAGTATCACAAAAAGAGAGAAAACAAGACATTTTATGTCTCCTGATGAAAGAATGCAACACCCGTGAAGAATTCTTGGCAAAAGCTCGACCTAAAGTATGACTAGACTTCCACCTGTGGTGTCCAGTATGATAGACACCGGCCACATGTGGCTACTAAGTAGCTGAAAAGTGGCTCATTCAAATTGAGATGTGCTGTGAGCATAAAATACTCATCAAATTTCAGACTTAGTACAAAAGTAGAATGTAAATTTATATTAAGAATTTTCATACTGATTACATGTTGGAATGATAACATTTTGGATATATTAAATTGAGTAAAATATTATCATTAATTTCATCAGTTGCTTTTACCACCTAAAACATTACTACTAAGAAACTTGAAATTACACAAGTGACTTGCATTTATGGCTCAAGTTATATTACTATTGTCAGATGAGCTCTGGATCTAACGACTAGTGTATAGGAAATTCAGAGGGCAAGTGAGTGTGTTAACACCTGGAAAATGCAATCAGCAAAATCTGGACAGTGGGAACTCTACAGGACAAAGAACTTGGTTTCTTCCATAAATATATTGCAAGAAAAAATAGAAAGAGGGGACAACCTTTTAAAAAGAGACTCAGTAGGTGTATCAACCAATCCCATTATGGACCTTGTTTGGTTCCTATAAGTGAAACAAACTGAAAAAAAAAACAAAACACTAAGGGATAATCAAAATGTAAACACTGAGTAAATATTTGATTATATTAAGGAATTTTTTCTAGGTGTGAGAATAGTAATAGTAAAAAGTAGCATCATAGTTCTCTTTTAAAGTCCATATCCCTTAGAGATGTGTGCTGAAACATTAACAGATGAAATGCATTTGTCTGGGGCTGGGGTGGGGTATGCAGTGGGGTACAGACCAAACACGACTGGCCAGGGGTGATGAGTAACTGGGGGCCTGTACCCTGCCCGTCAGCCAGCTGGATGCTTGCATTCCCCAGAATGCCCCTGCTCCTACATTCCTCAGGGCTATTGCCCCCACGGTGTCTCTGCTGAGAATATCTTCACCTCACCCACGGCAAACCTCTGTTCATCCTCTAAGCCAGAGTTCAGACATTCACCTTTCTTCTGTGCAGTCCTCCCTGCTGTCTTCCCCAGTCTCCACCCCCACCTCCACCCAAAACAAGGGGCCTCCCTCCTTTGGGCTCCTCCCACCACCTGTGTGTGCTCCCACAGCAGCCCATACATTTCCTCTCAGTGTCTGTTTCCCTGTCTGACACCTCAAGCAGGCTGTGAGCTCCCAGAGGGCAGGCCCCTTGTTATAAGGCACAACCAGTGCTCAGGAAAGTGTGCTAGATCAGTGTCAGTGCCCTGAGGGCCCATTTTACAGATGAAGCAGTTGAAGTCCAGAGAAGTAAGTGTCATAGCCAAGAGCTATTCTCAGAGCTAAAATGTGACCGAGCTAGGACTGGGAACCAGAACCTTCAAGTGTTTCTCTACACTACGTATGAGCTGCAGGCCCCAGTTCCCTGCATTCATTCATTTGGCATTGATTGGGTGCCCCCTGTTGGTCTGGCCCTGGCTGAACAAATCATGGACCAGTGCTATGAAGAAAAACCACAAAAGACCGACCACGAGAGTCTGACATGAGGGAGCCTCTTTGCCCTGGGATCTCAGGCAAACCTCCTTGAGGAAGTGAAATTTAAACAGATTTGAAGCTAGAGAGCCCATTCCAGGCCCAAGGAACAGCATGGCATATGTGAAGGAATTAAAGTGACCAGTGGGGCTAGAGCAGAGATTAAGCACCAGGACCCTGGCGAGGTGGACGGTGGCAAACTGGGTCCACAGACAGTCCCCCTCCCCTACCTAGGGTTGTTTTCTTCCAGTTATGTTTTGCAATGTAGTGTTGATGATTTTTTTAAAAAATAGTATAAGTGTATCCTGACCCCTCTGGCCGGCTCCCTTAAGACTCAGCTTCAGTGCTGGCCTGCATTTGTGTAGACCAACCCACTGGCACAAGGAATTCTGTGAGCAGCAGGTTTTAATGCACAGTCACAGCCCGGATGTACACAAATGTAACTTGTTTTCCCCATCACTGTCTTCAGCCAAGTTCATGAATGCCCTTTTCAGCCACTGGCGGAAGACTCTCGATCTTCCCACTTCAAGGCAAGTCAGTCATTTCTAGTTAAAACATATCTTCTTTAGGGTAAGTGTTCAAATTCCCAAGTCCTCCCTGACCCCACCCTTCACCCAGTGTGGCCCCAGGGACAGGGCTTCTGACGAGAGTCGCTCTGACCTGTCCATCCTGTGGCTCATTTCGATGTTGGGTGCTGGCCTCCATGGTTCTGGTCTCTGGGTCCTCACACCTGTGTCATTTTCCCCTAGACCAGGATTCTTTAGCCCTGCTCGGCTCCCTTGGTGACTCAGGGCACCTGGCCCACCTTCTCCCACCCCTGTGAGGCTGCTCTCAGGGCTCCCTGCCTGGACTTCTCCCCTCTGCGGGTTGGCTGCCAAGGCACCCTGACCAGCAGGGAGCTCTATGAAGGCTTACCTAGGTCTTCCTGGTAGACCTGGGCAGTTGGGTCCCTTGTCTGTGACTGCCCCAAACCTATCCCCTGTTCAGATCCCAGATGGCGGTGGGGACAAGGGAGGAGGGGCCCCTCAGGCTCCATCAGTTTTTTGACTTTGGGGGTCTAGCTTCACCCCTTCCAAATAGCGCCCTCTGCAGCTCTTCAAAATTTTACTCCTTTTTTTAGAGGTGGGAAAACACTCCTACATCACCATTTGCATGCATTCTTCTCTCCTCCATGGCAGTTTTTGTTTGTTTGTTTGTTTGTTTTGTTTTGTTTGTTTTTTTAATGGCAGTACACTCAAAGTTCTCCAGGCTCCTGCCTGTGTCTGGTCAGGACTCACAAATTCTTTTTCCACTCCACAAAGCCTGGCCTTGCAATGAAAGCCTAGCTTTTGAGACATTCAGCTCTTCAATCCCCTTTCTTGTTCTGGACAGTATCCACTCTGCCCTGGAGGTAGTAAATGGTGGGGCAAGTCAAGGGGTCAAAGGAACGGACAATACCTGGCTTAATGTGACACTGCACTCACTGCCATGGAGCGGGGACAGAGGAGGCTGACTGGACAGATGAAGAAACATTCCTGATGAGTGAAGTCCGACTCAGGTCAGGGCCTGTGGGAATCCCAGAAGCCCAGGCGGACAGAAATGATGGGAGTAGCGAGTGATGACTGGCGTACATGTACACAGATACCTATAATATGGTGTGTGGGCGTGTGAAAGGCTGAAGCACTTGCAATGTAGCTGGTAGAGCCAGAGTCACGTGATGGAGGTGATTTAGTTTCAGCAAAACATCAGCCTCTACATTAGATTAACCTTGCTGATATGAACTGAATTGGCTTTGTAGTTTCATGTGGTTTTCATTTGTAAACTTGTTTTGGTTTTATGGTTGTAGGAGGGCTATAAACATTAGTTTCTGGGGGGGCGGGTGTAGCTAAAGTGATAGAGCGCATGCTTAGCATGCATGGGGTCCTGGGTTCAATCCTCTCAACATAAATAAATAAATAAACCTAGTTCCCCCCACCCAAATAATAAAAATAAATAAAATTTAAAAAAAAACCCAGGAGTTTCTATTTAGTTTTCTTTGTTTGTAAAATGTTTTGAGAGTAAAAATGGAAAGGTAGAACAGCGTACTGAACAGTTTTTCCTTATGGTGTTCAACCCACCCCCACAACTTCCCGCAAAACAGGCTTGGCTTCAGGGCTGGGCCATAACTGGCCATCCCCAAGACAGCAGGGGAGAGGCTACAGAGGGGCTGCATTAATCTGCCCCCAACCTTGGCCTTTGTTCTAGAGCCTTGAGTGCCCTCTGTGGCCAGCCCTTTCTTCTAGGACTTCTCCTTCCCTACTTTTTCTCTGGATGCCTTTAATTCCTTGGTTTCCCTCCCTCTTTGGGTTCCACTGTTTCTTCTCCTTACCCTTGGGAGGGCCTGGGTGGGGGCTTTGGACCCTGCTGGCAGAGCATCCACCAGAAGCCTGATCGTTCACAGTGCCCGGATAGAGCCCCTCCTAACATCATCATGGCCAAAAGAATTTGTCTCTCACTTCATCTTGGCCACTTTCCCAAATGCCCCCTCTGTTTTCTGGCTTCAATGTGTGCCTGGTCCCAGGAAGGGATGGAGAAGGAAAAAATCCTATGCTGGTACAGACTTGTTTAGGCAATAATATAAATAAAAATAAGCTTTTAGCCTTAGGGGAGCTACAGGAATGTTTAACCTTAAAAGAGTCTATACAATACTTTTGGGATTTTGTACTTTATCTTCAGTGCAGTGGGAAATCTTTGAAGGGTCTTAAGCATGGAGAGTGACATGCTCTGGTACATACTTTAAAAAGAATGCAGTGGGAGAAACTTCCTGTAATGGTGGCAGTATGAAGTAATTGCATGAGCCTTCCTGCAGATAACAATTATGAAATCTGGACAAATTTAAAAAAATTATTTACAGGCCCTGAGAAGTGTCTCAAAATAGAAGCCAGAGAAGAGTTTACCCTTAAAAAACTAAAACTGGAAGAGGTAAGAATTCCAGCGGTGCTTCTGAACCCCTGTGGCCATAGCAGGTGGAAAACCACAGCATCTCTGCTGCTTGGTCCTTGGGCTGAGAGAGGACTCGACCCAGTCTCTGCCCCCTACCCAGGAGCTTCCAGTCTGGGACACACAGATGGATAATTGCACTGCCCTGTGTGGGAGCTCCCGGGCTTTGGAGGTGAGACTGGGAGAGGAGAAAACCTCCAAGAGGAGCGACCTTTGACCAGGGCCGTGAAGAATGAGTAAGAGTAAGGGTTTTGCAGGTAGCGAAAGAGGTTGAGTTTATTCCTCTTGAGCTGAGGGGTAGACCCAAGACCGATGGATGGGTGGAGGTCACAAGGAGGCAGATGTGCACCCCACACAAGGTTTCTCACAGCTGTGGCTGGCCAGGGTCCCCTCTGGGGAGGGTGAGCACCTGTGGAGGTGTAGCTAGGTGGGCCAGGAGAAGCTGAGCATCCATGAGGAGGAAGGCTGTGGAGGCTCTGACCGGCACCAGTACCTCCAATCTGAGAGACGGGTCACTGGAAATGCAGGCTTGCCAGATTCAATTCCTATGCAGGCTGCACCCCGGGCCATTTTATCAGCCATGTGCAGTCCAGCTGCAGATGCCTGGTAGGGATGGGATCCGGCATCTGCTCCTTCAGAACCCTGCTCTCCTGGCCCCGGTGCAGCCATGGATGTGCACCCTGCTGAAATGCATCCCCAGTGTGGGAGGCCTGAGGAGAGGGGTGTCTTCAGACTGTGAGGTGTATGGGATTGGGGAAACATGCAGACAGAAGTTCCAGAAGGACAGGTGAGCTCTGGGGGTGCCTGGATCTGTGGGGAGCCCCTGCTTCTGGTCATACAACTTATAGCAAGAGACATCATCTTGTAGAGGTTACAAACGAGGGCTGTTGAGAAACAGAATTCATCTGGGACAGTCAGACATCATTGAGACGAGGTGTGTCAATATACTCACACGGGGTTTCATCAGTTGGGCTGCACAAAATGTGCAACTTCACATACAGATCCATCTGCTATTTGTAGGACTGCTACAGGTTGGCCAAAAACACAGGACTTCTGACAAAATTATTTTGTGTGATAGTCAGCAGAAAAAAGAATGAATGGTGCATTTATAATTCAACTACTGCTTTACTGCGTACATCCCTGACAGGAGAGAAATTCCATCTTGAGCATGCATTGATGAGAACGAAATCTTCTGCTTACCATTTTATACAATCTAATGATTAGCAGATTTCCCACAGATTATTGTCTGGCTCTGTCCACATGCTACAGGCGCCAGGCTCTGTAGGACACGTTGATGTCACACGTGGCCCTGTACCATGGTGTCACGATGCTGGATGCAGCTGTGCAGAGGATAGTGGGAGAATCCTGGAAGCCATTCCACACCAGGATGGTCAGCACTAATGGGCACCATGTATGCATATATGCCCCTGGACACAAGTGAAACTCGAACTCGACTTCCCCTCTGTCAGATTCCAAAAATATCTATAGCCACTCCAGAGGAAGCAGTGCAGGGCCAGTCAAAGTGGGCAGACACAGATGTCTTAACCAACTGGACTTAAAATATTATATTTTTGCAATTTTCACAAGAACATATAATCATGTGAACACATTGCTAGCCCCACCCTCTCATCCCCACCCAGGCCTTGAAAGGAGCTCAGGCCGCTGCAGCTCTAGCTGCATCAGCACCTCTGGAAATCAGGTTCCTGTTTCTCCAGGTTCTGTCTCCAGCTCAGTTCTGCTCCACACCCTTCCATGTCTCCCCATTGTCCTCGGGGTAAAGCTGGGCATTCAGGTCCTCGGTGTCATGGGGACTTCATTAGCGCCCCTTGTTCCTGAGGAACTGTGGGAGGTGGGATTTCAGGGGGAGAGCAAAGACAGGGAGCCAGTGGGTAACTCTGAGGACAGCAGGGATGACAGGCCTAGGGGCAGTAACCGCCATGGACACCTGTGGGGAGAGGGCTTCGTAGATCCCACGGACGCCCCTGGCACTTACCTGAGAGATGAGGGCCCATGGGTCAGGGCAGCACCCACATCCTGATGCCTGCATCTCCCACTGCTGAGACCAAGGCAGAGCCCTCATTTTCCTGTGAAATTTCTTTCTAGACCCCAGAGTGGGTTTAGCGGTGGGGTGTATGGGTGAGGTGGTGGGAGGGCAGTGGAAAGGACCCTGGATCTAAAATCCACAGACCTGAGTTCAAGTGCCTGCTCTGTCCTGGGCTGTGTGATCTTGGGCAAGTGGCTTAACATCTCTGAATTTCGATGTCCTCATCTATAAATCATGGAGTACTTATTTCATCTCTGGGGTCTTGTGAGAGACAAATGAATCAAGTGTCATGAAGGTACAGGCACACAGTAGGGCCTCACTGATCCCTGCCTGGCAGGGGACACTGAACGCCTTTGCCTGCCTTGATTCTAAGTGACTTCTGAGCCTCCTCAGTAGGTTAGGCCATCCTGTTGACTACTAGCTTCACAAATTCTTCTGAAGAGTTAATGTCACTTGGCCCCATCCCGAAGCCCCACACAGCCCTTGATTTCCAGCACTGGCTGCCCCCGACCCCTCTGCTGTGAGATCATCCAGGGTGGGGAGAGGGCTGGGCAGGGGCCAAGGAGCACGATGAGCTCCACGATGAGCTCCGCGCTGGGCCTCGGCCTCCCTGACTGAACCTCGAGGGGCGAGCGGCCGGGATGAGCCCAGAGCAGCCCCTCCCACCGGCCTCTGGTTCCCATTATCATTCTTTCTCATGTTCTTCCAGACCAGCCTCCTCCAAACCCCTTTCAGCACCACTTCTGGTTCTTCTCTGGAGACGCCCTGTCTGCCTGCCCCACCTCCCTGCACACCTCCGGGCACCCCGCCTGGCCACCTGCCTGCGCCTTGCTGCTCAAGGCTGGAGTCTGAGGAGAGCCTGAGGGGAGCCTGAGGGGGAGGGGCATGTAGGGTGATGAGTGTTCACAGGGCCCCCCGAGAGCTGGGACTGACCCAGCTGGTGACACCCAGACCTGACTTGCCCCTGGGCTCCCCTCCGAGTGGCCGTGTGACTCAGGGTGGATCTCTTCCCTTGCTGAGCCTGATTCTGAGAGTTCGAAGGGGGCTGTTGAGAAATTCACAAGGAAGGGCCCATCCCTGCTCTCAGAGAAGCCCTCTGAGCAGCGCCTTCCTCCCGTCCTCCCTGAGAGGGTGCTTGTCAGCGAGCCCCTGCAGAGACGCCTCCTGCCCTTCAGAACAAGGTGCCCAACGGTGGGCCCTCCCAGTGTGGGATGGCCGGTCCCGGGACCCACGATGAGGTCGTCCACCTCTAGGCCTTCGCTCGGGAAGTCCCACCACCCCCAACCCTGTGTGATCCTGGAAGTCACCCAGGCTCTTACCTCACATGTCACATATTCCGAACAGCACTTTACCCTTGACGAAGTACACTCCCAGCTCTCCTTTCTTCTGGGCCTTGCAGTGTGGTACATCCTCGCAGGTGTGAGCCATCATTCCGTTTTATAGATAAAGAAACCAAGTCTCAGAGAATGGTGGTGGGTAGGCCAAGCTTACCCAAGTGGCAGAGGCCATAGTCTACCCAACCAAAGCCAAAGCTGGCCTTTCTCCACCCCCATGGGCAGGGCTGGTCATTTGGGTTATTGAGAGTGGAAATGAATTAACCGAGCTCTTCTTCAGTGAAACATTTTCAGGCCTCAGAACAGAAGTGTGTTGTGGGGAGGTGGGGGCTGCAGTCTGGAGTAGCTCGGGCTACAGGTGTTGGATATTGTTCTTGATTAGTGGGAAAGGTCCCCCCTCTCCGGCCTGGCACATGCTTGGGGTTCCAGCATTGCTGCAGAACTCCAGAGGCTGGCGGGGGCCAAGCATGAGGAAGGACCTGGGTGTTTTAAGCAGGAGAGAGACCTGGGGCCCGGCCTCCACGCAGGAGTTCTGAGGCCACTGACTGTGCGGAGGCCCTACGCTCAGGGCCAGAGCTGCGGCCATGGTGGGAGCTGGACACCTGAGTTCTGGTCCTGGCTGGGCCGTTAGTCCCCTGTGTTGACCTCCCTCCACCCGGGTGTCACATCTACTAAGTAGGGACACATTCCCTCCCCTGTTAGCAGCTTTGGGTTCCTGGGGACTCAGAGACAGAGGATGGGGAAGCTCGGGGCAGACTGCCCGGTGCCGAACCCAGCTGGGCTTTTCCTAGCTTCCTTACCTGCCGCGGGGGACATCAGGCCCTTCCTGTCCTTCCTCCCAGGGTCAAGGGATGAATGCAGGGGCCCTTTGTAAATGGTGAAGTGCTGGCTCATGAGGTATCCTTACTGAGCAGGGAAATAGAAACCGTTTTCTCTGGACTTGGTTTCCAGGCATGTTTGGATTGTATGATTTATGGATCTTAGAGGTTTCTTGTTCAGTCATTCATCCATCCATCTGTCCTAACAGCCACTAACCCACCCCAGGAGCTGCAGTGGAAGCCCAGACAGCATGACCCGGAGCCAGCCTTGTGCCCTCCACCCAGCACAGGCCCCCTAAGCACTTAGATACCCTTAGAGATGACCTGGGTCCCCTCCACTCCACTTTCCAAATGTGGAAACTGAGGTCCAGAGACAGGAAGGGGGGAACCCGACACTGATCTGACCAGTTGCAGACCTCAGCCTCACACTCTCCCAGCCCCCTCCCCAGGCTGATCTCTGACCCTGGCCTGGGCCAGCCTGGGGTTTCTCAGGCTTGGAGTGAGTCCAGTGGGACAGGGGCCAGGCCACCTCCTGGGCTGGGAACAGCATAGCCCCTATCCACCAGCTCCAGCTCAGGCCCAGGCAGGGGGCAGAGTGTGGGGGGTGGGTGGGGAGGGAGGGGGCCAGCGAGGCCCAGCCCCCCTGCTCTGCAGCACATGATATTATCTCTGGCCTTGGCTCAGCCCTCCAAGCAGGATGCGGCTTTCAACACCTCTCTCCCCTCGGACGGACTTGGGGCTTTTCGAGTTTCTCACGGCATGGATTGAGGGGCCGGGTCCCAGGCAGAGAAGGCTCCCAACCAAGGCCACCCCCACCCCTAAGGCTGCCAGTCCTCAGACAGTCACAGCCTCTGACGAAGGAGGGGGAAGGGCCGTGGTGCATGAGAGGAAAGGGGTCCCAGGAACCGTTCCGCTGAATGTCTCCCCCACCCCCTCCCCCTTCTGTTGTCCATAATCCAAGGCGCCTGTTCAAGGAATTCTCCACCGTGTGTTAGTGATTTATTTATACTAGGCTCATCCCGCCTGCCAGCATCCTGCCCTCACGGAGGCCGGCGGGTGACAGACCCCACTCCTCCCCCACCCCCCCATCCCTGGGGCCATTTTCATCAGCCCTGGCAGGTCTGGCCCTGCTCCAGGCTGCTCCAGATGGCGGGGCTCTCTGCTGGACATTGCAGGCTTTCAGGGGACCCTGCAATCTCACTTCTGGGACCTAGCCAACCCCCTTAGAGTCTGTGGACCCTCCTCCTCAATCTTGCTGGGCCCTTCCTCCCAACTGGGAGGTGACAGGTGATCTTTAAGAGCAAGAAGGAGCCTTATGGACATTTAATCCAGTCCCCCCATTGAACAGATGGACAACTAGAGGCCAAGAGAGGCAAAGGCTGGGAGACAGTGGGGAGGCCCCAGCCCTGTGACTGTCCAAAGGTCTTTAAAATTATTGAGGACCCCTCTGACCCACAAAGGGTTAATGTCCCCACTTTACACATGAAGAAGTGAGGCTGAGCCTGGGAAAGTGGCCCACAGATATTCAGTCTGGGCCAGAGCATGAGTTCCATCCTGTCTCTCGCCATCTCTCTCTGTCTCTGCTCATTTAGACTGGGCCTCCAGCTCCCAGGCTGTCACTGCTCTGTGTGATCAGGACTGCCCCAGGACTACAAGGATTTCCGGCTTGAGGGAGCTGGGTGGGAGTCTGTATGTTGTGAGGATGTGTTGTGCCCTGGGGATGGAGGGGGGCACACCTGTTCCTGAGCCCCCAGGGGACACTAGCTTACTGGTGGGTGGTGTCCAGCCCTTGCCCCTTGGCCCCTCAGCGCCTCCCCTAGTCCTGGTGAGCATGAAGAGGGAGCTAGCCCATTCGCCCACACAGCCCACAGCAAGAGAGTACTGGGGCGGGGGCACTTCATGCTGTGGCCTGAGATATTATTCACTCACTGCTGGCTCTGGATCTTGAGACCTGTGATCCCAAAGTGGAAGAAGGAAGAATCTTCTGTGTTTCTGGCTCTTCTAAGCAAGTGTCCTTCCCCTGTCTCCTTCCCAGCTGACCTTTAAAAGGTAGGCAGAGGTGAGGAACCATGGTACAGATGAGAAGACTGAAGCCCAGAAGCTTGCAGAGACTGGATCTGGCTTGCTACATGAATGACCCTGGGCAAGTCACTTACTCCCTGTGGGCCAGTTTCTCCATCTCACCCTGAGGGAGGGGAGCAGTTAGATAAGATACCCACCAGGGCCCTCTCTTCCCAGGCAGCCACACCCAACCCAGCCTCCTTCTCCCAGTGCCCAGTGTGAGGTCAGGTGCCTGGAGACAGAACCCTGCCTGCCTCAGGCCCCCACTGTGGGTGCAGATGACATGGATGCACAGCTGAGCTCCTGCCGTGGGCCAAGTGCTGAATCAAGCCCTGTGTACAATTCCTCTCAAGCCTCCAAGCTCCTGTGAGGTCTGTGTGAGTAGTCCCATGTGATAGAATGAAGGTCAGAGAGGTTATGTAACTTGTCTAAGGTCACACAGCTTTCTGGGGATACCAGTGTCACCCTCTGTGCCTGGTTGCCTGGCAGGGCTCCCTAGCCAGGGTGGAAGGAGGGTCAGGACAAAGGCAATAGGCAGGCTACCTCTGTCCTCTGAGTGCAGAAACTGGGCTAGTGGAGGACCAGACTGCAGCACTGAATTGGGAAATTGGGGTTTGGGTCTGTGGCCACCTAATGCTGGCTGGTTTAGGGGGCTCTCTGATTGGGTCTGTGAGCTTCTCCCCTCCTCCCACAGAAAATCCTTCCTGGTTCTGACCAAACAGAGCCCCTTCTGGGATGGCTGCCTCCATTTGCCCAGAAATAACAAGCCCCTTAGGCTCCCTGGGAGTGAGGGGAGGGTGGGTGGGCTAGGGGAAAACCACTTGGCCACTGACCTCTCTGTGCTCAGTCCTTGCTTCTGGGGAATTTTGGTGCAGCCCTAGGCCTCAGGCGGACTGCACCCTTCCACCCTGGTCACCACCGTCTGCTGGAGAGTGCTTGGCTGGGAGAAGGAGCCCCAGGGATCGGTTCCTGCTCTGCTGCTGCCCTCTCTGCAGCCTGGAAGTCTCCCCTGCCCGACATGGACCTGTGGAGGCAGCTGGAGCAGACATACTTGGGGAGTTCTGGGGCAGGCATATCTGGGTTTGAGTCTTGCCAGGGACAGGTTAGAACAAATCAGGCTCCAGGTGTCAAACGTTCTGACTCAAATGTTTACAAGCTGTGTAGCTGTGGGCAAATCACTCCACCCCTCTGAGCCTTGGTTTCCTCATCTGTGGAAGACGGTAATAACAGGGCAGGACTCACTGGAGTGTTCTGAGGGTTAAATGAGTTAATGCAAAGCACTTAGCCTGACTAATGGCTCAAGGAAAGTAGATAGTCAGTGTTGACTATTGTCATGGCTGTGACTAGTCATTGACCCCTCTGAGTCATGGGTCCTCTTCATAGGGTAGGGTTCCTGATTTAGGCCTCATGGGGTTGTGGTGACCAGCCTCTGTAGCAAAGTTCCTGCAAGGAATGTGGTCCACACATGAGCCAATCTGTGAAATGGAGAGAGTAAGACCCTTGCTTATCCGCTTTCCAAAGGGCCACAGACAGGATATGAAAATGATGGGAATAAAAAATGAAATCATAATAAGCCCAGAATCTGGGCATCAATTTTCAGTTAAGGCCCAGAGAGGGACAGTGACTTGTCCAAGGTCACACAGCAGTTAAGGCTTGTTCCAGGTTGCAAAGTCAGTTCTCCTGACTCCAGCTCTTCCTCTGAGAGGTCCTGAAGGGTTGGACAGAGAGAAGTGCCTAGAAATATTTCTTGGATGAGGGTTGAATATCCACAGGGTGGGATCATGGAGGTCTTGAAATTTGGATATGATCCAGCAGGCTGGAGGGTGCCCTGGGGGAGTTGAGCATTTGGGGCAAGCCGCCTGTTGACCCTGTGAGCAGAGCCCAGCCCTAGGAGATGGTGAAGGTGAGAGGGGCTCAAGGATCTATCTGGCTGAGGGAGTGGCTGTGCTGGCTGGAAGCATGATGTGCAGGCTTCTCTGGTCCAGATCCCAAACACTGCCAAACCCCGGGCTTGGCAGACTCCTTCCTGCTGCGCCCGTCAACATCCCCTTCCTGATCCCTCCGTAGGGGATGAAGGGCTGGGTGTGGCTTCTATCAGGGGACATCAGAATCGGGGTCTCTGTGATCAGACATCACAAAAGCCAGGTCTAGATCAGATCTCATAGCTGCATGGCTGGGCCTGGGCCTGTGGACAAAGTCAAGCAATACCCTTCACTGGTGACCCCAAGCCAGCTGTATTCAGAATGGTGCCCAGCTCCCCTCCCCTTGGGTGGCCCAGAACTGCATACCATAGGCACTCAGGGGCCAATTACTTGCATGATGGCGACTTCCTCTGGCTGGGCTTGGGAAGGGCAAAAGGGAGGGGGGAACACCAGGTGTCTGTCTGCCATCCATCTGCAGGACTGAGATGGAGATGAGGCAGAACAGGGGCTGCTGAGGCCTCTTGGCTGAGGAGGTAGAGCGCCTGGGCACTGCTTTTCCCTCCAACTGTCCCTCAGGGCTTCTCTGAATATTAATCTGTCAAACTAGGGGGATAACAAGGGAGTAAAAGTCACAGACTGGAAACACAGGCACGCGCCTGTTATTTCAGGTGTGGGAGGGGAGTGGGCTGGAGGAGCAGGCTGGCCCCTTGGAAACTAAGCTGTCCGCTGACAACCTTAGCCACCAGCCCTCTGTGGGGTGTCTGTCTCCTCTCCCCTCCAGCACGGCTCACTCCTGGAGAACCAGTCTGAGGCCTTGGAGCAGTGAGAGATGCGGGTATTCTGGGCAAACAGTGCAGGCTTCTTGGAGGTGTGAAGGGCTCCCCCAGAGAGGAAGTCACTGTGGGAAAAGAGTGCTGGGGTCCAGCAGGTCAGCTCTCGGGTAGCCCTGGCACCTGCATATGCTGAGCCTCTGTCCCCCGTGCGTCCTCAACCACCCTCCTCACCCAGCGAGGGTGCTCCCTGCTCCTCACACTTCACACTCTCTTCATGGCAGCTGTGGTGGATGGGATGTGAAAGTGATAGGAATGAAAAATGAATTCTTAACAGACCCAGAATCTGGACATCACTTTGGCGGGGAGGCAGGGGTCTTGCTCATATTTTCCAGAACTTTTTCAGATCCTCCCTGCCTGGGCTGGGTGCTGGGATCCAGAGGAGGATCTGACCCAGCTCTTGCCTAGGAGGTGCCCCCAAACTGGGGTCAGAGAAAGCCAGGGATGATTCCTCTTGGGTCCCCAGAGCCTGATAAAGAGCTTGTTAAAGGGAACGAGTAATCAAATGAGGCAATGTCCATGGAACCCCCTCTTGTGTGTTAAGGACCCTCCAACTGCAAACTGATCTCCTAGGGTTTCATCCACCTGAGGTGGGAGGCAGAGGCAGGAGTCCCCTTCCCTCCACCCACCCCAGCTTTGCTGTGCAAATTGAGGGTGGGGACCTGCAGGGAACAGCGAAGAGGATGAGCAGGGAAGGGCCAGGACGCTCTTTCTCCAGGCCAGGCTGACTGCTCACAGGAGAAGGGCTTGCAGCAGAGCA
Source organism: Camelus bactrianus (assembly GCF_048773025.1). Classification (NCBI taxonomy): domain Eukaryota; kingdom Metazoa; phylum Chordata; class Mammalia; order Artiodactyla; family Camelidae; genus Camelus; species Camelus bactrianus. Next base: position 50,075,773 of record NC_133548.1, read on the forward strand.
GGAGCCCTAAGCAGTCTAGGCAGTGAGAGGTTGCTCAAAAGACATATTCACCCGAATCCCTCTCCCAGGGTATCAAGAGAATGAGTGGCCCAGTCTCTGGGGATACCTGCCCAAAGCCTGGGTTCTTAAACCCAAAGGGAGACAGATATCCAGGGCCCTGGGACAATGGAGCCACGAGGCAGAGCCAAAGCCTAGGAGGGTGAGGTAGTCAGAACAAGCCCACCTTCCTTCCCTCCCTCTTCTCCCCTCCATACCTTTCCTCTCTCCCTTTTCATTCTTGTGCTCCATTGGTTGGTGGATTTGTTCACAGAATGTTTTTAGGAGCACAGAGGTCCATCTAGGATCACTTAGACATTGCTTTGAACCAATTGGAGCTTAAAATTTGGAACCTCAACTCAGAACTAAAATGTGGTGTCCAGATGGAGGACTTGGAGGGTGGGTTAGGCAGTCACCAACCCTTACAATGTTTCTGAAACTTTTAAAATTCACGCGTTCTTTTGGTACACATAGAATCTCATGCCATCTTTTAATATTATTTGAAATTCAAATTGAATTCAATCCTGTGGCTAAATGTGAAAGAGGGCAAAGAGACCTCGCCATGCCCCCATTTGACAGGGCCTTCCTGCCCTCCCATCCTTTAGCAAATCACCGCTGTGAGGTCAGAAAGGGGGTGGGAGCCTCAGGCTGGCAGCACATGAGGCTCCTCTCCTCCTGGGGGAAGGGACTGCAGGAGGCAGCCCTCCAGGTCACAACGACAGGCCAGGCCTGCCCGTTAGCGCCCTTTCAATGCAAACTCTCCTCCATGGGGTAAAACCCGGTCCCAGCACTTTAGTGTGAAATGGCAGCCAGTGGGTGCCCATCACCACCCGCATCTTGATACTTTTTTGTAGCTTTTATTTTAGGGGAGCAAGAAGGGTGACTTGGAGACCCAGAGAGCTCCAAGACTGCAATCGTGGAGGTCCTCCCTAGGGGTGGACATCTTCTCAAGGTCAGGTCTATAGTCTGAGTCTACAGCCTAAGTTCCCAAACCTGGAGAGGAATCACCTGGGACCCTGGCTGAAAGGCAGACTTCTGGACCCTACCCTCTGAATCAGAAATGCTGTATTTTAACCAGGTCCTGTCACAGCATAGTATGTATGCTTCTGTGTGTGTGTGTGTGTGTGTGTGTGTGTGTGCACTCACAGGCACACTGTGCAGGTGTCTTCCAGTCAGGCATCACCTCCTGGAAGCATGGCCCCTTGGGCCTTTTCAGTCACTTCACCTCACACGAGGTTGGCACCCCCACAGTCACGGCGACAACAGGAAGAACTGAAAGAAGATGCTCACTGTACAACTGACACAATGTCACTATTGGAAACCCGGTTTTGACATCCCTTCTTTTATAAACCAGGAGGAACAACAGAGGAAGAGGTGGTACCTCTCAGGACCCCTGAGAGGCTGGGGGCAGTTCTGATGAGGGGCCGGGTTGCTGCCTCTCATCAAGCCCTTGGGAGCTTTGGGAAGGTTTGTTGACTGCATGAATGAAGGAAATAGTGGGGCCACCTCCCTAGCAAGTGGGCCCTGTGGACTCTAGCTGGCAGTCCTGACCTCTCTGACTGCGGGAGGGCGGGGGTTCCTGAGCGCAGGTTGGGGTGGTCATGGGCACGACTGGAGGCCTGACTGTGGGTCTCGTTCCCACCTGACCTCCTCTGGTCAAGTTCACAGTGAAGAGAGGAGGTGAGACGTCCGGCCCACCCTGGGAACCCCGCGGGAGCCCAATTATTTACTGGAAACAGTGAGGGATGCATTCTTGGCGGCTGATCACTACGTGCAAATCAGAGACACGGCTGAGCTCAAGTCTGGTTTTGATCAGTTACAACTGAATAGACGGCTTGTTAAATCTGAGCTGAGGAAGCCTCCTTTCTGGAACCCCCTTCTGGCCCTCCTCATTTCACCTCAGGGTTGAAAGGCCTTTTGGAGAGCAGTGAGTCCAACCCACCCGTTTTACAGATGGAGAGATGGAGGCCTGGAGAAACCTCTCCAAGACCACGTGCTTGCTGTCGATCTGGAAGCGCCAGCCAGGCCAGGGAGTGCTGTGGTTTGGAGCTCTCTGAACTGAACAGATTCAATCCAAAGACATGATCCTGGGGTTCAAGGGCCCCCTTCCCTGCTCTTGGCTTTCCAATATCTCTCCCCATTCAATCTGGATGCTTCCACTAGTTCCCCTCTCCTTTGTGGTTCAGGGTGGAGGACAGAAGAGACCATCCAGGCTTCAGTGTCCTCATCTGTAAGATGGGTTACCATGATGTGGTCCCCCAATTCAATGAAGAAGGCAAAGCCCCGCCCACTCTGGTGCCCCGTAGGTCCTGTTTGCTGCACAGGGATCTGCCTCCCTGCAACTTCATCCTTCACCCTTCACCCCTTAGCTTCCCTTCCTGAGGCCTGGGCTGGCAGCCGGGGTCAGCAAGGTCAGTGGGCCTGGCCCAGCTGTTGGCCTCACTCTCAAGGTCTTTTGATCCACACCGCCAGCTCCAGTGGCCTGGAGCCTGGGCTGGCAAGCTGCAGGCAGTGATGGATGTGCCCGTCTGGCATCCTGCTGGGAAGCACGTCCTCTCCTGCGGGTCCTGAGGCCTCAGCCTGGCATGCGAAGCCCCCAGCCTCAGCTCTCACACACAGCCACCCTTGCTCACACCCAGCTGTTTCGTCACCTTAGCCCTTTTATCTCCCAGACCACCTCCAGTCCTCACTCCCACTGTCTCCTCCTCCTGCAGAGCCCTCCAAGGCAGAGTCAAGTTCAGAGCTCCTGGTCAGGTTCACAGCGGCTTTCCTGTGTGGCCCCTCACTTTATCCACACCACAACCATGATGTGTGAGACAAGTGCCACTGTGATGGTCCCCATCTTACAGATGGAGCCACTAAGGCTTGGCGAGGCAAAGTCATCTGCTGTCATTGATAAGTAAGGTTTGGAGTCCTGATCTGTCTGCTTACGCCCTATAGGGCTTGGCAGAGAAGATTCCAGAGGCCCAGAAAGTCCTGAAGTTGGGGCTGGAAGGAGCCTGGGGAGGGGGTTGCATTTAGTCAAAACTTCAGAAGAATTCTCAAATCAGGGACGTCACTAACACTCAGAATCTTAGAATAGGGGAATGCCTGAAAGGACTCTTGGTGGACACTGAGCCCACCCAAGAACTCCCAGCAGCCTCCAACCCCTGCTTGAACACCCCCAGCGGCAGGGAGCTCCCTCTCCAATTTGTGGCAGCCCCTGCCCTTGGGGGACAGCTTTGCCTGGAAGAATGTCTTTTCTCCTTAGAATTGAGAACACTGTGCCTCCCTGTCGCCCCTTACAATTTGGTGGCCAAGGCCCCCTGGGTCCTCTTCCTTCCAGGCAGGGAGCACAGGGCAGGCTTAGGTATGGGGCAGACATGTAGGGCTGGGGTAGGGAGACGAAAGGCCATGAGGGCTGGGCCAGAAGTCCAGCCCCACCTGCCACTGACATGGCCCCTACTAAGTCCTCACTCCTCTCTTGGCTCTATTTCCTCTTCTGGAAATGGTAGAGGGCAGCTGACGGGCTGATAGTCTCTTGGCTCCTTCCTTGTGGCCACCGTGAGGGGCTGTGGGAACCTCAGGTGACCTTTGGCTGCCCTCATCTCTCTGGGGGTCGCTGCGCCAGCGGCTCCTTCCAAGCACTGATTAACAGCTGGGGCGCACCTGGTGGGCAGATGTCAGCTCCTCATCACCCCTGCTGGATCCTGCATGTGTGTGCACACGAGTGTGCATTTATGGGTGTGTGTGCAGACACTTGTGCATGTGTGTGTGGGTGGGCGTGCACACACATGTGAGGGTGCCCTGGGGGAGGCACACAATGGTGGTCAGGGGATGGGGCTGGCTCTGCTAGGGCTCACATTAGGACCCTGGGAGGTCCCTGCATGCTCAGCACCCAGGCCCCCTTTGGCCTGAGCAGTATACTTCAGAGCAGGACCTCAGCGGGACGTGGGCTGTGGGGTCCTCCACAGAGAGGCTGACTCATGGTGAGGGGTGTGAGTCTGTCTTGGGAAGATGCAGGAGTGAGGGCACTTGCTGAGAGCAAAGGATTGGGCAGAGGGCTGGTGGGGGGGTGCAGCTTGGTACCAACCCTCAGCCCACATTCTGCCTCCCAGAGCCTAGTTCAAGGTCCAGGGGGAAGGGTACCAGCTCCCCCAGGAATCAGCACAGACTATCTCAGTGACCCTGGAGTTTGGGGTTGAAAGTCCCATTCCACAGAGGGCACCCAGAGAACTCAGCCAAGGTCCCCCTGGTGGGGCTGACTCTTAAGACAACACTTGCCCCACCTGGGACTGGGAGGCAGCAGTTTCTGCCCGGGCCTGGGTGGCTAGGTGGGGCTGGGGCAAGGCAGGGGCACAGGCAGGGCCACAGGCAGGGGCACAGGCAGGGCCCTGCTGCCCTGCAAACCAGTGTCCTTGCCTCGGGGCTGAGCTCGGTGTTTCCTCACAGACTCGGGCTGAGGGGAGGTCAGACCACGGGAGGGGATCTGGGAACGATTTGATAATTAGGCAAGAGGCCCTGACAAGCAGCCTCTGTGGGGTCCATTAGGGGGCCCTGGGGAGGCCTGCGGTGAGGCTGGCCACCCGCCAACCCTCACCTTCACTGGTCCCCCACTGCCCTCCTGCCCACCCCCTGCCATCCCCCAATAGTCCCTTCTACAGGCCCCTGCTGGCCCCACCCCCCACTACCCCCAGCACACTAACAGCTCTGATTGAACAAGGGGGGCGTCCATCCCTCTTCAGCCTCAGACACCTTAGAAAGACTCCTCTGCAGTTCCGTGAGGCTGGCCCTCTCGTCTACCAGACAGGGCAGCATTTTGTCCAGGGACACACAGTGGGGCCGTGGAGAGCCAGAGCTGGGCTCAGGAGGCTCTCTCTGAGGCACCACTGCAGTGAGGGTCAGAGCCCCCAGACTCAGAGCAGGCAAGGCTCCTCAAGATGGCAAGCCCTGCCACCCCCCGCCTGGCCTCACCTCACAGCCAATCATGGTGCTTCAGAGCCGGGCCCCCAGAGAGGAGAGGGGTGCAGACGGCTTTGCCTTCTGCAGAGAGGCCAGAGTCCTGGAGAAACTTGGGCTACAGAGAAGCTGGGGACCCACAGTCAGGACAGGAGAAGCCATGAGGAACAAGCAAGTGTTGAGGATCAGTCTCTTCATGCCCTCAACTCTGAAGAGAAGAGGAATCAGGCAGGGGGCAGACATCATCCCCAACCTCCCAGAACTCTGGAATCCTGGAAGGGCTGGCGATGGGTCGGGGACTGACCTTGGCCTCATCTTCTTCATGGAAAAGAGAGGCATGGCCTACTCCTCCTTTCCCCTCCCAGGGTCCATCGAGGCCCCTGCTCGCGACGCCCTCAGCTGGTGACAGCTGGCAGGAGCTTTAGCAGGGAGTGATCCCGGGGCTTACCATTGAGCTCCAGCTATTGAATTAATGATCGCCAGTGGTAGGCCAAGCCCTTCGCTGAAACTTCAGTAGCATATACTCACGTAAACCCCGTATGTCCCAACAGGATTCATAGCAAGGGTCCCACCTGTGAGCTGAGGCTCAAAGACATTCAGAGACTTGCTCAGTTTAGCAGGTGGCAGAGCCAAATAACCAGCAGACCCCTCTGACCCCTGAATCCATGATTTCCCACCCTCTTGCCCCACGCTGCCTCCCACCATCTGGCCTGACCCATGCCCAGGGACTGCCAACCTGGCAATGAAGTGCAGTGTGGGCAGGTGGCTTCTGAGCAGGTGTAGTGGCTTCTGAGTCCACAGCAAGTGTGGAAAACAGTGGGGTGGCATGTGGCAGGGGTTGGGGGAGGGGTGGTGGTAAAGGTCAGCCGGGCCCATTGCCATGGCCTTGAATGCAGGCTGAGAAGTGGGTTTTACTCCGAGACCAGCTGCTCCTTGAAGGCCTGGTTCCTTGTTGGTGACCCTGCAGCTCAGAGCCCTGCACAGGACAGGTGCTCACTGAATCCCCAAAGTTTGTCAGACAAAGGCCACTTCTTCTCCAGGGGACCCCTGGGAAGCCATGAGGCCTTCTCCAAAAAGCCCTCCAGCCCACTTCTGAGTAAAAAAGCTTTTGATGGTTCCTGTGCTGGCAAGTCACCAGGGGAGTAGGTGGGGGCAGGACAATCAGGGTTGAGGGGGGTCTTCCCTCTGCCTGCCTCTGCTCCCATGCCAGCTCCAAAACAATTCCAGACGGGTACAACCCGGAGCTTTCAGCGCGTTGGGCATGGAGGTGGGGAATGAGGGGAGAAGGAGGCAGGTACCCAGCTGTGAGGCTGGCCCTCCCCTGCCCTCTCGGAGCTTCTGGCCCGCCACACCCTCTGCACCCCCCAGTGGATGGGCCAGGGTCTCACCCTGATTTTCAAGCAGCAGGACTTGAGTGTTTTCAACCCTTCATCTGGTAGCCAGATCCTCCGGCCCCATGGGGTCCTCTCCTTTGTCCTGAACCCCTTCCTGGCCCAGGGCAAAGACGGCTCCCTGGTGTCACGTGCCCAGCACTTGGAGCCCTGGTCTGGGCGGCCAGCCTCCGGAGCCAAGAACCACAAGCATAGGGGCCTGGGAAGCGCTCACCCACGGAGGTGCTGTTGAATCTGTTTGGGCCCCCCTCGTTGGGGTGTCAGAGTGATTTATGGGCAGATGCAGAGAGGACAGGCTGGGGAAAAATAAGCAGTCTCAAGGCATGATCCGCCCCTCTCCTTGCCAGCCGCCACCCTGCCACAGATTCAGGAGAAATGGAAAGGGCCTCACTGCTGTGTGACCTCAGGCAGGTCCTTTTTAAATCTGGGCTTCCGCTGCCTTTGAAATGGGTCTGAAGACCAGCCTCCAATCACAGAATTGCCAGGAGGACCAAGTGAAAAGCTGGCTGTCAGGCACCCAGCTCAGAGCCTGGTATAGGGCAGGTCATTAGTGTGCCCTTGCTCCCCAGCCTGCCATAGCTCCCATGCTCCCTCACTCAGCCTGAAATCCTCTCCGACCACCTTCCCCTCGCTCCCTCCACTCCAGCGCCACCAGCTCCAGGGCCCCCCTGCCTGGAATACTCACAGTCATGACCACACAATTTGATTCCTCACCCCCAACCTCACTGTAAAGTCTTCCTGGACAACCTAAATAAAATAGAATCAGTTGTCTCCACTAACTGTCCCCTCTGCTTCAGGCTGTTCTGTTAACTGTCTGCTTAATATTTGCCACCACAAGATTTTTAAAAAGCTTTATTGATTGATTGATTGATTGACTGAATGTCATTCTCCCCAACTAGAATGTCAGGTCCACCAGGGCAGAGGTTTTATCTCTTGCTTACTGAAGAATCCCTAGAACAGGGCCTGAACACAATATACACTCAATAAACGTGGATGGGCGTGGGCAGAGTTGGAGCAGTAGGACTCTGGGAGAGGGAAAATACAGGCTGACAGAGCCAGGGAATCATCCTAGGGGAGCTGGGCCTGGAAGGAGGGTTTGGCATTTCCCAGATGTCAGGGGACCGCACTATGGTCTGTGGCACAAGCAAGTGCTTGGGAAAGGCATGAACGTGAACATGAACACGGGAAGCAGCCGGGCAGCTGGAGGGGAGAGGAGGGCAGGCAGGGACGAGGTGCAGGGCAGGTTGGGCTGGACAGCGGGGAGCTGTGCATGGCAGGATTGAAAATAACAGTATATTCTCACACAATTTTTTAAAGATAAGGGGTAGTTTAAAAGAAAGGAGGCAGTAGACGTCTTAACTAAAACCCCTTAGACAGAGTAGGAAGTAAACTTATCAACCACATAGGAACCTATATAACTGTGATTAAGATGAAGGGTAGCCCTGAACTTCCTGTTAACCATAGCAATAAAGGAAATAATTATTTGTTAAATTCTTTACGTTGTCTCAACAGAAAAAAAAGCACATCCGTTCAGGAGTAACTAACTTCGAAGAGTAATTTGTCCTGTGGCCGAGCTGTCAGGGGGAAGAGGGAAAGGAGCTGAAGGGCCCCGGGCGTGAGTCAGGTGCCGTCGCTTACCCACCACGTTTCACCCTCGGTGGTGGGTCCCGTGCTACCGCTTTTCAACAGTATTTGAAAATCGGGGCTCAGAGATGAGAAGTCACTGGCTGAGGTCATCCAGCTATTAAGGGGAGCTACTGGGATTCTGACTAAAGACCTTCCAACTCTGAAGGCTGAGGGGAGGGTAACCAGGATGGGGCACTTGGGGCTGAGGGCAGGGAGGTGGGAAGGGTAGGATGATGGACGGCACTCAGGGCTGGAGGCAGGAGAAGGGCATCTATGTGGAGGCTTCGGGGGGAGGCTGTCCTGCTCCAGAGCAGCAGCAGCAGCTCCTAGGGGCCTCTGGAGCCTCTGGACTCCCAGCTGCAGATACTTTGAAGCCTCTAAACATGAGGAAGGGAGAAGGATGGACAGGAGGGAGCATGACAAACACTTTTCTGGAACCAAGACCCAGGGGGCCTAACTTCTTCCCTGGAGGAGCCAATTGTGGCTGCCCTAAAGATGCCCGTTCTCCCCTGGGATGGAGAATGTATGTAACAGCCTCCTGCAGGCTTGGACCACTCCCCACCTCTGCTCCAAAGCCCCCAGGACTTCCCACTGCCCTCAGGATCAGCCTGGTGTCCAGACAGTACAACACAGCAGACCTGAGTGCAAACCTTGGTCCTGCACCTCCTTGCTGTGTCACCCTGGGCATTTCCTGTATCTCCCTGGGATGCTTCAGCTCCTTCATCTGAAAAATAGGGATGCCAATAGTATCTTTGGGAGGATTAAATAAAATGGTGTGTGTAAAGGGCTTGGCACATGTCTGGCACGCGGCAAGCGCACCAAAAGCATCAGTGGGAATTACTTTAACTACAGTGCCTTCCTCCTCACCCCAGCAGCCCCATCCCCAGCAAGATCAGCGTTGTGGTTGGCCATTGCTGACCTCTCAGGTGTCCCTTCCTGCCCCTCTCCTGTCAGATTGGACCACTTATGTGTCTGGAACTGATACATTTATTGCCCAGAATTGCCCTGAGGGCCTCTCTGGACAGGTCCTGGATTGAGTTTTGGGGACACAGATGACCCAGACCCCTGCTCACTCTGTGCTCAATCCCCTGAGACAGAAAAGCCCAGGAGCTATTGGGGCCTGGTGGGGCCCTGACCCAGTCAGAGGGATCAAGGAAGGCTTCCTGGAGGAGGTGAGGTTTAGCTGATTCTTAAAGAACATCTAACCATCTACCCATCCATCCAGCCATGCGTCCATCCATCCAACCATCTAACCATCATGGAAGCATTAATTTTTCCATGTATCAATTTGTTCAGCTACCCATCCATCTGTTTACCCACTCATTATTTATCTAATAGCGCAGTCACACACAATTTAAGTGATTCGGAGAAGCTAAGCACAAACTCTCCAGCCTAGCAACTTAATCTTTGAGACCAGTGAATGTGACCGAAGTCATGTGGTCTAGCTCTCTTCTCCAAGAAGTGACCATTGAGAACCCAGAGGAGATGATCCCCTCCCAAAATCTCCTTGCCCCCTCCCTAGCTTGGCTCTTCCCCTCCATGGACTGTCTGATCACAGAGCAGGTGAGAGATTGGAGGAGAGTCAGGCCCTACAGAGAGTAATCAGGGGTAGAGCCTTGTTGTGATCACCAGAGCAGGGTCAGCTGAGAAGGGCAGGGTGAACCTGGTTACACTAGGAAAGGGTCTGAGCCGTAACCTTCCCTGAGGAGTTGTGATTCTCCCAGCGAAGGCCTGACTCCAGAGGGAAGCAGCTAGGAGCGTGGAATCCCAGGCAAGGAGGCTTCAAGCTTCCTCCAGTCTTACCAGAGAGGCAAAACCTCTGCGTAGACAGAGCAGGAAGGACAGGCTAGAGCCTCAGGAATATTGGGAAAAAGAAAGAGGCCCCATGGCCAGGAGGGCATCCTCTGTCCCAGCACCCTGCACAGAGCAGCTAGGAAGAATAGTGGGCAGGGGGGAGAAGACTGCCATTTGCTGGACACTGCAGTGGGCCAGGCCCTGTGAGGTGTGCTGGGTCACAGCTGCATGAAAAGAAAGGAAACAGAAGCAGAAGGTTGAGGCACTTGGCCCACGCTAAGGATTCCCACCAGGTCTGCCTGGTTGCATTGAGCTTGGAGGGGCTCGTGGGGAGCTTGCCACCCAGCTCGGGGAGGGGAAAGCTCACCTTCTCCCAGTCAGCCCAGTGGGGGTGACTGGAACCCTCAGCCGGTTCAGCTGCCCACCAGAGCCTGTTTCCTCAGCCTCACTTTCCAATTCCATAGGGAGGTGGAGGGAGAGTGGGAGGGATGGTTAGGGGACACTCTGTCTGTGCAGGGACACTGGCAGGTGCTGTGGTCACCATTCCTTGGGAGGGGTGCGCAGCAAGTGTTCAGAACCGGAGCCCTGGGGTGAGGGGCACTACAGACTTGACCCAGGGGCCACTGAACAAGGGCTGCCCCTGCCCCACTTCCCCACACGTGGGGAGACAGAGGCCAAGGGGCAGGGGCTGTTCAGGGCCCACAGTGAGGCAGAGGCGTTGGGGCCGCCTAGGGCCCAGTCTTGAGATGATCTAAGCCAGCCAGGCTCCGTTTAGAAGACGCAGATCCCGATCCCTTCGGCCAAACCTCCTTGCTGTTCTCTTCATCTCAGCGTTCACCGAGTCCTCCCCTGGGCCCTGCCTTGTACGAATATTGAAACAGGACAGCTGGGGGTTGACCACATAGAGTGAGTAGTGCTATTTCAGAGGGAGCCCAGGGGCCATGGGTACAAAACTCTCTGCCTGCAGAAGCCAGGGGCTACTTCCCAGCGACACAGGGTGTGGCAGGATCAAAGAAGTTTCCAGGTTGCCTAGAAATAGCCAGGGGGGATGATGTGGGCACAGGCCTGGAGACATAAGAAATGTGGAGCTTGGGGGAGGTGGTGGGGGAAGAACAGAGGGGATGTGAGTGTCCAGAGGAGCAGGCTGGTGGTGTGCAGATCAGAGTGGCCTTCATGCCAGGCTGAGGAGCTAGGACCTACTCTGCAGGTGATGGGGAGCCATGGAGGGTGTTATACAGGACAGTGAAGAGGTAGGGTGTGTGTGCTAGAGCAGCTCTTAGTTTCCAGCATCAGAAACACTCGGAGGGTTTGCTAAAAATGCAGATCTCTGGGCTTAACCCCCAGAGTGCTGTTTCTGTCGAGCTGGGGTGGGGGCCTGAGATTTGCTTTTCTAACATATGGGGTGGGGAATGATCGGGCTTCCCATTCATGGAGATGGGAACCCAGGTGGGCTCAGGACTGGGGATGAGCAGGGGAAGATAAGCCTTAACGCTCCCAGAGAACCCATAGGAACCCATGCATGGGCTTGAGGCCAGGGGCAGGGACAGGGGTCTGGCTGTAGAGAAAGGGGGAGGAGACTGGGGTACAACGGGTCCCTGCCCCAACCCGGGGGGAGGCCTCCCTCACAGGCGGGGCTGGCCCAAGCTCTGCAGCAATGGCTCCCCAGGCATAGGACCAACACTCTGCAGTCAGACCCAGACCTGAGTTCAGCCACCTGCTGCTCTCTGTGACGCTGGGCAAGTCTTACCCTTCCGAGCCCAGGTTTCCCATCTAAAATGGGGGCAGTATTCCCTGTGTGAGCAGCGCGCCCCCGCCTGCTGTGGTTGCTGGTGTTATTGTTGTTGTCATTATCACTGCCACTACTTCAGGGAAGGGCAGCTTGGCAGGAGGACGGGATGCCCTAGCCCAGAGGAATAATGAATGGTGGCACTTCAGGCACCATAACAGGTTCATGCAAAAAAATTTGCAATGGGGGCCCTAGGACATGGTGGGGAGCAGGGGCTCATGCTCCTCAGTGATGTGGCTCCTGGCATGGGGCCTGGGGCAGGGCCACTGGGCCAGGATCTGAGCTCTGCTCCTTTCTGCACAGACCAAATATTTGGGCTTGTCCTTTCCCCTCTGGTATGGCCACTCTGGCTTCTGGGGCTGTGGGGAGAGAGGGAGGACCCTGCCTCCAGGGCGAAGCGGGAGGGGCGGCTGAGATTCATCACAGCAGGCCCTGCTGAGCCGGGGCCCCGTCAAAGGCCAGAGCATGGCCGGGCACCCTGCCTCTGACACAGTGGGACCTGGCACAGTCCTGCCCTTCTGGGCCTCAGTCTCCGCATCTGCAGAGTGTTGGGGGGCAGGGTTGGAGGGCTGATTTCCAAGACCCTTCTGCCTCTCTAGTGACCTCGGCCTCTCTGAACTACCCAACAGGGCACCTCAGTGAGAAGCTGCAAGAGGAACCAGGCCAATCCCTCCTGAGCAGGGCAGTGGGAAGACCCAGTGACAACACACATGGAGGCCCTTTACCAAGGGTGGAAGGCCTCGGAGGGACTCTACTCATCAGGGGGGCATTTGGGTCGGGGAAGGTTAGGCTTACATGAGATCATCTCCCAATGCCACTCCTCCCCTCCCCCAAATCATAAAAACTGACCATTTATAAACCCCTGCTCTGCCGGCATTGTGGCCAGGCCTAGAGTTATCTAGTGTGAGCTCACAGCAATCCAAAGATGTAGGTGTTGTTATTCACGCAACTATAGAGATGAACAAACGGAGGCTCAGAAAGCTTATCCCAGGCCACAAAGCCAGCGAGGGCAGAGCCAGGAGTCAGTCAGGTCTGGCCAACCGGAAAGTGTGCTCCTAACCACAGCAGTGCTCCTGGCCCCTCCGGCGGCAGAATTCTCTCTCCACCGTGCTCCCTTACCCCCTGCAGGTGAGCCGGAACTGGCTTTCCTGTGTCCCCAGCACTAAGCATAGTGTGGGGCATGGAACCCAAATCCAGGGAAGCTTCAGGGAAAGACAGAGTGGGAACTGCTGGCTAAGCTCTGGCTGCATGATCCAGCTTGGTGTGGTGCTCAGTGCCTTACCCTTAGAGGTCAGGAGAGGCCTGGGCTCACTCCCATTTTCAGCTGAGGAAATGGAGTCTTGGGAGCCGAAACTTGTCCAGAGTCACTCAGCTTGTAAAGGGTAGTGGCAGGGATAAAACCATGGCTGTGTGTCTCTAATGGGCCATGCCCTTACCTGCTGTACTGCACAGACTCTCCGCGGAGTTTGTACCTTTCAGGTGTGCTCTGGAGAGACAGAGAAAGGTTGGGGCGCTGTCTGGTGTGTGGGGCTGGACATATGTTGAGTGGGAGGTAAGTTGTATGTGTGCAGGAGGTGGTGAGTGTCTGTTTCCCTTTGCTCCAGAAATGGATTAATGGATTGTATCTATCAAATCCATCAAACTGTACATCTGAAATACATGTGGTTTACTCCACAGGAATTATACCACAATGAAGGTATTAAAAGAAAAAAGACCCAGCCTGGGTTGTGCCAAGACAGGGATGTGGAGGGAGGTTATCTGTAAACCGTTCCTGAGGATCTAGGTCCCCAGCCCTGAGGGGTAACAGCGGGTCTGTTTGTGGGGAGAAGAGCCCTCAGGGGCTGCAGGAGAGAAGGACAGCAACTCTCAGGAGAGGAACAACCCTGAACCCAAGGGGCAGGGGGGCTGCTGGTGGATGTCACCTGGATCACCGAGGATGAGCCTATTACAGACCTGCAGGGAAACCACCCAGACGAGCAGCCTGCCCCAGGAGGTGGCCTTGGGTCAGATGGTGCCCAGGATGCCTGATCTTTGACCCAGAAACATCCAAGGAAATGCTGAGTAGGACCAGGGTCTGCAGCAAGCAGGCTTCCTCCCTTTCTGGGGTCAGACGGGACAGGAAGTGAGGACATCTCTTTGGGGTGGAGAAAACCACAATGACCCTCCCATTTCAGGTAGAGAAAAGCAAAGGTATACAGTTTGGGATTCTTCAGATTCTAGACATGCTAGATTCTTAGCATCCTCCAGTCCTGGGTCCTGAACTCCCAGGACCGTGGAATGTTCCAGGTGGAGGTGCAGAATCTAAGAAAAGTGAACCAGAATCCTTGAGTCAGAAGGGCCTTCAAGAGCAGCCTAATGGGCTGCTATCCCAGCATCTCTCAGCCAACTTTTTCCTCCACAGCCCCGTGGGGACGGCACACTTGTATAGATGCAAAGATGACGGAGACATAAAATAAACACTTGGGTTTAATGGCAGCCATGCCCCTGTCCAGGAGCACTGGAGTCTGGGCCTCTTGCTAGCCCTGTCCCCACTGCCAGCCTGGCCAGGGATGTCTGGGCTGGTTGTGTGATCTGTCACCTCCTCCCCCTCCACCCCTGCCCCAGCCCTTCAGCCCCCTCATCTGGGCCCCCGAGGGATCCCAGAAGGTGAGACAAGGGGGACCAAGGGTCCCATAAGAAGAGTCTTCAGCAGCCACAGACCTGGGGAGTGGAGAGGATATTGATTTGGTCTACGGGAGCAAAGAGACCCATTAAACGTGCGGCTGTTAAATTGCTCTGCCTGAATGAAGTCAGCCATCTCTGAGGGCAGGCGGCGGACAACCAGCCCGCAGCTAGTGCCCTGGTGGGGGTGGTTGTAGACACCTGGCTCTGACCTTCCGACCTGGGGCCGGGGGCAGCCTGGCTTGGACCTGTGCTGCCCTGGGGCCCACAGGCCCCTGAGCTCCAGCCACACCCCACGTCTTGGCCTCCTCCAAGCAAACCCTGCTGCCGTGCCTTTGCTCATGCAGACCTCCTGTTGCCTCCTTCTCTACCTCCAGACCCAGTGCAAACAGCACCTCCTCTGAGAAGTCTTTCCGACTTTCCACTCCCTACCCAAATACCCTGAGAGAAGTGGGCTTTTCCTCTCCCCAATTCCCAAAGGCCCCAGGACTCAGCCGGGCTTCTGACTTCAGCCACCTCTGCTACACTAGCTGGGAGTCAAGGGCCCCATAAAGGGGAACACATGCGCTTCACCCCCTCACCCCAACACAGGTGGGTCTTGGGAGCCCAGGCACCCTGTGAGCTCCTCCGCCAGAGAAGAGGGGGCAGGAAGTGTTAGCTGAGCTACGGCCTGATGGCCATGGAGATGGGGCATCCAATCTCTGCACCTGTCCCCAGTCCCTGTGACAGATGTCAAGAACTGCTCAATCTTAAATTGTTCCCACTCCCTCTGTGTGATGCCTTGTCCTGCCATTCCAGTGGCTCAAGATCAACTACCCACTCAGCTGCTCCTTCTCTGGGATGCCCATCATGGACTTGGAGCCAGGCAGTCTGGAGCTTGAATCCTTGCTCTGCCACTGATGGCTCTGTAAACCTTGGGCCATCACTTGTCTCTCTGTGCCTCAGTTTCCTCATCAATAAAACAGGGATACTGGACCCTACCCCTCAGAATGGTTGTGAGAATTAAATGAGACAACTGCTGCAGAAGTCCAGAGAGGGCCAGTGGCTGCCTGGGATCACACAGCAAAAGAGTGGAAAAAATGCTGGACTTCCTGTTTCCCAGTCCCAAACTCCCCTTACCCAATCCAGCCCCTCTTGGGTCTGGGGTCCCAGGTGGAGGCCTGCATCCTGCTGGGGGCCTGGTCTGTGTAACCTGGCAGTTGGTCTCCATGACCTAAGGAACAACAGACCATCTGCCTGTTCAGGGCCAAGCCCAGTCTCTCCGTCATTGTTCCTCTGGTCTGACCTGGCCTCCCCAGGGGGGCCTTATCTGCCCATTCTCTCTTTTCCCACCAAACTAATCTCTCCCTCTTTTCAAGAGTTCCTGTTTCCTCTCTGCCGCCTTCTTGTCTCTCTCCCCAGGCCCTTACGCTCTGGGTCTCCGGCTGGCCTGATACACTTGATTCAGAAGCCTCCTCAAAGCGGATAGTACTCTCATCCCCGTGGAGTTTCCATCTCTCGGGCTTTCCCAGTCTGGGACTGCTGCCCCCGTAGGAGGAGGGAGATGGAGCACGGTCCAGGCCAGGAATCCTGCTGCTTACACACATTCTGAAACCCACAGATCAATACCTAGGCCTTTAAATTCTTTGGGTTGGCTATTGGCCCGAGGGGACTCTACAGGGCTTCCAAAGCAATGCCTTGAGGATTTTTACTCCAAAAGAGGTGCCAAGATTTTATGGTTCTTAATCTCTGAATACAATGAAATCCTGAGACACCAGAGCTCTGAGTTTCTGGAATTCACACTGGTGAAGGCCCTGCTCCTGCCTCACCTGAGTCAGGGCTCAGCTTAGCTGCGTGCTTAGAACCTTGACTTGGCCAAGGAGGACAGTCCAAAGAGCAGCTCTCCACGGCCCCTTGGTTGCCCAGCCCCTGACCAGCTACTAGTTACAGGGCTTCATTGCAGGCTCGGCACTGGCCAGTGGCAGGTGCAGAAGGCCCACTGAGTCAGGAGCACATCTGGGTCTCCTGTTCCGAGCTGCAAACAGCCCTCTGCTTTCCACACTGCTCTCCTCATCCCTAGCTGGAGGGAGGTCGTGTGAGAAAGAGTTTGGTGTCAGACGTGCCTGGGCTTCCAGCCCTGCACTGCTGCTATGAGCTTACTGGGAGATCTGGGCCAAGTGGCCTCCCCTCTCAGAGCCTCACTTTTCTTATCTGTCAAAAGGAGGTAACAATGCCCACCCAGAACCTGCTGTGAAGATGTCTTGGGACAATGTGTTTGGAACAGCACACAGTATTCAACAACTGGTAACATTTATATTATTACAACCACCCTCTCTGAGAGTCATTCTGGGTCGTTCGTGTGGTTTCCCCATTTGCTTCTCCTGGTTAAGGTCCAAAAGACACCCCCAAATTTAACATTTCCAAGACATATAATCAG
Source organism: Camelus bactrianus (assembly GCF_048773025.1). Lineage (NCBI taxonomy): Eukaryota > Metazoa > Chordata > Mammalia > Artiodactyla > Camelidae > Camelus > Camelus bactrianus. The sequence goes on from NC_133548.1 coordinate 50,092,421, forward strand.
CTCCCAGTGTGCCATCCCTGGACCCTGGGGCCCCACAGGTGCTATGGGCTGATTCCAGCCCATGAGGAGGCCCTAGACAGGTAGGGGAGGCAGACACATACACAACACAGACCTCTACAACACCTTGGCTCAGATCAATGTGAAAGAGGAGCACAGAGGCCGCAGGAACCCAGAGGAGGCCAGTGGCCCAGACTGAGGATAGTTAGGGAAGACTTCCTGGAGGAGGGGACCATTTACATGGGCCTTAGAGGAAGAGTGGGCAGTGGCTGGTCACTGTGAACATGAATGTTATGGCTGCTTTAAAAGTTTAAAGGGCTGTCTAGAGCTCAAGCGACTGGTGAAGGCTTTGTAGAGACAACTCTGAAGGCTGAGTGGGATTCCAACAGGGAAAAGGACACTCCAAGCCTGTGCTGAAGAACAGCAGATGCCCAGAGGCAGGCGGAACAGAGAAGATGCCTGGAGAGTTGCAAAAAATGTGACTGGAAGAGTCACCTGGGGTTTAGGGGAGGGGCCTTGTATGCCAGACCAGGGAACTGGGGATTGTTTTCCTGGGCCATGGGACACCAGTGTGGAGCAGGGGCAGCCCTGGGCTTGGGAGAGCACATACTCCGGTACTTGTTCAATGGAGGCTGAGTTTTTGGCAGAGACGCTGGTGGGAGGCCTGCCTGGGATGCCTCACCTCCAGCCCTATGCCTCTTATCAGCTCTCTGACCACAGGAAAGGCCCTTCCCATCTTGGAATTTCCTCATCTGCAAAACAGACCGAGAGACCAGAAGACTAATCTCAAGGTTCCCTCCAGCCTGTGAGTCTGTGACTTGGGTCATGCCCACTACATGCTTTCAGGCAGGGACTCGGAGGATGGCCACAGTGCCCTCCCTCTTCTCACCCTGTGATTGTTCCAGCCTCTGCAAGCAAGTCCCTGCCATCCCAGGTTGTGTCGCTCTTGCTTCAGCATTTGTGTCTCCTCCACGTGCATGGAAATTCAGTTTGTAACATTCTCTTACATCCTTTGTCTTATGTGGTCACCCCACAGCCAGGGCAGATACAGGTGATTAATAACTACACCCATTTGGGGACCTACCATGGGCCAGGCCCCAGGATACTCTTTACTTGAACAGTGCCGCCCGCATCTCAGGAAGTGAGGCTGAAGTTCAGAGATTGACAGTGCTGTGTGTGCTAGGACTCCCACTCTCCTGAGACCGTGTTCACTTGGCAACCGCCAAGACCCCCAGAATTTCCCATCTCCCTGGCTGTTACCTTTTAGTCTCTTCCCTTCTTTTCATCTTTATCTCCCTGACCTTCAAAGTGGAGGTGCCCCAGGCCCAAGCCCTGGTCCTCTTTGCTTTTCTATCCCGCCCCTTAATGATGATGTCCAAATGTGCATCTCAGCCCCTGCTTCTCCCCAGAACCCCAGACTCGACTATCTGTCCATCTATTCAGTATTTCCACTTGGGACCGAACCAACATCACAATCTCCACCAAGCCCGAACCCCAGTCTTCTCTCCACCCATGTCCCAGCATTCTTCCAAGTACTCAGCCAAAACCCTTGTAGTCCTTCTTGATTCTCCTTGCCCTCACACCCCACAACCATGAAGAGAACAGGTCCTAATGGCTCCACCTTCAAAACGGAACAGGAATCCAGTGAGTGCTGACCACGTCCACCGCATCCAGCGGAGGCTGGGGGCCTTTCCCAAACACTACCTTAATCTCCACCACCTGCTTTACAAATGGGGAAACTGTGGCCTAGAGAGGGGAAAAGCCCTCCCCGTGGTCCCACAGAAACCCTGCCAGGGCTAGCTGGAGCCTGGTCTGCCGCCACCTCCCTAAGGTCTGCATCCGCAGACCCTGGGTCGGTTTTCTCTTGAAGCCATTTAGCAGGTCTGATGACATGGCCAGGCTCTGTGCGCTGGCATGTGTGTCCCCGAGGAACAAAGAGTCTGCCAGCTGGGTTTGGGTTTCAAGACGTGTGTCCTCGCCCTTGACCGGGAGATCTTACAAGGAGACAGAGGCCAGAGTCAGGTGGGGGGAGTGGGGCGGGGAACATCAATCGGATGCCACCCTGCCTCGAAATTGGAGAGTTCACCCCCCTGTCCCAGGATCCTCTGAGTTCACTTGAGGAGGCCAGAAACTGCAGAGGCAGGCTGGGGTTCTCAGCATTTATTTCATACAGCTGTTTAAAAAGCTTGTTTAAAATAGATCATTATATATATATATATATATATATTTATATATATAAAATATATAAAGAGGAATTGAGGCCAGCCACCCCAAAGAAAAAGCTATGTTTTATAAATATTTCTGTAGCTCCCACATCCCAGAAGAAGAAAAAAAACAAAACAACAAAAAAACATTTACAACCCAAGCTAGTGGTTCTGTGTGGTGGGCCCAGTAGGCTCAGACCCTGGGGTGGGCCGGGTGTCTCGAGGACTGGGCCTGCAGAACATTCTGGTGAGGGCAGGCTGACTGCGCCCCCCCTTCCTAGGAGGCTGGTGTCTCTGGCTGTGAAAGGTCGAGTCCATACCAGTCTTGCCAAACCCACGCCCCTGGCTTCTTAGATCCGCCTGGAAGACAGCAAGTGGGCACTCCAGAGCCTCGGGTTGCCAGGTTATTTTTAACCTTGTCGGTTTCCTTTGATGTCCTGGCCCTCCTTCCCTGGTGTCCAGGCCTCTGTTCCCAGTGGCTTCCAAGTGGAGGCAAAGCACAAGCCTCCTTCCATGCCCAGCATCTGGAATTCACAAGCCAAAATCCACGGGGTGTCTCCAGGCACCCTGGCCAGCCTCCGAGGGTCCCACAGCACCTCACTTGCAGACATAGCGCTCCACGGTGCGCTCACACCTGCGGCAGGTGACGTAGCAGCACCAGTGGTACTTGCAGTGGCACCGCTCCACCACGCGATCTGTGTAGGGGTTGTAGCCGCGTCCACAGCACATGAGGTCACAGCTGTCACTGCCATGTGACGTCTTGTTGCACTGCCTGGAGGGAGAGGGGAGGTCAGTGAGTGCTCCCGTCCCCCCCCAGCGCCCCACTCCCAACCAGGCAGCCACAGCCTCCCCACTGTGCATGGCTGCAGCCTCAGTCCCCCTTGGACGATGTCTTGATCTTTGGGGAATTTAAAATAACCCTCTTCCCCATGGGTACTTCTCCCTTTTCCCTGCATAGTTCTAATACGCATTTATCAAAATGATGGGGGTATTTCTGTTTTCTTGGAGATGTATTTTTTCCTGTTTCTTCTATTTCTAAATACTTGAAGGTGCCTCACACCACTCTGCCTAATAATCCAATCTTCGTATTTAATTGTTAATTACATTGTAACAAATGCAAAGATCCTTTTTCACTTTTCAAATCCCAAAATAAATTCTGAAACAAATAAATGGCATTGGAACGTGAGGCAAGGCGAGCGTTTGGCTGTGTCTGTTTGTGGAGACACAGGGTCTGTCAATCATTTGCCTTCTATGTACCAGATGCTTGTCTCCAGTGTTTTATCTTATTGGAGGCAGGCAGGGTTCTTAGGTCAGTGGAACTACTGTGTCCACTTTACAGACGGAAACAGGTTTAGTGAAGGGCAGAGGCCTGCTCAAGGACCCACAGGAGTTGATAGATAAGCAGGGCTCAAGCTCAGGGGTCCTGAAACCAAGTCCAATGGTATTCTCCCTACCCTACAGGGCAGAGAGCCCATGGATGCCAGGGCAGCATTTCTTCGTGAAACTCTTGTGGGCGAAGAAGACATTGAAGGTCCCCAAATATCTTTGTCATCATTCTTCTGTCTAGTGAAGCAATATCTGTGTAGGCTGGCATTTCCTCTAGCTGGACTCAGGCTAGACAGGGATGCTGTCATGGGATGCAGCTGGGTCCCAAAGCCATGTGGACCAAGAAATCCCAGAATGTCCAAGATGGGCAAACCCTAGAGATGACCACATCCAACCCTCACAGTTCCTGATGAGGAAACTGAGGCACAGAATGGGGAGGGGACTTGCCCAGCATCACACAGGGTAAACATGGGGTCTGTGAGAGTTCAGGAAGGCTTCCTGGAGAGGGAGGGGTCATCTAAGCCATTTCATGAAAGTTGAGCAGGAATCTAAGATGGAGAGGAGGGGAAAGGGCGTTGGGGGCAGAGAACAAACACGTTGACCTGACCTAATCTAAGCAGAGTAAGAGTGGGAGATGGTGCCTGTGAGGGGGAGTTGGGGAGGGTGGGGCCTGGAGAACAGGCAGGTTTCAGAGGTCCAGGGGCCTCTGGAAGAAATATGACAAAAGGGCTGGAGTTTGGAATATGGACTGCTGAGGAGGCCTCAGCTGACCAGGCTAGATTTGAGGAGGGCATCTTGCCCAGCTAAGGGGCCAGCTACTGTACCACCTATGCGCCTGCCTTTTATAGTTAACAAAACTCATTTGCATCTTGCCCCCGCACCTCCAAATCCCTAACCCAGTAAAATCCACCTTTCCCCTCCTCCAGGAAGCCTTCCTTGATATCCAGGCTGGGTCAGAGCCCTTCTGAGTTCCCTGCTTTCCCTCTGTCACAATCTGACCACTTGATGTTCCTCCCCCTCCCTGACCCCTGCCAGAGCCTCATGTAATGGGTGTAAGAAGCCACTGAGATATTGAGGCTGTTTGTTACTGCAGAAAAAGCTGATGCATACAGCTGTCTGCAAAGTCCCACCCTCAGAGGAATGGCTGAGGGCTGACCAGGGCAGGAAACCTGGGGGGTGGGAGGCGGGTGGCATTCTGAGAAGGCCAGGGAGGTTGCTGTGGGATGGGGCTTCCTCTTCAGCAGCTTGAGGACAAGTCCTAGGGGCAGAGTCAGGGCAGCTGGGCAGGAAGAGGCCTGGCAACCTAGGGGGAGGGGAGGGGAAGGGAAGCTGCCATTCACGAGCACTGACACCACCCAGCACTGGGGGGCTGCCCGGTGAGTGTGATTAGAATCTCTTGCCAACCCTCCCAGGTGTGTGGTACCATCCCCATGGCACAGAAGATGAGACCGAGTCTCAGATAAGTGAAGGGATTTACTCAAGGTCCCACAGCTAAGAAGATGCAGCGTCAGGGTGGGAACTCTTCTTGCTACACACACACACACACACACACACACACACACACACACACACACACACACACCCATGGATCCAGGGATACCTTCTCTCTGCTCTGGGGCCCTTGGTGGGCTTTCCCCAGGCCCTCTGGATTCTAGAATCCTCCTCCCCCGACCCCAACCTCATCACACCCACCCTGGCTGCCTCAGCCCAGACTCTCGCTCCTTCCCGTCTCTCTGGCCTGACCTGGTTGCATCTTCACTCCACCCTAACCCCTCAGTCTGGCCTCCAGATGGGATCCTGGGCCTCCTCGAAGAGCTGCCCTGGCCTGTGAGGACGGAGCCCCTCTAAGCAGCCCCCCACCCCCTCCTGGAGACAGGAACGCAGGCTGAGGAGGAAGCAAATGCTGGCCAGGCACCAACTATGTGCCAGACACGTTCACAGACACCCTCACGCTGGTTCAATATTCTTTTAACCCTGAAGAACACTAGTTTTGTGGAATGCTATTAGGGGCTCCTTAATAAAAGAGTTCCACAGCCAAACACCTTTGGGAAACACTGGCTTAGGCAGATCCTTTACTGCGGGATTTTGCAGGGCCTTTAATATGTTCTCATGCCTTACAAATCACCAGAGAGAATTTCCCAACGTATCTGATTGCAGAACTATTTCTTTATAGCATGTTCGGACTGGATTCCTCCTGAACCATCTCTGAGAAGAGCTGCTCCCCTGAATCCTCAGCAGCCCTGCCTGGCATACAGTAGGTCTGTAGTCGCCACTGGCTCCCTCCCTCTCTCTGATCCTGAATCTGTGATGGGACCCGATGTAGGGACCCCAGCCCTGGCTCTGAACCTGGGGCCCAAGGGGAGAGAGCTGAGGCCTGGGAGGTCAGTGAACAGAGGTGGGGAGGTGAGAGCGCTGTCTCTCTGCAGAATGCAGGCCGAATTCGCGCTCCTGCTGTCCCTCCGAAAAGCAAAAAGCACTTGCCCTGGCTCTACCTCCCCGTGGTGTAGACTTCCTGTGCGGCCAGGGGCTGGCCACTGCCCCAACCCGTCCTGTGCCTCAGTTCACTGGTCCAGCCAACAAGTTGTATGACATTTATCCTTCTTTTGCGCATTTGACAAACATTTACTGAGGACCAATTTATGTGAGGCAGCCTTTTTCCTTGCCCCTGTCTTCCAGTATAATCATTCTCTCTTCCCATCTGTCTCCCCTACTAGCAGGAAGGTGGGGAAGGGGCCTCCCACCAGCCTCCATTCACAAGGGGCCACTGCTTGGGGGAGCCACTCCCAGGAGCTCTGTCCAGGGCCCCTTGCATCCCGCACCTCCATTCAGTATTCAGTTGGGTGGGGCTCCATTCCCCAAATGCTGACTCTGTGCCTGGCCCTGAGTTGGGGTGGAGTACATGCCACACAGCTGACCCTGCCAGGATGGCGTTAAGCTTACCTGTCCTGCGTCCCGTGAGAGCCCACCTTCTCGTTCTTCATGCAGAAGTCGGGGGAGCTCTGCAGATAGACGAGCTCCGAGTCCTTCACGGGCCGAATGTCCAGGTCCTTGGGCACTAGGTGCTTGCGGGTGCCCATAGGTCGGTGCACCACCTTGGTGGCCGACAGGTAGCGGGTCTTAAGGTCAGTGGCCACATCCCGAAGCTCCTGCAGCCCCTTCCAGCAGGTGCGGATGGAGCAGGAGCCAGATACCCCGTGGCACTTACACTTCATTTCCAGAGAGGCACGCAGAGCCTGCGGACAGGGGAGGGCGTCGGGCTGGGCAGCCAGGGCCCCCTCCCTGGCCTGCCCCCGGGGCCCTGCCCCACCCCTCCACCTGCTGGGTGCTCTCAGGGAGTCACCGCCTGCTCTGGGCCTCAAGTGACTGGCTTTTTGCTCTAAAGCTGGGAGGGTGTTGAGGGTCCTTAGCTCCTCCTCCAACTTGGAGGGCAGCAGGGAGGGGCAGGAAGAGAGTGGCATTTGCAGAAGTAATGGATGCCATTTATATAGCTACAGTTCCAAGTGCTCCCGCACTTAAAATCATCACAGTAGCCCTTCAAGGGAGGTATCATTAATTTCTCCATTTAAAAAAGAGGAGAGGGGAGGGTACAGCTCAGTGGTAGAGTGTGTGCCTAGCTTGCACAAGGTCCTGGGTTCAATCCTCAGTACCTCCATTAAAAAATAAATAAGTAAATAATTTTTTTTTAAAAAGGAAACAAAGGCTCAGAGAGGCTGAGTCTCATGCCCAAGGCTACACAGCTAGAAGATCTCGGTGCTGGGATTTGAACCCAGGTCTAAGGGCGATTCCAAAAGCCACGGCTTTTCATTGTTCCATGCTTTTTCTCTCATATAAAACTGTGACTCGGAAATTGCTTGCTGGAAAAAAAAAAAAAAGAGGGAAAAGAAGAGAAGGGAGGGAGGGAGAGAAGATGAGGGAGGAGGTGGGTGCTTGAGGGCCTGGCTGGCCTTCCCCTCCTCTGCCTGGTGCAGCGTCACCACTCAGCGCCTCTGTCTCTGTGTGTGTTAAGGGGGTGTGTAATTGCTACCTTGCAGAGTCGTTGAAAGGATTCAACGAGATGACATATATGAAAGGGTTTTGTGAACTATAAAAGTTAAATCAATATTGGTTTTGAAAAATCAGTCTAAGTAAGAATTATGGTTGGGAGGGGAGGCTTGGGTATGGTGCCTGGGGAGACTCGAGCCCTGGCTTCAGAAGTGACCATATCCTCCCTGGGCCTCAGGTTCCCCCTGTGTACCTGAGGGGCATGAGTTAGATGCCTTCTGCAGGCCTTTCGTTTCTGTTGTCTAAGCCCCGCCTCCTTGCACACAGGACTCCGATCCCTCTGCCCACCCTCCCGCCTGCCCTGTGCAGGTGTTATGGGTCCCCTGAGCCTGCATCAAAAACATGGGGAAACTGAGGCACAAGGAGGGCAAGGATTTGCCCCAAACCACTCAGGGAACTAATTAGGAAGCTGTCAAGGTCCCAGAGTTCCCTCCCCTTCACATCACCAGGAAGTGGGGAATGAGGGAGTCCACTTGGGTCTAAAGTCTGGAACGGTCTCCGCCAAGCCTGTGGAGAGCACGTAGTGAACCCAACTGCAGGGCATGTTCCACCTCCCGAGGGCATGGGGAAGGAAAACCACGCTCCCACCCTTAGTTCAAATGGTGGGCTGCTGTGAGCCAGCACTGAACACCTGACATTCACCCTCTTGGGCCCTGTGGTTTAGGGGAGGGGAATTATGCCATTTTGAAGGTGACTCCAAGGAGGCCAGCTCCTTGGCATCAGGGCTCCTGGGACACGCCTAATGTGCCCCTAAGGCTGAGGACCCTGTCTGGACCACACTGTGGGATGGGATCGCTGTGCCCTGGCAGTACGAGGCTCAGACAGGGGCTGGATTAAGGGTGAGGGGTATGCCAGCAGGGTTGGGAGGCGAGTCCTGGGTCCCTAGCCAGCTCTGCTACAGACCCACAGGGTGACTCAGCCTCAGTTTCCCCAGCTGTCCAAAGATGACCTGGACATCCTAAAGTCCTTACATGAGGGAGACCAGTGAGAGAGGAAGGAGAGGACATGGAAACCTCTAGGCTTGAAGCCCAAAGACATGGGCTCCATTGCACTGTGTGTCCTTGGCCAAGCCACCTAAGTTCTCTACTTGGTGCCTCTGCACAATGGGCCTCATGGGGCTGCAGGGAGGGGTCATGAGATGCCACCTGCACCCAATACTCTGCCCCTCTGGACAGTTCCCTATCTGTAAGGAGGGATAACAGTACCTCTTCACAGGGTGGTTTTGTGGACTATGGGAGAGAAAACTAATCCAGCACCCACCACAGTGTGTGGTACCTAAATTGGTATAAAGTTTTTTTCTTTAATTTTCAAAAACTTAAAATGTCCATTCATTCACTTATGTATACACCCCAACCTTCTGTGGAATGAGGTGCGGAATTAATGAAACACCGATAATAATAGACATGGAGGGGAAACTGCATTTTGGAGGTTGGGGCGGGTTTTGGAGCTGGGAGGGGGATCCCCATTAGATCCAAGGAGACGACTCCTTAGCTAAGGCTCTGTTGCCCCACAGCCCTCTCTCCACGCTTCCTCCCACACCAGGCCTTGGCCCAGAGTCCCAGAGGAAGAGCCTGAGGAATGTGGCCGATGGGGACCAGAGAGAACCAACCCACCCCATTTTCTAGATGGGAACTGAAGCCAAGAGAGGAAGTGACTTGCCCATCACATAGCAGGTTTAGTCCCAGATCCAGGTGGGAACTCAGAGCTCCTGACTCCTAGTTCAGTGCTCCTTCTGCTCTGCCAGCGTTCTCCAACCGAAATCCCGGTGGACCCCCTAAAGGAGGAGGAGCCAGGCAAGCCCCAAGCAGCTGGAGAGGGAAGAGCCTAAAGAGGCTGGGAGGACATCAGTATGAGTGGGTCAGGGCCCTTCCCCCCCACCATCCCGTCCATTAGGGCACACTGGGTGGCCCTTTTCCAGTCAATTGGTACAAGCACAACCATCTGGGGTGGGTGGGTGGGTGGTTACCTGTCTCCCCACTTCACTGTTGTGTAGACGCATCAGTTTATTGGCTTGGGATCCTGTTTTTTTCACCTTCATAGGAGCATCGGAAAACTTGGCCCCCATGAGGAGCCCGTAGCTGAGGTTGTCCGCACATCCTCCCCAGCGGTTCCCGGGCCCGGGTGGCTCACCTGGGACGGGGCCGCAGGAGCAGCCGGGCAGGTCGCCGGAGGTGCAGGCCCGGGCGATGGCGTGGCTGATGGCGGCCGCCGACAGCGCATACACGAAGGCTGACTCCCGGGTCCCTGTGGAGAGGGGTGGGGTCAGCGGGGGCCAGGTGACCGAGAGTTAGGACACTGCTTAGGCCTGAAGGCCCCTACCTGCCTCTGTAGGGTCTGAAGGGGACAGGGGCTGACACCAGGTTGAGGATAGCCCTACGGCCATTCATCTGTCACATCCTCAATTCTCCCCCAAATCCACTAGCTGTCAGTACACTCACTCACGAAGCCCGCAAAGCCAGCACCCCAACAGGCACACCCTCACTCACACCCCCACCACGCTGTACTTTCGCCCCACCAGTGTTAGGGGCTGCTTTCGGGAACTGAGGGCCCTGGCCCTCAAAGAACAAAGAGCCTGTTGCGGGGAGAAATGTGTCCCCTAAAGAAACTATGGTCAAGTCCTGACCTCTGGTACCTGTGAACGTGACCTTTTAGAAACAGGGTCTTTGCAGATGTAACAGCGCTAAGACGAGGTCACAGGGATTGGAGTGGGCCCTAATGCAGTGACTGGCATCTTTAGAGGAAGAGAGGATTTTGGACACAGAGATATAGAGGGAGGAGGCCTCGTGACAGAGGCAGAGACTGAAATGATGCAGGTCCAGACCGCGAACACCAAGGACTGCGGCAGCCACCGGGAAGGAAGAAGAGGCCGGGAAGAATCCTCCCCCAGTGCCTTCAGAGGGAGCCCTGCTGACGTCTTGACTTTGATTTCAGACTTCCAGGCTCTAGCCCCGTGAAACAACACATTTCCGTTGTTAGAAGCCCCCCAGGGTGTGTGGTACTTTATTACAGCAGCCCCAGCAAACTAATATGCAGCCGAATGTGCCTCAGCTCTGGGGTGTCCTGGCTTTGGGTCCAAGCAAGTCACCCCTGCTCAAGCCTCAGTTTCCTTAACTGTGGAATGGGAATGATAATACCTACCTCATAGGCTTGCTCTGGAGTTCAGATAATTTGAGAAGAAAGGAGGCTTTGTAAAGCGCTGCGCAAACATTAGCTGTCACTGAGCAGGGGAGAGTTTAGATCCACTGAGGCGTTCCCACCCATCAAAAGTCTCTCTGTGACACACAGGACCCCCAGGTCCACCTGCCTCCTCCAGGATGACTTCTCCACAGATGTTCTTTAGTCCCTACATCTCTTGGTGCCTCTCACAGCACCTCCAGTTGGACTGGTCTGGAATTACCTGTGGCACACCTGTCTGCCCTGAGGGCGGGTTCAGCCTTGGTCTTGTTACAGACTCCCCTCCTAGAGGTCCCCCCCGGCATCATTCATTCCTTCATCCAGGCACTGGGGTACATGTGCATCTGTACTGTTATTCAGGCCCCCTGCACTGGTATATTCACTCACTATATGTTTATTCATTCATCAATTCATGCCTGAATACCCAGGCCTATGATTGATTCATCCACCCACCCATCCATGCATCCATCCATCATCCAGCTACTCACTCATCCACCATCACACTTCCATCCATGCATCCATGAATTCACCCACCTATCTAAACACACACGTATTTATGCCTGAATGAATCTACCCTACCCGCATGCATTCTGCAGGCCCTAGAAGCCCCCTGTGGGCTCCCTACCTCTCTCCAGGTCAAGCAGGTAGTTGGGGGCGAGCTCGATGGAGGAACAGTTCCAGCGCATGTCGGCGAAGGCCCTGCGGCAGGCCTTCATGGCCTCGCGGGCGGCGTGCACGATGGTGTGCATGAGCTCCAGGTTGCTGCGGCACAGCTGCACCTGCGCCGACACCAGGCCCTCCAGCTGTTTGCAGTGCTGTGTCTGGTTCAGCGCCAGGGCCGCCGGGGTCTTGGACAGCGCCCTGCACACAGGCCAAAAGGCAGCAAGGGAAGGGAAGGGAAGTCAGGGCGGGGGGCCGCGCTGCCTCCACCAGCTGTACTGGCCCCAGCCTCTCTTCAAAGGGCTCGGAGCCTTTGCTGGAAGGAGCCAGGAGAACAGGAGGCCAAGCGCCGTCCCCAGCAGAGCAATGGCTCCCCCTCCTGCCCCTGTGTGACCTTGGGCACATCATTGTCCCTCTCTTAGGGACAGTGGCCTTCATTCATAACATAGGATCATGACCTCCATCCTACCTAAGCCTTATTATAAGTATACTAACAATAAAGTTTTATAGTTCACAAAGCACTCACCTTCACAGCCTTATTTAATCCTTACACGGCTGTGAATTATTACTCTTTATTCAACATTCATTCATCTCTAAATACCTATATATGCCAGACACCATGCTAAGTGCTGGATTATACTACTACTACTAATAATAATACTTTATATTGAACACTTACTAGATGCACAATGTGAGTTAGGAGCTTCCCATCATGGCTTCCTCTAATTATTAAACTCATTTACTAGGCCATAAAATCCCACATACATGCAAGGGATTTATTAAAAGATTAAAGAGCTACTCAATTTTATAATAAACTGGATTTAACCATTAACTTGCTGTGTGACCTTAGATAAATCACTGTCTCTCTCTGGTGTCTGTACCTATAAACTATATTTCCCAGAAGGGGTTCCAGTGAGACACTTTGAGAAAAGGGATCCATGGTCAAACACATTTGGCGACTGTGATATACTACACCCCTACTTAAAGAGTAATAATGCACATTTACATTATTTACATTTTAAAGGTTCTGAGAAGTACTGCAGCATGGAGTTAAAACCAGCAACAGGCTTGGTTTTAACTCCCAAATCTGCTGAGCACAAAACTATTTGAGATGTGCTAACCTCATCTATGCTTTGGGAAATGCTGGCCTAGGCAGTCCCTATGAATTCTAGTGATGTAATAGGACCTAAGAGTTTCTCGGATACTGGCTCAGGGCACTGGGATTCCAAGACCCTAGGACCAGAGATCCATCTTGGATTCTCCTTCCTCCTTTCTCTGAGGAGCAGACTGCATCTGGCTGCACCTCCTTTAAGTGGAGGCTAGAGGGACGCCACAACCTTAAAGGCTTCCACATAGACCCACCCCCACCCAGAGCCAGCTGGTCCTCAGCAGCCCAGCAGAGATCCTGGAGGGGCAGAAGGCAAGAAGGGGCTGCTGTGGGTCCGCTTGCTGGGACCACAGCAGACCTCAACCAGGGTCAGGGATGAGACATGGCGAGATCAAGATCCCTGAACCCCTGGCCTGAGATCCCAGGAGAGGCAGCCTGGTGCCAAAGAACAGCACAGGCCTGGGCAGACTCCTGGCTCTCTCACTCCCCTTGAGCAAACCAAGTGACCTCTCCTCTCCCAGCAACCTCCCAGTATTGTCTGAGGGATTAACTCAACATGTGTCACATGCTCCACCCAGGGCTGACACACCGTGGTCAGTGCTCAGTGATGGAAGCTACTAGATTACTGCTTTGGTGGTTTTTCCCTACTGCAGGCAGCGTCCTGTACCCACTTAGTCAAGGCCAAGAGCTGCCCCCTGATTTCAAGTCCCCTCAAAAACTGGCCCCCCAGCCCTCTCCAGTCCCTTATCATTGTCCCCAACATGTGCTAATATCCACCACATCAGACTCCTGGCTTCTCTGACAGGGACTGCCTTAACACATGCCCGTGCCCAGGCTTTCCCTGGTGCCAGGACTGCCTTTCCCCTTGCTCCTGTATCTAAATGAATAAATGGACTTTATTCATTTGTGGAAGAAATATGTGCTAAGCACCAACTCTTTCCAGACTCATTTGGAATGAACGTGACAAAGAACCTTTCCTCAAGGAGCCCCTCATCCAATGGCTGCATAGACCTATCACAGTTAAAAGGCAATGGCCCAGATGTTCCAGCTCATGGGCTGGCCGGGAAGAGCCCAGGCTTTGGGCACCAGCTCTGGGACCTGGGTAGTTACCCAACCTCTCTGGGCCTCATGGTACTCATCTGTTACAAGAAAATGATAAATTCTACTTCAAAAGGTGTTGGCAAGACAAGTATGATAATGTAAGTAAAGTATTTGGGACATTTGTAGACAAAATCCCTTGCCTGCTGCCGTGTGAATCTTGTGCCAGAGGGAGTCAGAAGACCTGGCTTCTATGTGCTGTGCAATCTTGGTAAAATGCTGCCCCTCTCTGAGCATCAACCACAAAATGGGGATTCCTGGAGGACTTGCAGGGGCTGAATGAGATAATACATGCGACGCTGAGTACTAATAGGTTAGTTTGCTTCCTCTTGCCTCTCTCTCTGCCATGCCCTACCCATCTTACAACTCCAAAATTTTAGAAATCTTCCCAGAGGCCTGGGAAGCAGATCCAGGGCAAGTGGGCATTGAGATTGACTATGGGTGTCTTGGGCCATCTCTCCTCGCTGTGACCCCTGGCCCACACCTTCCTACCGAGGCATGAGCTGGGAAACGTCTGGTATATATGAATACAGACCCCAGGCATGGTTGCTTGACCTAAACTGAATTGTCTGGTCCTCCTTGGCCTTCTGCACACTGAGGGCTACCTACACCGGGACACCTGGGGAACCCGCTGCCCACATTCCTACAGCCCATATGGGTGAGGTGTGACCACACAGAGGGCAGGTATCACCCCCTCGGCCTGTTTCCTGGTTGTTACAGCCCTTCTGCCTCCATCTAGCAAACACTGTACACGCACATGGACCCACTGTCCCTGGTGGGCACTCCCGTTTACAGCACCTCTCATTTCATCCTGTTCTCACAATGCCTAGAGAGGCCTGGGAGAGTCTTAACCCCACTCTGTACAGAGGACACAGAGGCGCTCCTGTGCCTGGGTACTTAGCCTCCTGTGGAAGCCACCCTCCCTCTGGACCTGGCCTCACCTTCCCAGGTCCCCTCTCTACTGGGCTGAGGGCCGTCAACACTCAGCCTGTCCTGAGCCTGCTCTGCCCATCACCCCTGCCCAGCTTCCATCCTTCCACTCGGAGCCAGTTTTCTGTTTCACAACAGGAAGGGCTGCAGGGGAGACAGGAGAAAGCACCCAGCACAGCAGCAGGCACACAGTGGGCACTCAAGCAGAGTGGCTGCCTTCCGGGTCCTTTCCCTGGGCTCCTGCTCAAAAAGTCGATAATAACAGCAGAGACCTTTCCTGGGGAGCTCAGTCCAGGCAACTCCTGAGCGCCAGGTGCTGTGGCTCCCAGGGAGGGGTGCTCTGGGCTCCCAGTGTCTGGGGACCTTGGACCACTCTGGGTCAGTCTATCCATCTCTGAAGTCATCAAGCATCCACCTCCCCAGCTGGCGGTGAGGGGAAGGTTCTATGAAGGAAACATGGTAAGGATGCTCCCAGAGGAGGCTCAGACTGCCCAGGCAGGCAGAGAACAAAAAGGAAACATTCTGGGAGGCCTGGGTGGGCACGAAGCTGCTGGAGAGAGTGGCTGGGACAGAGCAGCCAGCTGCGGCATGCTGTGGGAGGCTGGTTCACGGGAGCGTGCAGACCTGGAGATCAGGAGGCGGGAGGCAGTGGATTCCACTCCCGAGGAGGGCGATGCGGTCATCTGGTAATTAGTGGTAATGACCGTTTCTAACTAAGGCCCCCTCAGGGAGGTAATCAAGGATTAGGGTGGGAGGCGGGGGAGTTACCCGTCTGGACATCTTGTCCGGCTTGCCTCACTGCAGCAGACCCCTAATTGAAAACATTTTGGTTTATCTGAGGGTGGGTGCATGGGGGAGAGGGTGGAAGAGAGGACAGGAGGGAATAGAGAGTTCACCGGCGAGGCCTACACCAAGGGTGCCACTGGGGTGGCTAAAGTCTCTCTCGTGTGGGAGTTGGGTTCTCCTGGGAATGGCCACAGGGCAGCTCACTCACCCAATGTTCGACCGTGGGCAAGAGCTTGCCCTTCGCTGGGCCTCAGTGTCCCCACCTCATTGTGCAAGTGACAGAGAGACAGTCAGAGGCAGAGCCAACCTAGATCCCAGACCTCCTAGATCCCAGGCTAGGGCTCTTTCATTCCCATTTTAGAGATGAGGAAACTGAGGCTCAGAGAGGCTAACGTGATTTATTTGCCTGGGGCCTGGCTCATGGCTAGTGCACTGTCAGAGCTCAGGCTGGCACCCAGGTCTCAGGTCTGGGGCTCCTCCCACCCACTCTGCAGCAGCGATGTCCCTTCTGAGTCTCTTTAGAACTTTTCCTCCAGAGGAGCAGCAGGCTTGGGGCTGCCCAGGGTGGGTAGAGGAGCCTTTATGGGTCCTCCCAGCCACACTGGGCCTTTCCCCTCACTGAGCAGCCCCAGTGGTTCACCGAAGGCTGGAACCATCTTCTCTGCCCCCGACAGGGCAGCCAGGTGGATGGCTTACCTGGGTCTCCCCACACTTCCTAGTCTGTCTCCCAGCTCCTGGCTTGGGTGGGAGGTGAGGTAGAAGAGGGGTTCCCCAGGTAATTTCCAATCAGGTGCTTCCATCCCCCTCCCACCCTACAGGAAGCTCAGGCTGAGTCCCAGGTCCCCAACAGGTGGACATTCTGGGTCGCTTAGCCACATCTACATTCAGTTCCTGTGTCAAATGCCCCTTCCCTCTTCAGCTCACTTTCCAAAGCCCAGGGCAGCAGGGTCCCCAGGGACAACTCCAGGACAGCTGAGTCTCCTGGGTAAGTACCCAGCCTCCCAATCCCACTGTATGCTTCCCTGTTCCCATCTGTCCTCTGGCCAAGAGGCCACAGAGCCAGAAAGCTTAACTCCAAATCCTTCCTATGCTGCCTAATATCTGTGACGCCCTGTTCGTTAAAGACCCACTGAGCCTCCATTTCCCTTCTGTTTAATGGGGATGATGGCAGAAAATACCTCATGTGGTAGTTGGGAGATTTAAATGAAACAATATACATAGAACAGTGCCTGGGATGTAGCAGGACCACACACACACACACACACACACACACAAACACACACACACACACACACACACACACACACACAATTGTTGTTATCCTTAAACTCCACTCGTTCTCCTGCTTCCCCTTCTGTCTTCAGTTCCAGCAAGAGTTTAACCACTATCAAGAGGTTTAGCTTTGTGGAGCCCGTGTGCCTGGCTTCTGATCCTATATCTACCATTAATTAACTAGCTGTGTGACCTTGGGCCAGTCACTTAACCTCTCTGTACCTTAGTTTCCTCATTTGTAAAATGGTAGCGATAAGAATGTCACCGACTTCATAGGAGCATTATCAAAAATTAAATGACTAAAGCTTCAGGGATTTAGTAGGAGGTTCCTGTAATTCCTGGTTTCTCTGTTTCCCTACATGCACTGTCCTGCCCCTGCTGTTCCTTCTGTCCAAGATGCCTGCTCTGCATTCCATCCTTGGCCATCCGCTGAGATCCTATCTATCTTTTGAAGCCCCAAGTCACCTCTCTTACATGGGACTAACCACTCCTCCTCTGGGCTCCCATGCTCTCTCTCCTAGGACACAGCCCAAAGTCTGCTTTGTGCTTTTTACATGTCTTTCTCTCCCAAGAGGCTGGGAGAATTTTTAAGGCAGATAGTGAGTTGTACCCATTTTTGTGACACTCTGGGCTACGCAGGGGGAACAGCATGGATGTTGGGCTTAGCTAGCCATCTCTTCCAGACACTACCTGACCAAAAGCAGCTTGAGAGCCCATGCAAGTCACACAGTTTTCGGAGCCTCAGTGTTCCCACTGTGGCACAGGGATGGTGGCAGTGTCTCCCAGAACACTCTAGGAGTGAGCCCAGTTCTCGGCCTCTGATGATCCTTGTGCTCCCCAGCAAAGCCTTTCCCTCTCTGGAACTCAGTTTCCTAATCAGTAAAATGCTGGTGGTGGGCGAGGAGGGCTTGGGCTCCCAATCAGAGGTCCTCACCAGCTGGGACAGTGCCAGGTACCAGCAGTACGAGGATGGATGGTTTCTCACAAAACTAATCAAGAGCAGCAGAGAAGAGCCGGTGTCCCCTGGCTGGGAGGCCTCCGAGCTCCAAATGAGAAATGCAAGAAGATGGGGTTCCCCTCTTGAATCACCAATTAATTGATAACTCAGCCCCAGAAGAGGCAGGGCCAGTGACCTCGAGACTGTTTGCTGGTGGCCCAGCCACTATCACCCTGTCTTCTAGTTAATCCATGAACCTTCCTTGCAGCCCCTCCGCAATCCCCATAATCTGTCCCCTGCCTGCCTTATCGGCATGGTTCCCTGCCCCCGACCCGGAACTCTAGACAGTATCCTGTCTTGGGACTTGTCCACCGCTCAGGGAGTCCCTCCACCCAAAGTGCCCTTCTCCCACTGCCCCCACCTGCCAAACTCCCAGAAACTCCTCAAGCCCATCTTAGGAGCACTGCCCTGGAAAAATCTCTCCAGGGTCCCAAGTATCTGTGCCCAGTACCTGTGCCCCCACCAGGTAGTCTCCTCTCCTCTGGGCCCCCACAACACGGCCCTGGTCTCTTCTAGGGCACTTGGAGTTATTTACAGCCTGGGCTTATCTCTTCCAGACCAGAGGGCAGCTCCTCCAGGAAGAGGCTGGGTTTTACTCCTCTCTCCTTGCCTACACCACCCACAACCCTGCACAGAGCAAGCACTCCCTTCTGCTGGATGGAAAGGAGTCTCTCCCCCACCTATCTTTCCATTAATAATTTCTGTCTAAAGGCATACCCTTCACATGTGCATGGCATCTGATAGTTTACCAGATTCTTTCAAGAGCCACTTCTCATTTGACCTGAGTGAAGTAAAGACTCTTACTCTCCTTTGACAGAGGAGGACGCTGAGGCTCCCAGAGGCTGATTGACTCTTCCCCAAGAGGCTGATTGACTCTTCCCCAAGGTCACCCAGATGGAGGGGTCCGAAGGGTCTGAGGACCTCCAGCTAGGGTCAGGAGACTGACCAGGAACATACTGAGCAGGCTTTATGTGCAGGGCACAGACCCTCTTGAGTGGGTCACTTGATCAGCTCTTTTTCCATCTGTCCCCGGGGGGAGGTCTTGTGCAACCCTCAGCTGCACAGGACAGGGCACTTCTGTCGTCCTCCACGCCCTGTCTCGCTCCTCCGGGAGGTAAGGACAATATTTTACAGAAGAGGAAAAGGAGACTCAGGAAGAGTGACTTGCCCACGACCCCCAGCCAACTTCTGCTCCCAGGTTTTGGGCGCGCTGGCCTGATCCAGGGGTTCCCTTAACGCTCTCCGCCGCCCCCAGCCGCCGGTCCCGGGACCCCTCTGCGAGGACGCGGGTCTCTACTTACAGCCACTTGATGCCATAGCACACGCCGGTCTGGAGCGCCAGGGCGAAGAGAAGCGCCTGGCAGACCTGCGGCCGCGTCCTCATCGTCGAGCGGCGGGCTCGCTGAGGGGTCGCACCCTGGGGAAGCCGCACCGAAGTCCCGCCGCGCACCCGGCCGCCGTCGCTCGTCCTGCGCCCAAGCCGCCTGCAGTCGGGGAGAGCGGAGGCGGCGGGTTAAGGCGGCGCACGGGGCGGGGGCCGCGGGCGGGGGTGGGGGGCGTTTTATTCAAATTACAAAGGAGGGGTCGGGGCCCCGGGAGGCCGGGCGCGCGGCGGGGCGTCGCCTCCCGCCCCGCACAGCTTCGGCCGGCTGCCGGCGTCTGGCTCGAATTAGGTGCCGCAGAGCGCGGCCGAGGGCGTGTCCACCTTGCACGGGCGACAGAGACTCCGCAGAGATGGCAGAGAGACAGCGAGAGGGAAAGAGATCCTCAGAGGGTGAGGCGAAAAAACACAGAGCAAAGGGAGAAGTCGCGATAGACAGTTTTCGGGAGGGACGGAAGGAGAAGACGAAGGGGGTAAGGGGTGGAGGCCGCGGGCGGGATAGGGGAGAAGCAGATTCGGGGCCCAGGATCTGCGTTCTTATCTCCGTAATATTAATTACTAGTTACTGTGGGCGTGGCAACTGTCCTTCCCGGCTGGTCCTCAGTTTACCTCCTCTGTGAACTGGGGATATAATTGTGATTCAAGTTGTGATTAGGACACAATTCCCCTTTTATAAAGAACGTTCACCTCACGCGATCGCATTTGTTCCTCCCAGCAACCCTGTGAGACAGGCACTATCACTGCCCCCATCTCACAGATGAGAAAACGAAGGCCCGGAAATGTGAGATGGGGCTGTTCAGCCGGCGAGCCTCTGGTCCATGCCTCGTGTTCTGCCCTTAGGTCTACCTGGTGTTCGGTAAGACCACGGACCGTGAGAAGACAAGGAAATAGGGGCTTGCTCTGGGTATCAGTTTCTCAGTCTATCAAGGGGAGGATGAGAAATGGGATAGCAAAGATCTTTGTACAGTGAGGTCTGTTGTGGGACCTGCGTCTCCGAGTCCCTCTAGCGGTGCCCCTTTGAAGGGTAGGATGACGCCCAGGCCGGATGAGGCGGGGGCAGCCTGGCCTAGCCTAAGCTGGGAGGCTGACTCGGCCGGCGCAATGCCGCCTGCGGTCGCCAGGCGGCGTCCTGGGGCTGCGGAGCAGCCCTTACCCCGCCCGCACGCAGGCCGAATAGCCGCTTTCTCCGGCTTTTTTCTTTTCATTCTTCATTTTTTCGTCTTCTTCTCACCTCATTAACTCTCTTCCCAGCTTCTCCCAAATTTACCAACACATGGCGTTCCCCCGGAGACAAACACAGCCCCAGGCCTCCTCCCCTGGGAAGGAGCAGACAAAGGGATTCCTTTCTAAAGTGGCGAGTCGGAAAAAGGAGGCGTCTGCCTTAGAGGGGACGCTTGAGCGAGAAGGGGGAGTTCTTATCTGGCTCTGTGACATTGGGCAAGCCCTCCACCACCCCTAACCTCAGTTTCCTCTTCTATAAAAAGGGACTGGACCTCTCCGCGCATCTCCTGAGGTCTTTCCAGCCTACAGTAGTCCGCGGGTGTTAAGCCGCCCTCTGCCTTAATTTCCACTATTACGTTTACCTGCGTAGTGTGTGCATTTACGTGTGCACCTTAAGCATACACACACATTTGAAATCCCACTGTTTTCTGTAGCCTCTGGCATGACCCGGAGCAAGTCAGAGAGAAAACTGAATTACATTTTCTTTCTCTTCCTCAGAGTCCTCTAGCTGGGCGCCTAACACAGTGGCGCTCGCTACAAACACCGAGTGGAGGCGCGGGGCGGGGAGCGGGGCAGAGACAGAAGGCGGTTTCAGCGGGGGTCTCCGTCTGAGCCCCTCCTCCCACCCAGCCTGTGTCCAAACCTTTTGTCTTACTGGCCCTTAAAGTTTACTACGCTCCTGAGAATGAGAAAAATATTGGCTGGATATGCGGGGCAAGGGAGAGGATCAAAACCAGTCATTGCCTCTCCTCGACCCCACCCCCTCCCAAAGTGTGGGATCCCCTCCAAGCATTCCAGGGTGGGGAAGAGGAAGGGCTGCAGGCGGAAAGAGGAGAGCGCGGACTCACAGCAGGGGATCCGTTCCCAGCCCAACTCTCCCAGAGAGAGGAGGGGCCGCCTGGGTCACAGCGCACGAGGACCCTGGCCTCCAGCTACTCCCGGCTCTTTCGGAGCGGCCCCGGTGGTCGTGGGCTTCTCCTTTTGCTGCTCCAGCACGTTGCTGGGGCAGGCAGCTTTTGGCCTGGGCCTCTAGGTCCTGACGGATTATTCCTGCCCACGGTCAGAGTGTCTAGGACAGCCGCGCAGGCCGCTGGGTCACCCTCAGCCTGCGTCTCCCGGTTCAGGACGCACTCGCCTCCTGGAGCCCCCGGCCCGCCAGGGGGCGCTAGGTCGGGGTGGCGGGTGGGATCGGCAGCAGCCTCCCGCGCCCTGGGACTTTGGGCAAGTTATCTTCTTTTTGGGGGCCCCAGGGTCCCCGTCAGGGGATGGGATGAGGTGTAAAGTAAGTGCCCTCTCAGTTCTGGTCCTTCTATGAGACATGGGCTTACCATGGTCAGCCCCGAAATGCTCGACCCCTTGCTTCAGGCCCGGCTCGGAGCCTCCCTTGGGGTCAGGCGTATAGTGGGCTCGTGTCAAAGAGCTGTGTCTGGAGAGATAAGCAGTGCCTTCCTACCCACGCTGGGGATAAGGTTCAAGCTACCTTGCTTGCAGCAGGCAAGAGAGCGAACAGTCCAGACTGCACACTGGGCACTGCGAGCGCAGTAGCCACAGCCCCGCTCTAGCTCTAACAGGTGGTTGTAGGCTTGGGATCTGGAAGTCCCTAGAAACTCCGCTGCCAGTGTGGTCACCTCTCTGGGCCAAAGACGGAGGGGACATTCCGAGCTTCCCCTTCCCGGGTGAGCCCGCGCTGGGCCGGGAGCCTGCACCGTGAGCTGGGACTGAGTGTCCACGCCGCGCGGAAGGTCTGCGCGGGCCGGGCCTGAAGCCTCCGGCTGCGCAGCTCAGAGCCGACCCGAAGGATCCATGCTGGTGAGCAACTGCTTCAAGGTTACCTGCGACGCCGAGCGAGGCCTGGCCTGTAGCCCGGCTTTGACCTGGGCCGCGAGTCTTTCGAGATTTGCCTGCGGGGCTGCGGAAGATGCGCCGGGTTGCCCACTAGTCGGGTTATTTGTGAAGTGGAAAGGGTGGGGTGGGGTAACTTGGGGTACCTCCCACTACTCCCACTGAGCCCGACTTGGAGTGCCGAAGAATTGGGAGGTTCATGCAAACACCTCAGATCCAGGAGGTGGGAGGAATGGAGCTCGTGCGTGAGCTCAGCCAGATGTTCCGGGCTGCTCCAGATGTGCCTCGGGCCCGGATAGGAATCTCCTACTCCCCTTCCCCCAGCCTGGAGCTCAGGTCTGTAAACAAACTCGGTTCTCCCTTTTCCCTGGCCGCTCTAGGAGAGGGTCGCAAAGCTAGGCGTCCGCCCCCACCAATCTCGACCCCCAATTTAGTAGGAGCTGCTGTAATTCTCTGCCTTTTGCCATCTTCTCCCGCCCCTCCACACACACCCTCTGCAGCAGGATTCAAGTCCCCCACCCCCGCGATGGCTCGGGCATGACCTCATTCAGGGGCCGACTGGGAGGTAGAGGGTCGAATGTGGGGGTAACAGGGCTGGGAAGTCTCATGGCGGGCGGCAGGAACTGCAGAGCACACCTCCGCCGCTGGTCCGCGTAAGGCCCCCGCCCTCAGCCCCCCGCGGCTGGGCCGGGTGAGGGGAATGCTTGGGAGAGCCGCGGAGGAGAGGTACGGAGGAGGGCTTGCTTGCTTTGCTTACTTGGGAGCGGGTGCCCAACCGGGTCGCGGCGCCGCCTCGGACTTGGGCGCCCCTCGCCCTAGCAGGTCCCCGCTGAGCGCCCGCCCGCTACCCGCGGCCACTGCTCACCTCCTGGGGCTCTCGCCTGACCCAGCCGGAAAGGGAGCGGCGAGCACGGCCCCCAGCGGACCCGATCGCTCTCCCGGCTGGGCAGGCGGCGAGGGCGCCCTCCTCGCGAGCGGCAGGAGAAGGACGCCCGGGATCCTGGGGAGCAGCGTCGGTTCGGGTCCCGCGGGGACTGAGGCGGGGACTGTGGCGCGGACTCGGGCTGCTCTGGGGGCGCTGGGCTCCCAGGGCTTGCGCTTGCCTGCTCGCCCGAGCACTCTTCTTCACCCGGCACGGTCTCCAGCGCGGGACGCCCGTACTGCTTTATAAGGCGCGGGCAGCTGCTTTGATCCGCCCACGTCAGCGCGCCGAAACCCCACCGGGTGGCTCTGGCCGCGCGCGGGAGACGGGGCGGGGTCCCCGCGGATGCCACGGACCCGCGGCGCCAGCGGCACGAGAGGACGTCGCACCCTGTTGAGTTACAAAGAGGAGACTTACTAACATAGCTGGCCTTTACTGAGAGTGCGGGCTGCGAGCCTACTGCGTGCCTGGAGCGAGTGGGGCCCAGGTAGGGCGGGTTTCTAAACCTCTCAGCAAACCAGGCAAGGATCCCCAAACCCGTCCGTTGACAGAGGAGGAAGCCACGGCTCAGAGGGGAGTCTGACTTAGGTCTCAGTCTGGAGCCAAGGCATCACTAGGTGTTGATCTTACAGCTCTTTACTCGAAGTATCGTGGGTATAGAAGAGCTTCCTTGGCGTCCCAGTCCATACTTTACCGGGTCACCTCTCCAGACCTCTGATTCTAGTTCTGGGAACTCTCAGCAAAAAAAGGAGGTACCAGGGCTCTGCGCTACCAGGCGCGCTGTAAACTTAGGCACCAAGGAGGCAGGCGTCTCACCGCTGGCATGACTGTTGGGTAGTCTTCTGGGCACCTTTGTCCCGGTCTCCAGGGGACTACCAGCGGAGAACTGGGTTTCAGAAGCTCAAGAGGACTAAGAGGTGTTTCTTGTGCAGTGCAGACTTAGCCTGAGGCTGGGGTTGGGGCTGTGTTTCTGGGGAGACTTTCCTGGAACTGATTGAGTGGCCACCCTCACCTTGGCCCTTCCTGGCTAATGATAGCCCCTCTTCCATTTCTAACTGCTCTGTTGGGTCTCCCCACCACCTCATCCCAGGGGCCTCAATTCCAAGGATAATTTCAAGGGTAATCTAGTTCATTATCAAAAAGGGAAACTGATTTAGTGAAAAGGGGCTTCTTTCAGGTCACAAAAGACACCTGGTACTCTTTTCCTCATTCTTTGCAGCTCCCTATGAAGTGGTACCCGTACACTGCCCTAGCCTAGCTACAGGTACCTCCATATACAGTACACACAGCTGAGCCTACGGACCCACTGCAGGCTCAGCCATATAAACACCCCTGCACATAAACAGCCAGTCCCCTTTGCACAAGGGGCTGGGACTTATCACCCCACAAATGGTCACAAACACACTCAGGAAATATTTGGACACACCGTATGCCCACACTCACTCAGTAGCACATACAGCTTAAATGGCCATACACATCTTCAAGATGAGGCTAGACATGCAGACCAGTCCCCATCTAGTTCACGCACAAATGCACATGTGTTTCCATGCACGCAGTGAGAACACACATAGAGCTTCTTAGCGGGCATATATACGACTACATACAGTCTCTGGAATGTCCTTGCGAACACATGCTGGGACACTCCCATCTCTTCTTCCAGAGCATTGGGGTCAATCCCATTTAAAAAAGCCACAGGCAGGGAGTGGGGCTTTGGGTAGGGTGTGTAGGAAGGGCACCTGGGAGATAAGGCTGCTCCTCCTAAGAGGCTACCCATGGGGGTCAAGAGTGTCCTTAGTTCTCCTACCCCAAGGCACTCTGGCCATTCCAAGTGACTTCTGTCCAGTTGGGATGTGCTGTCCTCTGGGTCTAGCCCTTTACTTCTTTCAGAAACTAAAGCAGTTGCCTCCAAATATTTGCATAAGCAGTACTTCAAACAGAAATCTTCTGGCTCCTAGCTAAAGGAGATTCACAAAACAATTTGGAGTCACATAGACTTGGGTTCTAATACTGATTTTGCCCAATTTTATTTTTTAGCTGTGTGATCTTGGGCAATTTGCTTAAACTCTCTAAACCTTAGTTTCCTCATCTATAAAATGGGAATAATACAATCCTGTCAAATCCCCTATATTCTCCAAGATGGGGATTAGTACCCCTTTTCATAAATGTAGAAGCTGAGGCTCAAAAGAGAAGAGCTGGCAAGTGTTTGGAGCTGATGTTCAAATCCAGATCTTTAGGGCTCAGAGTGCACTGGAGCTGGTGGTCCCCACTGACACAGATGGGAGGAGGCTGATGACTCTGCATTTTCTCGAGAGGAGCTGAGAGAAGCCAGAAGATCCCAGGATTTCTGAAGCCCAGCCCTGAGCTCTCTGGGACCCTCCCAGCTCCTCAGCTCTGTCTTATGACTCAAGTCCCAGGCATCAGCTAGAACACCTGCCCTGGGAGGGGAGTGGAGGGGATGTGGTGGCAAAATTGTGGGTTGATTGTCAAAGGAGACCTGGGCAGGGGTCTGCTCCTCCCTGCCCCCTAGTCCCCATTTGCATGAGGGAGAGTATTTTACCACCTCAGACATTCTGGGGTTCTCTGAGACACTTCCGAGAAAAACTTTTTTTCATCTTTAGAACCAACTGATCTCCCCTCCTCCCTCTACCTCCTGCCTCCTTCAGTCAGGAGCCTCCTCAAGGGCCACTGTGTGTCAGGTCTGGGCTGCCAGCTCCCCTTCAGAGGGAAGGAAGCTCTGAGCAGGGCAGGGTAGGCACCCTCTTGGCTGCTGCTGTAGATGTTAATATAGTTTCCTTCTCCATTACTCCCAGTGATTCTGGTTACCTGATTGCCCATATGTGCTGGGGCTTCCTGTCAGCTGGCTTCTCAGCCCCTGCCTGGCTGCTATTGGTCCAGGGCATATTTCTTTCTACACACCACCCTGGGGGCACCCAGGGAAGGACATGAGATGGGGGAAGCCACAGTTGCATTTACCATGTTCACCTCTACTGACCCCTCGGCCCACCTCAGCTTCCCTCTCTTGGGGCCAAGGCCTTGGTGAGGGGCAATGGGGAGAGGGCAAGTCAGTAATTTCCAGGAGCCCTGGATGGGGGCACGTGTGACCAGGTTCCAGTCCTTAGCCCCGTCAGGAGTTGGCTGTGTGACAGCAGGTCATTATTTTGCCCTCTCTGAGTCTGTCACCTCATCTGTAAGTGAAGGGGTTGAACTAGACAACCTCCAGGCCTTTTTCAGCTCCAGACCCTTGGTCTTGGGTCTCCTCTTACCCCTGTCATAGGATGAATCATGAACATGGTAGACATGATGAGACCAAAGTGTGCCTTTCCAGCACCAGGGGCTTTTCAGAAAAGGATGGCATGTCCAATGAACTCAGATCTCCCCAGCAAGGGAGAGGAGGATCAAATAGCAGCAAGCGTGTCATCAGAGCACCTGGGCCTGGCTCTCAGACTCTCCTCCTGCACTTCCTCACGGTGTGACCCTGGACAAGTCACTCACCCTCTGTGATCCTTGGTTTCATCATCTGCAAAATGGGAAAATCACTAAACCACTCCCTCCCAAGGTTCCTGGGAGATTATATCGCACACCTACTGTGTGCGAGGCAGTTCTTTGCCTATGGGTGAGGCGTGTCCTCTGCCCACTGCTCAGGAGGGAGTGTTCTCCTCTCTGACCTTGGAGGAGGGTTTAGTCTTTTACAGGGCTCAGGGGGCAGGCTTGGGGCCGTCAGGGTCAGGTGGGAGGTTTCTATCCTGGGTGCACATAACACAACGCCACCCACCACCCATCGCTACGTTGTGTTACTTCTGAAAGGCCACTTTCAATTCTCCATTGTTTAATCATGGTGGTGGCAGCTCAGGAGACAATGTTTGTGTTTTCTCAGGCCTCTTTCAACTCCAAGAGAGAAATCCAACCTCAACCAGCTTAAACCTAAGGGAAACTAATTGGCTCGTATGAGGAGGAGAAATCGGGGTGGCTGGGGATCTGAAGGGAGACCTGCGCTCACTGGGACAGGAGCTCCCTGACATGCTGTCTGAAACTCTTTTCTGATTCTTGCTACTCTTTCAGGCAACATGGGCCTCATTCCTTCCCTCTGCTCTGTGGCCACTGACAGCCCCAGTTCATTATTCGAGGCAAATGAGAACTTCTGTCTCCCTGGGCCTCTGTATCAGTCCCAGGGAAGGTGGCTGATTGGCCAGCTTGAGTCACATGACCTGCCCTTGATCAACAGCTGCTATTGCCATGGGAGGGGCCACCCCTGGGAATGGCCCGGCAGTGCTGCCACCAGAACGGGAGGAATGGAAAGCTGTGGGCACTAGGTCTAGGTTGGCAGTTTCTTCTCTGGTTGGGCTTCTCCTTCTCTGGTATGAATACAAGTCATTGTTTCTGCACGTGGGACCCATCCTGCATACATACAAGGCCAGAGACCCACCACACTCAGGGCCCCCATTGCACACAGAGAGAAACTGAGGCTGAGAGAGGACAACAGCTTGTCTCATATCACTGGTCTCTGATGCAGGAGAACTGAGAAACCAGGTCTTCTGACACTCAGCCCATAAGCCTTGAGTCATTTGTCAGCCTGTCACTTGTCTGAACTCTTTCTGGGCAGGCCAGCGAGGGAGCTTTTTTAATGGCACCGGTCCCTCTCATCCCAGAACACACACACCTGTTTGAAATGTGACTCCATGCAAAGATGAAGACTATTACCCAAGCCCTTGATCTGGGCTGGCTTTGTGACTTGATTGGATCAACGCATGTGACAGGATTGATGCTGGCCATGTTCTGGGGCCCAGGCTTCAGGGTCCTTGCAGCTTCTTCCTTCACCCCCGTGGAGCCTCGCCCCGCCACCCTCAGAAGCCCAGGCTGGGCTGTAAGTGTAAAGAGAGGCCCTGATACCACGTGGAGAGGGCCTGGCCAGCCCAGCAGAACCCAGGCCTGGCTGACCCACCAGCCAAGTGTGGCCTCTCGAGGGAGTCCAGAGAGATCGGCCAAACTGCCGACTCAGCCTACAGAATCAGGAGAATCAACTAGTTGTTTTTCTTCAGCCACTGAATTTTGATATGGTTTGTTACATAGTGAGAGATACTTGAAGCAGCCAGGCTTATATAGTGAAAAAATGGAAAATATTCATGTGTCTCAGGTCATTTCAGAATCTCAAAGTTGGGCCACTTACCCTCTTAGAACCCTGACGTTCTGGCCACTGGAGCTCCTGTAAATGTCCCCACTGCTCTGGGAGCAGCACTGGTCAGTGACAGGCTCTGTCTCACCCATGCTGTGTCCCTGGTACTCCATCAGGGCCAGTGAACAGTGGTTCTTCCAAAACTGCCAAAGGAATGAGTGCATTCCTCACTGGCCTCTGCTTGCAAACCTCCAGGGAAGGGAGCTCACTCCCTCCAGGGCAGCCTTTTCCACCATGGGAAGGCTCTCCATGGGAGAAGGTCCTTCTTCATTAAGGGCAGAGATCTATGACTCCTCCCATGGTCTGGACTCTCTTCCTGGGTCCCCTCATCCATATGACAGCCCTGGGTGCTTTGCAGTGGTCCCTGGCATTTGCAAAGCAGCGTGATTTCCTTTGATAGCAAGTGTTTTCATGTACATGGAACCCTGGCCACAACTGTAACCTTAAGGGAAGTGTTTCTACCAGGGATTGAAACAAGCATGGACTCTGGGAGCCCATGTTTTGAGGTTTCAGCTGCAACCCCACCTCTGTATGGCCTTGGAAAAGATATTACCTGTCTTTGAGCCTCAGTTTTCTCATCTGGAAAATTGGAGTAGTGAAATTTACCATATAGGTTTGCTGTGGGGCTTAAAGAGGCGAAATGTAAAATGCTCTGCATGTAATCAGTCCTTGATAAAGGTTAGTTCTTTTTCTGCCAGGTACATAAACAGTTCCAGATGGAGAGTGCATTTGTACTTAGCATTCATGTCTATATAAATAATGTGCAGGTGGGGGAGGAATTGTCAGGTGGCCGGGGGTGGGGGAGGGCCTTCTCAGCAGCAGAAACAGCTTAACCAAAGACAAGAGGGGGAAGTTTGGTTTCAAGGAAGCAGAGTGTGTGGCAGGGGGCTCCGTGTTGCTGGCATCAAGGGTGACAGGAGGGAAGATGACTGGGAATAGACAGATCTGTGCCTGGAGGGCCCCGAACGCTGAGCTAGAGAGCATAAGCTTTGCCAAGGGGGACATGGAGGAGGTCTGGAGTCAGTTTGTCACTTGTCTGAACTCGGGGTATAGTCAGATGTGGGATTCAAGTCTGGCCTGATCTGGGGGTGGATCACGAGGGGAGGTGAGAGAGAATTCCTGGGAGCTTGGGGTGGAACCAAGAGTGGTTTAGACCCATCGTAGGGAGGGAGAGCCTAGCCACTCAGTGTGAACACACCAGTCATGAGAAGCAGGGCCCTTGACCCTCTGGCCTAGCACCGCGACTCTGCATCTTCAGGGCCAGGCTCTGTTGGGAAGAGCATATTTTCTGCCTTTTCTGTTTTGGAACAGGCTGTGAAGGAGGCCAGGGGATGAGACCTGAGCCAGATCTGCAGCCAAAGGGATGCAGGGAAGACCAGAGCGAGGACTAACCTTACCTGTTTATCTGGCAGTGACTCAGAGAAGTCCCTTTCAAGGCCTGCTTGCTCATGGTATGAACCATCCTTAACCTCTGAGCTGGGCTTACAGTTTTCTAAGCCCTGCAGCAGTTTTGAGCTCCTTTGAGACTAGCAGCTGCCTTGGGAGTGGAGGGAAGAAGGCTGGGCAAAGATGATTAGCCCTATTTTAAGGTGGGGAAACCTAGGCCCAGAGAGGGGAAGTCACTTGCCCAAAACCGCACAGCAAATGTATGGCAGAACTGGGCTGGAGCCCAAACCTCCTGCCTCCCGTTGCATCGTAGCCTCTTTCCACAGTGCTGAGGGACCGGCTGGGCAAGATGTTCTCAGTTACCTACACTGGGTGAAGAGTGAGGGGAGCCAGAGAGAGGTTGACAGCCGTCAGCGGACAACACTTAACCCAAACTGACAATTTAATTGTGAAAATGTGGGCAAGGTACAGTTATGTGTAAGGAAATCCAGACGGTCTGGGCCCCTGGGGAGCCTCAGCCAGCACCCCAGTTGCTGGGGAGACGGAGAGGGCTGGGGATGATGTCACTAGATTTGAGGCTGAGGCATGGGGGATGGGCTACCCAGCCACCTCTCTGGGACTAGATGAGGCTGTGGGCCTGGCCACAGGCTGTCGTCAACATGGTTAACTCCTTCCTTTACAGATGGGGCAAAAAGGAGCTCTGGAGCAGGGTGGTGACTTGCCCAAGGTGACCCAGGGAGTCAGTGGCCATGTCCATTCATCCAGCAGGCTGCAGGAGTCTTGAGCACAGGGCCCTGTCAGAGTCATCTGTGAGTCCCCATGTTCCACACAGGGCTTTGCACAGAGCAGAACTCAACTCTGCAGCCAGGGCTACTTGATCCCTTCATACAATTGAGGGGTGTAGGCCCCTTCTGGAGGTGACACATCTTGAGTTCATAATAGCCTTAGATGCAGAGGAATCCTGACCAGTCACCCAGAGCAGGGCTGTCTGGTTCAGGGGACACTGAGCTGAGAAAGGAGAGATCAACAGGCCAAGCTCACCAGCAGGTTGAGGCAGCGGTGGGCTGACCCTGAGTCATACCCCACAGGGCAATCCTTACCCAAGGAGGAGTGGTCCCTCTCAAGCCATCCCCCCAGCTCTGGGCTGGGGATCTGGACCTTGGGAAG
This sequence comes from Camelus bactrianus, assembly GCF_048773025.1. NCBI lineage: Eukaryota > Metazoa > Chordata > Mammalia > Artiodactyla > Camelidae > Camelus > Camelus bactrianus. The sequence continues at coordinate 50,123,103 of NC_133548.1, forward strand.
CCCCTATTGTCTGAAGCATTTGCTCAGAATCCCCAGCTTCTGACTGGAGGCTAAACATCAACCCACAGAGAGCATCAGTAACAATGGTAACAACTGCCCTTAGCTCAGCCCCTACTGTGTGCCAGGCCCAGCGAGATCGCTCTGGGCTCCTTACTCAAATATTTACAATTCTCTGAGCTGGGAATTACTGTTCTCACTTTATAGTTCAGAAAGCAGGTTGGGGGCTGGGGGTGGGAGAAGAGTCACTTGCCCACCGCACACAGACAGAAAGTAAAAAGCTGGGCCTTGGACCCCAGGTCACTCTGTATCTAAAAACCATGACTGCCTTCTTCCCTGGCTCTTAGGTCCTCCCACAGTGGCCCCTAGGGAAGGAAGGAGGTAGATGAGGTTTTGCCTGCTCAGCCTCCCTCTTGCTTCCATCCCCAACTTTCTGGGGTTCTGGTAGGGCAGCAGGTCGCCACGCCCAGTACTCTGTTAGAAGGCCTGACCTTTTGGAGACCATCGACCAGTCCACATAATATGACCCAACTAGACCAAATAGAGCTGTTTCCCTCAGCTTGCATTACTGGGTTCTGCGAGAAAGCAGTTAGCTCCCCTTTGGAATGCAAGCTCTAAAGGTGTGATCCCCAGAGCTGCAAGCAGCCAGCAGCTGTCTTCCTTGTCCTATGAAGACAAGGAAAAGGCAAGAGGAAGAGAAGAAACAGGAAGGGAGAGTGAAGGTCATTTGGGTCCCCAGCACACCCACGTCCCTCTCAGTTATGTGAGTCAGTGAATCCACGTTTGTTAGGCTCACTGGAGTCAGGTCTCTTGCAACTGGAGTCACCCTGACTATTACCTCTGCAATGTACCCCAGAGTCCTGTGCTGCTTTTATAGGAGGTACAAAATGAGCAAAGTTTCCTGTCCTCTAGGAACTAACAATCTGAGCAGGGGAGAGCGGAGGCACATATAGCTCTGGGTCCTATCCCTACTCTGTCTCAAACTTGCTGTGTAATCCTTCCCCTAGCTGGGCTATAATTTCTCATCTTTAACACAGGGTGTGGGTAGATGTTGGGTTCGGTGCTCTGCAAGCTGCCCTACAGATCTACACAATGACTTTTTTTTAAGAAAAAATTTTGAGATATAATTCACATACCATATATTTACTATTTTAAAGTGTACAGTTTGGTGGGTTTTAGTATATCCACAAATCTGTGCAACCATCACCACTTTCTAACTTTAGAGCATTTCCATCACCCCAAAAAGAAATCCCATACCTATCAATCCCCAGTCCACCCACCACCTCATCCCCTAGCAACTGCAAATATCCTATGGATTTTCCTATTCTGGGTGTTTCAAGTTCATCTTCAAGTTCATCCATGTTGTAGTACTTCATTTCTTCTTATAACTGGATAATATTCCATTATATGGATATAGCATATTCTGTTTCTCCATTGATCGGCTGATGCACATTTGGGTTGTTTCCACTTGTTGACTATTATCAACAATGCTGCTGTGAATATTCATGTACACGCTTTGTATGAAATATAGGCTTTCAATTTGTGTGTGGAGGGGAGAGTAGAATTGCTGGATTATATGGTAACTCTCTATGATTTTGATGAATTGCCAAACTGTTTTCCACAGTGGCTTCATCATTTTACAATTCTACCAGCAATGTGTAAAGATTCCAATTTCTCCACATCCTTGCCAACACTTGTTATTTTCTTTTTAATTTTTGGCCATCCTAGTGGGTGAGAAGTGATATCTCACTGTGGTTGTGATTTGAATTTCCCCAGTGACTAATGATATTGAGCATATTTTCATGTGTTCATTGGCCGTTTGTATATTTGCTTTGGAGAAATGTTTATTCAAATATTTTGCCCTTTTAAAAAAATGAGTTGTCTTTTTTTATTGTTGAATTATAAAAGTTCTTTTGTTGTTGTTGAGTTATTAGAGTTCTTTATATACATTGAATATTAGGATACTACAGTCTTAACAGATATAGCTGTTTGCAAATATTTCCTCTCATTTTGTGTGTTGCCTTTTCACTTTCTCAATAGTGTCTTTTGAAGTACAGAGTTTTTCATTTTTATGATATAGAATTTCTCTATTTTTTTCCATTGGCTACTTATGTTTTTGGTGTCATATCTGACAAATGATTATCTTATCTGAGACCATAGAGATTTACACCTGTGTGTTCTTCTAAGAGTTTTCTAGTTTTAGCTCCTACATTTAGGTCTTCGATCCATTTTGAGTTCATATTTGTAAATGGCGTGAGGTAGGGGTGCAACTTCATTCTTTTGCATGTGGCTGGCTAGTTGTCCCAGCATCATTTATTAAAAAGAGTATTCTTTTTCCATTGAATTGTCTTGGCTGTTTTGTCAAAACTCAGTTGACCACAAATGTATGGGTTTATTACACAATTGTCTTTTAAGTGACATCTAGGAAGTAAGTTACAGAAGGATCCACATAGTCACCAGTATGTGACAGAGAGAGGAGAACAAATGTGAAGTCTGGAGTCCCTCAGACCTGTGTTTCAATTCCAGATCCACTGGCACCCTAGGCAAACTATTTAATTTGCCTTTTAATAAATAGGACAATATATTACACTGAACACATTCTTGTTACAAAAAATACCAGCCTCTGGATATTCCTGAGCCTCAGTTTCCTGCTCTATCTTGTTTTAGCCCCAGGGGATGCTGGAAAGCGCAGGGTGTGATGTGGGGGTGGGGGACAGTCGGAAATCTGCAGGCCTGAGGGTGTGTGAAAGGCTGCCTTTTGTCCATCAGTTGATGAAAACACAGGAGTCTGGTGTCTGCATCACAGCATAACTCAGAAGACACCTCCCATGGAGGTGTCCCCCTTCCCAGGAGTCTTACGGCATCCAGGCACGTCCTCCTGCCCCAGGCTAGCATAGAGCAGGCCGCACGTGTCATGAGGCTCTTGGCTCCACACCAGTCTCGGTTTGGTGGGGCCGCGCCGGGAGAGCAAGGTGGTTGGGGTCCTGCGGGAAGGCTTCGGTTTCTCACTTTGTGGGTAAGTGAGCAAAGCATGCAGAAGGTCAGGGAGAAGAAAGTGCAAGAGGAAGGTAGGAGGAACCTGCCATTTGCTGAGCACCTTCAACTTCCAGAAAGGACTCTGAACTTCATCCCAGCTCACAACTACCCAGGGACGCAGGACTCAGGCAGATCACATCCATTTCACAGAACCCAAAACTGGCTCAGAGGAGAAGGATGTGTTTGCTCAAGATCACACGGCCAGCAGGTGACAGAGCAAGGATGGAACCCCATTCCATCTGTCCTGAAACGCAAACTTTTCTTGGTGCCAAGCTACCCTGGAGAGAAAAGAGAAAAAAAAGAAGGCAAATGAAAGAGGGAGAGCCCCGCAGACAGAGTCACACAGAGAGGAAAATAAAGAGAGGCAAAAATTAAAAACAAGAGTGGAAAGAGCAAGAGGCTGTGGCCGAGGCCTGGAGCTGGTCCTCGGGGAGCAGCCGAGGGCGGGACGGCCGGAAACCGGCTCACCGAACCTGGAGCCAAGAACCAGGGTTGGCCTGAGACCTGGCGGCAAAGCTTTCACCTCGAGATACTGAAGCCGGGGAGGCTGGCGTGGGGGCAGCAGGGTCTGCCTGGGAGGAGGACGGCGTGGCCGGATGGCCAGCAGCTGCCAAGCCGGGCCCCTCACACATCATCCAGCTGAAACAACCACGGTGGCCGCGCCGGCTGGCAGCGCCTCGCTCCCGACGTGCAGAACAGCAGGCTTGGAGGAGAACGACCAGACCTTCCTGGAACATGGGTTGTTCTTAGGACAAACTCCTTCGTGTGACCTGTAAGTCGGGTGGCTGTACAGTTTATTGTCCCAACTGAGACACTCCAGAGTGAGGGGGACAACAGGCATAAACGGTTATGTGTGGCCTCCGGGCCTCTAAGACCCTGCCCGGTTGGGCCTGGCCTGTTCCTGATGCAGCTGCCCCCCAACCCCGCCCACCCCCCCGCCCCCGGCTCTCTGTGCTTCCTTCACTCGCCTTCCTCTGCAGACACTTAGGGCCTTGGAATTGTCTGGAACACCCTGCCCCACGCCACCCCCATCTCCACACCCCTTCATTGTTCCTACTCGCCCTTAGAACCCAGCTCCAGCCATGTCAGTGCCCTTGGTCAGCCATTCAATACATCATGTGTTTTCCTTCCACGGTTCCGATCACAATCACAATAATCAAAGAAATTCTTAATTGTGTGTTTGATCATTTTAACGTCTGTCTCCCTTCCTAAGGGCAGGGCTGGGTCTGACTTGCCCACTATTGCATCCTGAACACCCAGCCAAAGGCTCTGGTGCATAAATGAATAAATCAACTCCCAGGGCCCCTCGTACGGACACAGAGTTGTGTGTCCCCCTTGTATTTTGGGGTTCTTTTCCATACAAGGAAAGGAAAGGAAGGAGCTAGTTCTAAAGAGAAGAACTTCTTGGGTCCAATGTGCACTTCTGATTTCCTTCACAGGCTCTGAGCTCCTGCTGGGAGATGCATCCGCTTCTCACCTCTTCCCCGTCTCTATCCTAGTTTTGGGCCTGGGTGAGGGGCTCAAGTTGGATGTACTGATGAGTGATGGCAACGTGAACATCAATGCGGTGGATCACAGAAAGTCTGAACTGGGAGGAACCCTAGAGATCATGAGGTAACAGGCAAATGCTGAGTCCAGGCCCCATAGGTACAAATAATGTTAGTGTTTCATCCTGTTGTCTTGTCCAACCAACCATATTTTTTTTCTATTTTTAAATGTGCCAGCCAGTAGATTTTAGTATATTTACAAAGTTGTGCAACCATCACCACTATCTAACTCCACAGCATTTCATCACCCTAGAAAGAAACCCCGTACTCAACAGCATCCCTGCTTCCCTTTCCCTTCCCCTCAGCCCCTGACAACCAGTATCCACCTTTTTTTTAATGATGGGGAAATTAAGGCCAGTGCCTTGTCTAATGTCACCTTGTCAGCCAGCAGCAGAGCCAGAATGAGAGCCCAGGCCTCCTGACACCCAGTCTGTTGCAGGCCTGAGCTTTCTCTGGGGCCCTCAGGCATTCTCTGGTGCCTAACATGAAAGAGCTGCTTAACAATGGCCCATTAAGGGGAGGCTAACAGGAAGATGAGACTGGACCATCTGCAGTTATGCCCTGGACCCTTCAGAGCCTGCCTGTGCCCAGAATGGAGCTGGGCGCTTTTGAGGGGCAGAAGACACACTTAGAAATCATTTCTAGCCGGTACCCTGCTTCCTACAATAGCCAGTGTCCTTTCACAGCTGGGAATGCCCTTTCCCTAAGTGATCACATGGCCTCCCCTCTCTTCCTTCAGCCCTCCCCAAAGGCCCCCTTCTCACAGCGGCCTGCCCTGACTGCCTTATTTCCAAGTGTGAACAGGCCCGCCCCTCCCTGCTGGTGTGCTGGCCTCCTTCCAGGGGGACTTGCCCTCCGTGACACTTTCTGTCATCCATCAGACACACTACATCCTTCAGTGCTTTATCTGGTTTCTGTCGGTCTTCCCTACTAGAACGTCAGCTCCTCAAGGGCAGGGAGCTTTGTCCGCTTTGCTCACTGCTATACCTCAGCTTCTAGAACAGTGCCTGTTGCACAGAAGCTGTTTTGCACGTATTGGTTGAGTGAGTGCATTACTCAATGAACGGTCAGCTAGTACTGCATCTTATTCTTATCAGCAATAGTCAGGGGAGGGGTTATTATGCCTGTTTCATCCGTGTGTCTTAGTCCATTCAGGGTCCCCTAATAAAATGCCATAGATTGGGTGGCTTAAACCACAGACAGTTATTTCTCACAGAGCTGGAGGCTGGGAAGTCCAAGATCAAGGTGCTGGCCAGTGAGTGCTTGGTAAGAGCCCTCTTCCCGGCTTGTGGGTGGTGGCCATCTCACTGTGGGTTCACACGTTCTCTGTGTGCTCCCAGAGAAAGACAGAGAAACAGAGATCTCTGGTCTCTCTTCCTTTCCCTATAAAGCCACTAATCCCACTGTGGGGCTCCACTCTCATGTCCTCCTCCAAACCTAGTTACCTCTCAAAGGCCCCATCCCCAAATACCATCACACTTGGGGGTAGGTCTTCAGCATATGAATTCGGGGGCGGGGGTGGGGTGCACAAACATCCAGTCCATAACAGATGGCAAGCTGAGGTCCTGAGAGGTCACCTGGGAACCAGAGGCAGGCTGTTATCGCTCACCCACACCCGACGCTGGTCCTGTCAGGGGAGCCTGGAGTGGGGTCAAGGTGGGCATGAGGAAACAGAGGCCAGACTTCCTGGGTCTCCCATTGTTTCTAGGACCCCAGAAAGCTGAGTCAGCCCATGAACCCAGCCTCTACATCTTCCTGTGCTAATTTAGCCACTTTCACATTCCATGCCTTAGCCAGAATGGAAAAAGAAAGAAAGGGAAAAAGTCAGCACTGTGTTTTAAAATGGCCTCTATGAGTTCCAACAAGGGAAGCTGCTGGCCATGCTTTCATGGGCCCCAAGGCCCTCTGGGCATCGTTACTGAGACTTCCTGTGGTGGGCTGGGCCCCGGATCCACACATTCCTCTGCCAGAGTGATGTGAGCCCGTGGGCAGGCAGTGGCTCTATCTACAAGCCTGGGCCAGACCCCCTGAGCCAGCATGGAACCAGGAAGGAGCCAGGCACCGGGCAGGCCGAGGACACCCTCTCGTAACAGCCCAGTACAACTCCTTGCTCTGTGTTGTCCAGAGGTCTTTAAGGTCCACCTCTCATGGGATCTACGGCCACCCTGAGACACGAGAGGGTCAGCATCTGGGCTGTGTCTTTCCACGGGGGCGTAGAGGACTGTGTGGTGTGGTGTCCTGCTGATGGTCACACAGCTGGGGAGGGATGGTCTGGACCATCACCAGGGGAGCTTGAACCCTGCACTCTGATCCCAAATGCTATGTCCCATCCAAGAGGAGAGGGCACAGTCCTTGCCCAAGAGAAGGTGACAGATCAGCCGTGGGGAAACCACATAGTCAAGTCCAAGTCCACATTTTACAGCAGAAGAAACAGAGGCCAGGGACTGGCCCAAGGTCACAGAGTCAATCCACAGTCTAGGCAGGACTGGATGCAGGCTCTGGACTCCTGGCTGGGACTGTTTCTGACTATATCTGCACTTAAACAGTTCCGTTTGGGCGGAAGCTCTGCTGTTCCGGAATAGACGCCAGGCCTTTCCAGAATCCGGTCTAAGGCTGTCTTCCAGGATCTGCTGTCAAGGCTTAGTCCTCAGGGAACAGCTGCTGGCAAACGGAGGTGAGGTATTGATTATGGCTGGGGCCGGGGGAGTGTGGCTGAAGCCCGGGGGGAGAGAAGGGCTGGGGAAGGGTGGTAGGTTCTCTAAGAAACAAACTGAAGGTATCTTCATATTTGCTTTTGCTTATCTGTATTTTCTAACTTTTCTGCACTCCCAGAATTCATTTTTCATATCTGAAAGTGATGCACTATTTAATTAGGAATGGTCTGGGAAACCAGGGTCCTCTCAGTCCTGACCGGCTGAGTGAACTTGGGTGGGCCCTTACCTCTCTCTGGACCTTTCTTGGAAATGCCCATAATTAGAGTGCCCTGTGGGAAGTGAATGAATCAAAAGGATCCCAGGCTCAGGACATAGCTCTCTGACCTGGTCATCAGAAGTGCTCACCCGTCCAAGGAAAGAGCGCAGCAACCCAGGAGTGAGGCATCCAGAGAAAGGCCAAGGTTTGGAGCAGCCCACTTCGGCCGTGTGCCCGTCTAGCACGGTCCAGAAGAGAGGAGTTGTCTGAGGGCCGTGCCCACCCCAGTCCCGCAGCAGAGGGCCTCTCTGCTCAGGGTGGAGACACTTTGCCAGGCTTCACTGAGGTCTGAGTGAACAGCCCTCTGAATCAGCCCTCCCTGCCCTCTGCCTGGATTCCAGGCCCACTAGGCAACAGGACCCCGGACACCTGGCTCCCAGGAGGGAAGGAGACTGGGGAGGGGGCAAGAAGGCCCCTGTCAGTAGAAAGGGAGACATGCCTGGTATCAGCTATAGTAGTGTTGGGAGGAGGCAGCGATCTGAGTGACATGGTTAGGGCCAGTGGCCTGACCTGTCTGGGTGTCTTGAGAAGGGTCAACATCAGGACAGCCAGATGAGAGCCAAACACCAGGCTGGTCAGTCACCTGGGACCTGCCACCCAGTGAAAGGGTTAAATCATTTTAATAAATGTATAGTGTTTAGAACAGGATCTGTCATAAAATAAGGAGTTAATAAAAATTGCTAAGTGAAAGCTGTTGCCGGTCTGGACTTGGTAGGGGGTGCGGGCGGAGTGGTGGGTCCACAAAGGGAAGGATGCCTTTCTCCTGGCCACCGGCCCAGCTGGAGCTGTTGTCTTTCCAGCACACCATCTCTGCCACCCATGGGCACTAAGAGGGTACCTGGCTGACTGCTCTGAAATGCAGTATCGCTTTCGGGTCTCTCTGTCCCAGCTCCCCTCTGATGTCCAGGCTGGGGAGGGATCATGGCTATCCATGCCTGAATTACGTCCCCACCCACCACCTATCACTCACCTCCCACCAGCAAGGGGCTAAACATTAGAGGCCAGGAATTCTAGGTCAGGCTGGGACCCCACAGTGTCAGGTCTGGAAGGCCCTCATGTATGCCTTGCTTACCCTTCCTCCAATGCACGCATGGGGAAACTGAGGCCCAAAGAGGGAAATGGACCCCCTCGCACCCCCCACCTCCAGTTTGCATAGCCGCGGAGCCTGAGGCTGGTCTGGAGCTGGGCATAGGCCCGGTGCTTCTCCCAGCCTCCTCTGCTCTCCGCGGGGCCCCAGAGGCCGCTCCAGAGACGGTGCTCCCCCTCCTGTGGCCAGGCCTCACCTGGTCTTCATTTGCTCCATCCTCTGTGGCTCTGTCCGGGATAATTCTCTCCAAGCAGGGTCATCCCCCTGGGAGCAGGCAGCTGATGAGCTTCAGATGTCCGGGCCAAACTTCCTCACGGAAAGCAAATGCTCAGATGCTCATGCTGATCACAGACACTGGCCAGTGGTGGCAGTGCAGAGAGGACACCTCCTCTTCCCTTCACAGAGCACTTTACTCCCAGCTTGGAAGCAGCTGGTGCCAGTGTTTCACCCCAGAAACCCTAGCTGGGGGGCTATTTCAAAGAGATCTGGAAAAGGGCAGGGAGGTTGGAAGACAAAGGCATTTTGATTATTTGGATGCTTATTTCTTCTTCTCTCAAAGTTTCTCTATATCCAGAGCAGGTGTTTCTACTGAGGTAGCAGCAGGCAGGGGGAAGGGAAGGGGACAAGTTTATGCAGAGCTCTGTGCTGGCCCTCGGCTGGCATGAATGTCATCTTCTCCAACCCCTGCAGAAACCCGGCAAGTTCAAGACTGTCATTATCCACTTAACAACTGAGGAAAGGTGATCCAAAGACCAGAGAGATAAGATAACTCGTTCAAGGTCACACAGCCCCCGAAGGGCCAAACTAGGGTTCCAGCCCACCTCTGTCAGAGCCCACACCCTTCCCTACAGCAACCTGGGATGTTTCCAGAAGACCAAGATGGTATATCATAATCTCAAAGCTGCATGAATAGTGAGGGCCTGTGGGCTGCCCTGGGCTTTCAGACACTGAGGCTGCCTTTGCCTCTGACTCATTCCTGGATCTTGACAGGGCAGCAGATTTACAAAATGAGGATCATCATCTTAACTCAGGTGAGGTAATGCTAACTGCCATCATCACGTCCTCAGCTATGCCTGGAACACATTCTGGGCACCAGATCCTCTGCTGGGGGTTTTCTGTTGGTTGGCTGATAAGAACTTGGATGCTAGAGCTCTGCCACTTTCTAGCTGTGTAACCTTGGGCAAGTTACTTTACCTCTCTGTGCCTTCATTTCTTCATCTGAAATGAGGATAGTATTATTTCCTATCTCATAAGATTGTGAAATTCAATTGGTTAATACTTGTAGAGGGCTTAGAAGAATGCCTGGCACAGGATACACGCCCAGAACATGTATTAGCTGATACTGAGCTCAACCTTATGAGATGGGGGTTGTGATGCTCCCCGAAACACAGAGATGGAAACTGAGGTAACGCGGTACAGTGAGTCTCAAATTCAGGTGCATCAGAATCGCCTGGAGAGTTCATTAAAATATAGAGGGCTGGGTCCATGCCCAGAGTCTCTGGCTCAGTAAGTCTGGGCTGGGCCCTGACAACTTGTGTTTCTAGCATGTTCCCAGGCGAGGCTGATGCAGCTGATCTGGTGACCCACTGTGAGAACCAGTGCTCTAGTAGACCTGAGTGTGGCCCCTGTTGTCTCAGGGCCAGCTAGGACCCTCAAGAGCAGAGGCTCAATAAATAATTTGATGTGTAAGTGAGTGATGATTACAGGGAGTGGAAAGGGTGTTGGACCAGGAGCCCTGGGTTGCTGGTCCTGAATTTGCTCCCACCTCTGGGTGGGACTTGACCAAATTATTTTCTGTTTCAGCCTTGGTTTTCTCCTCCACCAAACAGGGGTACTGATAATCTCCCTTGTCGGGTTCTTTGAGGATGAAACGGGGCCTGGTATAACTCTGACACCCATGGTGAGAGTGACAAACGTGGTCTTGAAAGGTGACATACTTTGGGCACTCACTGCGACCCTCACAGCTGTCCCTCTCCTCTCTCAGCTCCGAGGGCTGCAGCTCATCTCCTTCTTTCTCAGACCTGAGCTGGGAAGACTGAGGCCACACTGCCCCCCCACATGCCATGGCCCTGGGCAGAGGGCAGTTCTCTGGCTGTGGCCACAGGCTGCATAAAAGGGCCTATGTTCCGGACGCTCACCTCCCACTGTGTGCCCAGTGGTTTTCTATTTCAGTTTCTGTAAAAATATCACCTTTGATCTCAGCTTGTGGCTCTCAAAAAAAAAAAAAAGAAAGAAAGAAAGAAAGAAAGAAAGAAAGAAAGAAAGAAACCACCAACAACCTGGGTTTTCATTCTCCCCGGCCCTGTCTCCGTCTTACCTCTGGCTCCCTGCGCCTCTCCCCTCCCCTCCCCTCCCGTCCCTCCTCCCTCTCTGGAGCACCAGTACCCTTGCTGGACAGAGCACTTTAGGAATCAGCTTATTGCTCTGCGTGTCTCCCCTTGTTCCCCCACAGGGCTGTGTGTGGAATGAACAGGATAAATGAGGGTGTGTGTGAAAGAGACTGCTCTCTCCCCTCCTCCCTTGCTCCCTGCCCCTTCTCTTCTGTTCCGAGGGCCAAGAAGTTCCAAGATTCCCTGCTTGGCTGGGTCCGGGCCATTTCTCTGGTTGATGTTGAGTGCATAGTATCAATCACATCTCTGCATCTGTGAAGTCTTGGATCTTCCCCAGAGTAGAGTGAGAGCAGCTAGTGGGGCCTAAATATCGCCATCACACCGTCAACTCAGAAGGCCCGTCAGCAGCCCTGATTCGCCTAGAGGAGTGGCCTTCAGGCCTGATGGGTCTGATATCCTGCCTCCTGGCTCAGCAGGTCTGAAGACAACCTCCCCTCCTTCTGCCCCTACCCCCCCACCCCCCCACACACACATTTACACCCTTGCCTCTTTCTTCTCTGAAAACTCTGGTGAGATGCACCCACAGGCCACCTGCCCCTGGCCATCCTTTATGCTCTGGTCTTCCTAAGACATTCTTGGGCCTGCTCTCTCCAAGCTGAAGCCTCCCTCTTGAACCTAAAGCTCTTTTGGTTGGAAAGTCACCTTCTTACATACTGGGCCCCTCCTGCCCTAACACCCTTCTGTCCAGTGAGATCATCTTCAAGGGTCCTTGCTCTGGCACAGGTGCCAGAGAATCCCCCCCACCCCCAAAGTTTCGTAGCTGATAGGCATTCATGCCAATTGCAAGGGCAAATGAGCCTCGAACCTGTGAGCCTTTTCTCAGGAGCCCCTTCCCCATCCCTGCTGGTGGAGACAGATGTGTGCAGGGGTC